>NC_141603.1:20499120-20852870 GCF_047967505.1 Dipteris shenzhenensis | reverse complement strand
ATTTGTTAGGGGGGGAGGGGGGGAAGTTGGCATTCTTCAATATGCCCTTACTTGGACACACAACAATTTGCATTCACCACAAAGGACTTTACGAAAGTGAGCTTGATTTAATTAAATATTAAAGATGAGAATAGATGCTGTGTTAGATAATTGGAATGCATTTTGCATTTTGCACATTGCACTATGCATTTGGCATAGAACCACATTTTGTGTGGGGGAGAGTTGGCACGATTCCTCTTCCAAAATTAAAACACCAATGAACATGTCCTTCCTTCGGCTCATAATGCTTTTAATTCATATTATACGTGAATGAAAGAAGTTATTGTTGTATTAGATAGTCAAATTGCACTTTGAATTGGACACACAATACTTTGCATTTAGCACATAACCACATGTTTGTGTGGGAGGAGAGTTGGCACGCTTCTTCTCCAAAAATTATAAGACCAAGGAACATGCCCTTAAGCACATAACACTCTGCATTTGTACTATATGCACTTTGGTAATTCACTCAATTAGTGGGCATATAATAATTTACATTTTATACATAGCACTTTTCATTAAGCCTTATTGCACCTTGGAGAGCAATGTTTGAGAGTGGGTTGTCACTCTAGATAATAGAGAATGAAATAAAGTCATGGCTGCAAAACATTCCCGTCTTCCTAGTGAAATCCTTTCTAGGTTAGGAATGGTTTCATAGATTCCCAAGCCTTCGACATGCCCTTCCATAGTTCAGCCCCTTTATCCATGCAAGGTTCTTTGCCAAAGAGGTCTGCACATTACAAGAGGTTTTTCCAATGTTTACATCTCTTTATTTTTATGCAAGAGATATTTTTGATGGTCAGAGAGGCCTAAGCTATTCTTGGGTTCTGAAAGCCTTTCAAAATCCATTATGCCATAAATTTGGCAGCATAATTTTCTAACCCTCGAGCCAGCGCTGGCGGGTAAAGTCCCCACTCCAAGTTTCAAAACGACTACTTACCTAATCAAAGACCTTCTTTGATGGGAACCAGGAGGATATAAAATCGATTAAAGAAGAATCAACATATTGGTTAAGTACATACTTTCTTCTAGAAAGAGAGGGTTGGAGTCCCTACCATCTTTGCAGTTTTGTCCTGATTCTATCTAGAATGAAGGCACATGGTAGGAGGAACGGAATGGAAAATAAATGGAAAAACTAGAAAGCAATGAAAGTAAATGGAAAGTATAAAGCAATGATAACCAGACCCAAGGGGGTTGCTCATGAACACATATAGGGGGACTTACATGTTGTCTACATACATGAGGGGATTTATAAAATATCAACTTAGTGTAATCTATATATGTTTATTTATGGAGAGGTGTAAAAATTTTAAGATTGGAAAACTTATTCATGCAAGAGGGGGTTCATCAATTACATGAAAAAAATGTAAAAATGAAAGAACAAGGGTATTTTGCATTTATTCTTGCTCGCACGTGCTATATGGGGTTTATGAAAAGTGACCCCCTCGGGTAACCAAAATACTCACATGATAGAAAAGCTTGATGTATACCACTCTAATGTGACACTTGACAAGTACAAAACTATATAGTGTGACACTAGAGCCTAGAAAGCCAATGTGTATATGGGATAACTGCCAATATGACACATGGCATGTCTAGGACTCACTAGACTAAACACACCTAGAACACTCACTTTGACTTCATGTTCCATGCAGGAAATGTGAGGGACTACTAGAATGGAGCCAAAAATAGAACATGACAACGATATAGTCTACTACTCTCTCCACCCAAGTAGCTCAAAGTCTCAAATGAAGCATGGCTACTTGACCAACATATCAGTCTAGGGAATGCACCAACATCTTGCAACTCAGCCAGGCATGATAAAGAGATATATCAAAGCCAATAGAAAGGCTCTCACAATACATCCCCCTGTGGCTTCATAGTAGGACATGGTAGGAAGCCACACATCACTCATAAAGGAAATAAAACATCATTTGAGGAGGACTATCCAAGGATGAGAACCTTTACTAACTCAATGAGATTATTGCATCAATTTTTGGGGGACTACCTAGGGCACAGTACCAAAGCACATCAAGCTCATGTAAAACTTAAAAAATGAAGTCATGATCATCAAGCTCATAGATCTCTGGATAGAGAGAGATAGATCTCGGATGTGAGCCGTGAGAGCATGTGTCGATGATGGCAGGTCTTCATCTTCTTCCTTTGCTTCACTATGGATGGCCATAACCAAATTGGCATGGTCTTGGGTTTGTTACTTGGCAAGTTTCTTGAAGCAGCGATCCTCAACATGACGAAGCTTCCCACAATATGTGCACATGAGAGGTTTGAATTCACCTTTACCCTTTGAAAAAAGTACAGTAGTGTCAGGAATATTGGTATACCTCCGTTCATTGGTCAAGTATCATGGGCACCATGCCATGAAAGTCCATCTTTGCTACCTGTAATACTAGAATGACCTCTTGATACTATGGAATGTCTTCAATTCTTGAGAGGAGAACAACAACTTGATCATCTTCCCCTACATGGACCTTTAAAGCAGCAAGTTGTGTGATGAGGGACTCCATGTGATTTAGATGCTATTGAAATAGTGTCTTCATGCTTCATGGTGAGATTGAAGAAATCCTGGCAAATAAATACCTTAGAATTAATGAGTTGATTGCTCTAACTTGTTCCACAACTGATGGGCAATGAGCTCAAAATCAAGGTGATGAATGACAATATCAGCAAGAGCCAAACCAATGAAAGAAATTGCCTTATCATTTTGATCTTGCCAAACGAAGAAGCTTCTCTTCATCATCATTAGGTTCCCTTGATTTCCCATTCACAAGTATTCATAGATTATGTCTCATTAGTAGAAGCCAATTTTGGCTTGCCATGTTGCAAAGTTCTTTCTGGAGAACTTCTTAATGGTAACACTTAATTTGGAAGACTCCATAGCTGAAAAAATGAAAGTACCAGTGCAAGACTAGCAAGTTGAAGAGTTCAAACTAGTAGTGGAATACCTTGGGCCTTGGAGTAGCAACTTCAGTTGTTGGGGAGTACGTTGGGGTAGAGAATGGCAATGGAATTTCAGGCTGATGGTGAGCAGAGCAAAGGCAATGGGAAAAGAAGGATTCTAGCAATGCAAAGAGATTGATGATACATGAGAGTCACTCTATATAAAATGGGGCTGTAGCAACATTCGAGAACTAGAATAGAAGTTCTTCAAAAGATGCATCACTTATCATAGCAACAGGTAGTAAGAATTTTGTATCGAACTCAAATTTCATTAGAAATCAAAGAAGCCACAACTTTTGATTGAAAACTCGGATTAAATCAATGTAAAAGGCAAAAATATAGAGTTCAATAATCTCTGCAACTTTGTTTAAAACTTCAAGTCAAAATTCCACCTCCAGAGGGGTCACTCTGAGGTCTTATAAATTGCACGAGTAGATCACGAGAATCATCTTTCTGAGAGATCTTCAGGCAACCAATGGTGATGAGCAGCCAATGGTGATGACTAGTCCATGAACCTCTCACATAGCTCCTCCAAATTGGCATCTCGATCTTCACGATGAGTCTCGGGTGGAGGAGAAGACAAGAGGCACCTTTCCAAGGAGGAGGAGGGAGAGTAACTTCGTTGGCCTCCCTAATCTCAACATCTTGGAAGGGGAAGGACAGATAGGGCTAGGAGCATGGCTCTGATACCACATGAAGGCACATGGTAGGAGGAATAGAATGGAAAAGAAATGAAAGAACTAGAAAGCAATGAAAGGAAATGGAAAGTACAAAGCAATGATGACCAAAATACTCACATGATAGAAAAGCTTGATGTAGAGCACACTAATGTGACACTAGACAAGTATAACACTATATAGTGCAACACTAGACTCTTAAAATCCAAAGTGCATATGGGATAGCTCCCAATATGACATCTGGCATGTCTAGGACCCACTAGACTGAAGGGCAAATTGATGTAATGGGGTGTACCAAGGGGTACAAGGTTTGTGTGAGTTTGTGTGTCACCACATGGTGGTTAG
The DNA here is from genome assembly GCF_047967505.1 of Dipteris shenzhenensis. Lineage (NCBI taxonomy): Eukaryota > Viridiplantae > Streptophyta > Polypodiopsida > Gleicheniales > Dipteridaceae > Dipteris > Dipteris shenzhenensis. The sequence goes on along the minus strand of NC_141603.1, from coordinate 20,848,851 downwards.
TGTGACCAGGTTAGGTGGTAGAAAATTCTATTAGATGTGAGTGAGAGATTCATGGGCTTGATTGAGAGATCAGTGGAGCGATTTGTGGATGTGCTCCTTTGGGGCACATGCATTGTATCAGTTGCCCTTATAAGGGCCTCTCCTCTTTTGAATAAACATCTCTTTTGTTCCATTTGCCGAACCCTTCATGTTGTTTCATCATGTAGTATTAGAGCCACGTCCACCCTCCTTGAGCCCTCTTTGAGTGCCATGTCATCATCTTCCCCAAATGAAGCTTTTCTTCATTCTCTTCCCATAGATTTTGCTTAGGCTTGTTCTCCTCCATCTCTGAGATATTTCTTGCACCCTATGAGCCCAAGCTTTTTCACATTGGGGCAAATCCTTGGCTAGGAGGAATTAGGGAATAGTTTCTTCATTTGCCCGTGCCGACACGTTTTCTAGCCACCGAAGATTCACACAATTCTCCCCGTAGGAGCCACCATTTATAAAATGGCTCTAGCTACTGTTGGGCAACACTATAAGGAGCATGCTGATGAAGTTTAGTCCCATTTGGTCTAGTAATCTGCCCACAATCAACCAAAACACAATTGATCTTCCTCATACAATGCCGCACGATTCTTGATGAATTGGTGCAATTCCTTTTCATGGCTTCTTGCATGGGGTATGAGCTTCGAATCAGTACTAAAGGCACTCTCTGAATTGCTTCTAATTACTTCAATTTTGACCTACAATTTCATTGTATCATGGTTGAATATTTTCTGGATGTTTGATTGTGTTTGACAGAGTTGACCAAGTCAAATTGAGAAATTTATTGAGGGCTTTTGTTCCCAACATGCTATTTGACTTTGAAAAGCATTGGTTTGACTCTCTTGACTTTGATTGTCTTGAATGATTGAGACATTTGTAACCATTGGTCAAGAGAAAGATTTATCTTTGTAAGGGACTAGACACTGCCACATCATTTGTAAGACCTTCCCTATGGCCTCCAAAACCAAGATAGATAAGTTTGAGGGAGAGGGTTTTCATACTTGGCAAAATAAAACTAAATTTATTTTTATGAAGAAGGGGATATGGAATGTGGCTAATGGAAAAGAAAAGAAACCAACCACTAGGGAAGGAGAATCTTTATGGCTCCCTAAGGATAAAAAGGCACTAGCCATAACTGCTCTTGGATTGAGTGATTCTTTTATCCACCAGATTAATGGCTGTGAGATTGATTGCTCATGCTACATGGAATCATCTTGAGCTTGTCTTTGGAGCACAGGGGAAGTGTTCCAAGTTTAGCTTGCTCATCAAATTATTTGATTTGAAATTGGATAGAGGAGAATCCATCTCTTCACATTTAAACTCCATGAAGAGCATACTAACTCAGTTAGCTAGCATCAAGTTTGATCCAAGTTTGATCTTGATGATGACATTATAATTGCTATCTTACTCAAAAGCCTAACTAAGGAATATGGCACTATTGTCACTACTCTCACCAATGTACCAGATATTAGTTTGGTGGAAATTGATGTTGAGATATGGTGCCATGTGCACATGAATTAGAGGCTAAGGTATGTGCTAAGGAATGTATTGAAGTAGCCACCCTAGGATGTGGACTACATGATGTGGAGATGTGGATCGAGGATATCCACAAGGAGAGATGTGGATCAAAGGATCCCACAGATGTTGACTATTCAAAGGGCACTCTCTATATAAGAGGCCTATCATGTATTGTTGATATAGCACATTGGAATAAATTGATTGTTTCATGCTTCCTATCTCTCTCCCCATGGCTTTATGTATTTGGGTTCATCCTCCGTGATCTTATGCTCATTGAGTAATAGATTAGGCTCATACGATCCACACTTTGTCATGGTATCAGAGCTCCCTTGCCTTCCGCTGAGGCATTGTGATTCATGAGAGCGTAAGAGAGATCGAGAGATTGAGTGTCCTTTCATTCCGTTGATGAAAGAGAAGTTTCCGTAAGAGAATTCCATCCATTCTTGTGAGAGCTACATCCATTCTTGTGAGAGCTAGATCAATTTCTTTGATTGATTGAGAGAGAGAGATTCTTGAATTCCTTGAGAGATTTCCATTGAGAATGAAAGTGAGAGTTTAGTGAACATGCATCAAGCTACATCAAGCAAAGAAGAGAATGCCATCGACATCAAGTATTGAGAAGCAAAACCTTGCCACATTTAGCCCATATGTTTTGTAAAGCAAACCTGACCACCTAAGAGTAGCCACGCAAGCACACAAGGGAGGTATTGACATGTAAAAACCACACTTGATCACCTTAAGTAGTAATGCAAGCACTAAGGGGAGGTGATGGAATGTAACTCACATCTGACCACCTTGCAGTAACCAAAGGATCATGGCACCAAGGGCAGGTGTTGAGATATGGTGCCATGTGCACATGAATTAGAGGCTAAGGTATGTGCTAAGGAATGTATTAAAGTAGCCACCCTAGGATGTGGACTACATGATGTGGAGATGTGGATCGAGGATATCCACAAGGAGAGATGTGGATCAGAGGATCCCACAGATGTTGACTATTCAAAGGGCACTCTCTATATAAGAGGCCTATCATGTATTGTTGATATAGCACATTGGAATAGATTGGGTGTTTCATGCTTCCTATCTCTCTCCCCATGGCTTTTTGTATTTGGTTTGATCCTCCATGATCTTTATGCTCCTTGAGTAATAGATTAGGCTAGTATGATCCACACTTTGTCAATTGAGGCATCCCTCTTGGAAGAAGAAAGGAAAATCAAACAGAGGAACTATTTGTTGATTCATTTGATTCTTAGAAGGAGAAGTCAGAAGCACAAGTAACCACTAGACATAGGGCTTTTGTTGGCATAAAGTTTCAACCTACAAGTTCATTCAAACTAATCCAATTTTTAAAAAATCCTGGGATCTTAGCAGAAACCAAACGGCTGCAAAAACATGTTCATCCATTAGATCTTTCAGAGGGTTCTCAATATTGTACTGCAGTACAGTATAATTTTTTAGTTTCAGTAAAACACGTTCAATCAAAGCAAATCATCTCGGGTTGCACACCATCAACAGGCAGAGCAAGTGCTCATGTGTTGTTTCTTTGACGGTCTAAAAGATCTTTCCTGGCATTGCCACCAGGACTTGGCACAAAATATCTTTGCTACTATTCTGTACAACCATGGGGCTGAAGGAAAATGGCAAGCATTCTTGAGATTTTAAGAGAGAACAAGGCGATACACTGATGCACCATTTTCATGCCTAGTTAAAAGGCGTCCCAGTTGTACAAGCAACAGCAAGCAGGCTTTTACCTTTGCTTCTGTCAAAATGAAACCGAATATGTAAGCTCCATTGGTTGGAGCAGAAAAGAGAATGAGCACTACATAGCTTATTACGGTAGTGCATTATCCTATGTGTGATTATTTATAAAGCAACTGATGGACGACTTACCAGCACCAAGAGAGAACAAATCTTCCTGTTGGAGATAACCACTAGCACATTCTAAACTTTGGATGTGGTTTCCATTTGGCTTCTTGTACCAAATGTCGCATATTCTCTCATAAAAATTGTTAACATCCTGTGCCCAACCAGTCATGGAGTTAATAGGAAAGCACTGACTTAGCTCCCTGCTTGATTAAATGCAAAGGAATAGACTATTGCAGTAATGCAAAGCTCAACCTCAAAAGAAATCTACATTTTGGAGGCTGAAAAGAGTTTTCCTCTTCTTAGTTGTGAAAGCCAAAAGAACAAAAGAATAGATCAAACCTATATGTGGATCTCAAACCAAACTCAGCTAACTAAGGTGGCATACTAACTGAGCCACTAACTAGAGTACATAAAGATAGCTGTCATCCAGCTATTATTCATGGGTGGTGTACCAACCGCATCTGCAGCTAACAAGCCGATGACATAAATGCAGAACGACCACCCTGGCATATCACGAGTGGAGCTCGATATCTCAATGCTCCCCCTCGAGCTCAATCCCGATTCCTGCACACCAAGCAGGTCTCTAAACTTACGCAGCTTCTCTGCACCCAATGCTTTCGTGAATATGTCAGCTACCTAATCCTCTATGCTGACATAAACTAGACCAATAAAACCTACTAGACCTTTCTCCCACACATAGTGATAATGCACCTCAATGTGCTTTGTTCTAGCATGATAGACTGGGTTATTTGCCAAGTGTATACTGCTCATGTTGTCACAATAAATGACAACTGGCCCATCTATAGACTTATGCATATCATAAAGTAGCTTATGCAACCAAGCTACCTCACATGCAACCATTGCTGCACCCCTGTACTCAACCTTTGTGCTCGACAAGGCAACTGTAGGCTATTTCTTGCTGCTCCAAGTGATTGCAGCACTCCCAAAAGAGAATACGTATCCACTGGTAGATCGTCTATCAGAAATACTACCAGCCCACTACTTCAAGTGACTGCAACACTCCCAAAAGAGAATACATATCCACTGGTAGATCGTCTATCAGAAATACTACCAGCCCAATCAGCATCAATGTATCCATGCAACTGTATCTGAATCCCAGTCTCATAAAATAGTCCATACTGCAATGTGGACTTCACATACCTAAGTATGCATTTAGCAACATCCAACTTGCGGTTTCCTTGGAGCTTGCATAAACTGACTTACCAACCCAACAGCATAGCTCAAATCTGGCCTAGTAATAGTCATATAAACCAAACTTCCTACTATCCGTCCGTACATAGTAGGGTCTTCCAGAAGCTCACCTGCATCTATGCTCAACTTCACATTCTGCTCCAAAGGAACTGAAATAGGCAATCATCTCAATGCCCAAGAAGTAACGCAGCTCTCCCAAATCCTTCATCTCAAGCTTCTACTCCAATAGCATTTTCACATGAATGATATCTTCATCACTATAACCTGTGATGATCAAATCATCAACATAAATGACAAGCAGCATAATATCTTTCTCTGTTTTTCTCACATAAAAAGAGAAATATGCCTTGGAAACTTGAAAGCCAATAGTGACAAGATACTGTCCTATCTTGTCACACCATGCTCTAGGTGCTTGCTTCAAGCCATAAAAGGCTTTCTTCAACCTGCAAACAAGCTCAGGATGAACAGCATGAACATAACCTGGTGGCTGCTCCATATAGACCTCTTCTTGCAAATCACCATGCAAGAAGGCATTCTTTACATCCATCTGATGTAAAGAACATCCCTTTGATGTAGCCATAGCAATGACTACTGTTACGGTTGCCATCCTTGCAACCGGACTGAATGTTTCTTCATAGTCAATGCCATATGTCTGTGCATACCCCTTGACAACTAATCTTGCCTTGTATCTGTTCACAGAACCATCTGCATTGTGCTTCACCTTATAAACCCACTTGCAGCCAATTGCATTCTTGTCTTTAGGTGAAGGCACCAATTCCCATGTAGCATTTGCTTTTAAGGCATCCATGACTTTCTCCCATTTTTCTTTTCCCATGGCTTGCTCAAAAGAAGTGGGTTATGGTTCATATATCACTTTGACCATATAAGCAAAGTGAATGGCTGTAAATCCATCATATTTTAGCCTATCCACAGGATACCTAGCTCTGGTAGACCTGCGCAAAGTAGGCTCACTACCAGGTGCTCTCAAAACATCCCTTGTCTTCCTTACTCCAGGTGTAACAATAGAAGGAATACCCAACTCATCATCAAGGCTCTGTTCTGAGCCACTAGATTCACCATCCACACAAGAGTGACCTGCATTCACATCAACCATGGGCTGATCTACTTTCTCTTTTCCTTTTCATGATACTTGCATACCACTATCTACATTGCTTTGAGGGGATCCTTCTGATCTCAATCTGCCTATCCATGGCAAAGTATGTGAACCACTGTTAGAGGACACTACAAATCCACTAATATTTTGTGATTGTTGCTGTGAATTCTGTGCAGCATTACCATTTTGTGCATCTACTTCATCAATCACATTTACTAGTTTATACCAGCTACTCATCTCATCAAAAACAACATCTCTGCTCACTGTAAACTTATGAGTAGAAGGGTTATAGCATCTATACCCTTTCTGCTGTAGAGAATAACCAATCTACACCGGTCCCATGTGCAAACATTGCTACACTCAATTCAAGCATGTCCGCATCCAACGTAAACATCCTGCCCTTCTTCTTCCCTTTTGCTATCAAGCGACCTTTATTTTTCATATCCTCAACAAAGCATCCATTAGGATTAAATCTGACCTACAAGTCCTGCTCAACAATTTGACCAACAGAAACTAAGTTCTTGGTGATATTCGAGACATGAAATACATCAGACAGGTATTTCTTTTTCTCATCCTGCATAGACAAAGGAATTTTACCAATCAGCACAATAGGATGTGCAGTATCATCACCAGTCTCCACAAATCCTAGTCTTTCCATTTTCCTTGCATCCTGCATCCATTCTGCATGACCTATCATGTGGTTTGATGCACCTGAGTCAACATACCACACATCATTGCTTTCTTTTGCATTTGTCATAGAATTGGTCATGTGTTGCACCATAAACAAATGCTCATTTCTATCATCACCCTGTCTACTAGAGGATGCATAATTTCCTTGCTGTAATTTTTCAGTCATCGTGTCATTCTACTTTTTATAGCAGTCTTTAACCATATAACCCATTTTACCACAGTAGTAGCATTCAACATTGTTGTTTGCATTTTGGCCTCTCTGCTATCCACCACGACCTCTTTGGCTCCCCCTGCCTCTAAAGTTACCACGTCCTCCTCCATAGGACTGGTTTTTTTGAATTTGCTGCATATTTTGATTTCTACCACGACCTCCAAATCGGCCTGCTCTACCTCTGCATCTACCTCTGCCAGCATTTGAGTAGAAGACAGCTTCTTTTGAACTTCCTCTTGAAGAAGATGCACCACCATTTCTCTGCTCTTTAGAAATTAGAAGTATCCCATGCCTCCTTCGCCATGCTTGCATCTTAAATATGCACAATCATAGAATCTCAAATACTGATAGACAGCCAATACATAACTTTTCTGGCTCTCTCATGCCAGCCTTTAAATCCCTGCAACTCCTGTTGACTGGGAACATTAGGAATAACTAGTTCTTGTTCAACTCTAGTAATGAACTCCTAATAGCCTTTTCCTTAAAGAAATCCGTCATTCTAAACTTCCATGCTTGGAAGTTTTTCTTGTCAACCTTTTAAGTGACAATCTATGAAAGAGCATCAGACGCCATTACAGAATACTGTAAAATATTCTGTCACTACAAAAAAAAACACAACTTCTGCCTCACAAGGGTAAATCTGCAAAACTGACGAGAGTGGTATTTGACCATACAGTCACTTCCTAGTGACGATTATGCATCAGCAGGCAATAAGAATGATTCTGTCACTCCCAATATCTCTACGCATAGGCATACGATGTAATTTCTACGATAACTTTTCATGGACTTGCAAAATAGTGATCGCACAGCAAAAACAGGGCACTTTCCTGAGTGCCTGCGAAAAACTTCCACCACCAAAACATAGCATATACTGCCCTCTCCCCACACTGTGAAGGGCATCCCAATCTCAGACAGTGCACTCTTGCACTTTTCGGCTATGCTACCTGCAGAGATTTGCTCCCAAACTCGAAAAAAAAGGAAAGCAACACTGATCCTCTTACTAGGACACCGCAAACTTGGTTTGCTTTCTTGAGCTCCTTACCACAAACCAAGCTCTGATACCATGTGAAGAGAGTGGGAGAGAAGGAAGGAGTCTCACTTGCAGCTTTCTTACATACACAATGGGGGAATATGCACAAAGGTGGAGGCTAAAAACACTTTTCCTCTTCTTAGTTGTGAAAGCCAAAAGAACTCTAAGTACAAAAGAAAAGGTGAACCCTATATGTGGGTCTCAAACCAAACTCAGCTAATTAAGGTGGCATACTAACTAAGCCACTAACTAGAGTACATAAAGATAGCTGTTATCCAGCTATTATTCATGGGCGGTGTACCAACCGCATTTGCAGGGTGACATAAATGCACACCGGTCACCCTGGCATATCACGAGTGGAGCTCGATATCTCAACAAGCAATGCTTGTTGGTCCTCATGTGTCGGTTGTTCAAGTTGACTAATATCAACCTCTGCAAGTTTTGAAGTTGGCTCCAATTGCATAGTAGACTCTATAACAGTAACCTCAATGTTTTTACATGGCAAATGATCAAAACAAAGAGCTTCTCTATTGAATGGCCAGATTCCAATGGCACAGAATCTTGCCTTTATGTTTGACTCTGTGAGAGTGGTAGCTAGATCTTGGGCTGATATGCCAACAAGATATGTCTTTGAAACTTGGGGACAAAAATTGTTCATGAGCCAAATAGACCTCTCTTTGTTGAAGTTGTTCTTGAAAGACTTGAAGATCGACACATCAAGGGGTTGGAGTTTGTGAGAAGTGTGTGCTAGCAATGTTACTATATCAACACCCCATTCAGCTTCCCTAGCCACAACATCCAAACCAGTGTGGCTCCCATGCCCATCAATTATGAGTAGGTGCTTGTTGGTTGGTGTGACTCCATTTGGAAGGGAGTTCTTGAAATCCTCAAGCCATGCATCAAACAATTGGCTAGTCATCCAAGCCTTATTTTGCATTGACATGATAGCTCCATCCTCACATTGGCTTAGATAATTTCGCATTGCTTTCTTGCCTATGAATATGTAGTACCTCGAAAGGGCAAACCCAGCTGCATTCACACAACAAAGAATGGTACACCACTCCCTTGAATCAGGCCTTAGCCCATATACTTGCCTTGACCCTTTTCGAGCAAGTACTTTTATTCCTCTATCTTTAAAGCCTTGCACCACAGTCTCATCTGCATTCCATATGTTATGAGGTGTGTATTGGTGGAGATTGTACATTGTCTCCAAGTTGTCATGAAATGAAGCAACTATTTCAAGACGGAGACTCACTGCTCTTGAGTGATTAAGTGGCTCTGCAACTCGAAATTCTAGCTCTGGATGTCTTTTGCAGAAACCATCCCACCAACTTTTGCCAAGAACACCATTTGTGAATGGGTGTGCTGAGTCTGGCATATAGTGGCTACTTTCAAGCTCAAATCATAAATTGTAATGCCTCGACCTGACTCTTGCATTCCAAAGCACCACTCTACTAATGCCTTCTCTTCTTCTTCTTTGGATAGTACAGTTGTTGGTCCCTTTCATTCTTTGGTTGTTCTACCTTCCAACCATGCAGCTAAGGCAGACCAACTCATGCCCCACCATTGGGTCGAATTGACAATCCATTCCATTTTGAGCAAGCTCGCATTGACAATCCATTTTCATATGCCTCCATTGCAGCATGCATGTCCCCTTTAGTCCAATCTCTCTCTACTCTTTTCTTAGTACAACTGGGACTTATCGGTGGGGTTGCATATGCAACTACCGGAGGATGAACCACCACTATTGGGCTAGCCAAGGCTAGGCATTCATGGAGGGTCTGGTAACACTCTTGGTCTTCTAAATAGGCAGTTCGATGTTCGGCTCCTTCCATTAATAGAATATTGAGTGCTTCTGGTTTTCATGGTGCTCATGATACCAATGCAATTACTGTCTTGTGTTGAAAGACACGAATGAGTAAATCGTGTTGTGTGTTGACAAACACACAAAACAATGTGTGATGGTGTTGTGATGAGAGACAGAAATATGCATTCAAAAACGCTGAATCCAATGTGTGGAGTTGTCTTGTCCAAAAATAAGACGGAAAGACAATCAACACTAATTGAGCAGCTTTGATGCTAACTGAACAAAAGAAAGGAAACAAGAGACATGAAAGAAATAAGAAACAACTGAGCATATAAGCTGATGCTAACTGAGCACATGATGTGAGCATATAAGCTGATACTACCTAAGCTTAATGACGAGCACTAATTGGGAATATAATCAATGCTAATTATGCACACAAATTTATGTTATAACTGAGCACCATAGCTAGCTATACTGACTGAAAATAAGCCACCCAAGAGCTAAAAATCATCCTTTACACTGTAGGATTGCTAGTCGTTAGCAAATTTTTGCTGCTTCTAAGGCATTAGCAGACATTTTAGTCGTTAGGAATTTTTTGATGTTTCTAAGGCATTAGCAAACATTTTCGCAGATCTTGGCTGGAGAACAATGTGATAAATTTTAGAAGCATTAAAAAGAAACTAAAAGGCAACGTGACTAACCATCTGCATCTATCGAAGTAGGTAATCGTAGTCTCTAAAGGAGAACTTGTGCTTCTTTTGGGTTGAGGCTATACATGACGCTACTTGATGGTTGTGTTTGGCAGTGCAGAGCAACATAGATTTTACATCAATCCCTCCACATCGACAAACTCTATGGCCCCTAGCATCAAGCAACATGTCACAACATATAATTTCCCTCACCAACTGGGTATCTCTCAATCAAACACCTTTTGCACTCACAAGGTGGATCAGATGATTGCATCTTGGGCATCATTTTTCTATTGGTTTCTATTGTTCTTATACATGTTTGAGAATTGAAAGAGTTGGCATCCAGATTGGTTGTAGCATAGTGAGGTGGATTGGCGAATATTCATTTCAAAGGTTTGGGAATTTGGTGGCCCTGGTACTCAAGAAAATGGGTGCCTTTTGGCAGGCGCCCCTTTACTCTAGGGATGGCCTCTTACACATCACCAGCTGCCCCGCCCATGCGAGAAAGCATGGGCAATGTGTGCTTACACACCAAGCAGCCAGACGAAGGAAAACTAACAACCTCTATGGTATGCAATTGGCAAGCGAACTGGTTGTGCTGGGCGGGGGGGAGTGGGTGCCCATGCTCATGGGTAGCCCCCTTTTTGCAAGACAAATGGCACCTCTCCAAGTGTTTACCATGCAAGCTAATGCCCCTTGTTGTCCCTAGGCAGGCACGATGTGTAACTAGCCTTAGATGAGTCAGTGATGAAGATATGTGATAATTCAATTTAGTGGAATGCGAGGAAGATAGAGATGTAGCACAATTTAATATGTAAAACAACGATTAATTTCAATGGTTTGCTAATACAACAGCTCATAGCTATGAAATTAGAACCCCTTTTTTATGCTTTCTCTTACTTGCCTCAACTGAGACTCAAGACTCTATGAGCCAGCATCTCGAACTCAAGATAGGAAAATGTAAGCTTACAAGCAACCAAGAAACATGAAGTAGACATGAGTAGACTACAACGTCTACAATAGGCAACATGACAGACCTAGAAGAAGCCCAATGGCATCGACACATAATAGCATGCAATAGAACAAGGCAGAGTGATGCAACAATAGCAACAACCATAGCTACACAACACCAACACCAACACAAGCTTCAACAACAATCGGCAACCCACAAGCATTGACCCAATGAGGCACACAACATTGGCAATGAACCAGTCAAGACACAGAAGCAACAAGGCACTCAGACAAGCAACCTCAACAACCAATCGACAAACAACACCTATTTTTAATGACACTGACTCCCACGACTCGAAAGCCCACGATAAATATTTGTTGTGGTGCAAGATAGCAAAGATACAAGGAGATGATGAGCTTGTTCATGGAGTTCTATTCTCGAACACCTACACAAGATACCGATCCATGTGATAAAGATGAACCAAAAACACAAACTGGACACTCTGATGTGCAATATGCGACTCTTTCTCCATTTCTTCTCTATTTTGCGCTAAGTTTCTGTTTGGTCAACACATGGCAAATAGAGTAAGACAATGGTTAGCTCAATTTTACCCACTATAAGGTTTTATTTGATTCATGTCATTTCATTGCCATGTGGTAGCCCTATCTCAATGGCCACATCATCAACCCATTACCTACGACGTCGACAAACATGTGTCACCTATATCATCAATGACATGTAGCACATAGTGCCATATTAGCACAACTATCCCTCGCTAAGCACGAATTTGTTAACAACATGTGAATGCACATTGCCACATCATCCATAGTGCCACCTCATCATTCTTAGATAATGTATGACTTAAATTCCACATGAGCATAACTTTTAATCCATAACGAATTTTATGGTGATATAAAACGAAAAAATGATCGAATAATAAAGCTCTACGTGGTAAGCATAACACATTGGCATTTTGGATTTTTTTGTATGTTTCACCTCTTAGTCTCTACAAAGGCATTGTAATCCACAATTTGAGGCCATATGATGCACTCAAGGTGAAGAGCCAAAGTAGCTACAAGGACAAAGTTTCCTAAACACATAGGGAGAGAAAGGAAGAGTGAAGATGAAATGTGTATCCTCACATCCAACCACCTTGCTCCCAACCTTATTGGCACCAAGGGAGGGTGTTGAGAATTGTAGTGCCATGGAGCACTAGAATGATAGTGAGTGAGATAAGAGTGGTGTGAAGAAGAGAGATCAAAAGTCTAGAGAGTTGAGAAAGATTTAGAAGATAAGGATGAGTTGTGGAGAGATAAGGATGAAGTGAGATAAGGAAGACAGATGGCATGATGATATGTAAAGGTGATCTTGAAGCTATTTGTAAATGAAGCCTCCCCATTATGTAGCTAAGAATTTTTGGTTGACACAAAAAAATTGGGATACATTGGATTGAGTGTTGCCTATCTTCTCTCTCTCTCCCTAGAAGGGACAGATACAGGATGATTGCAAGACAAAGTATTGTGAAACATGTGCCACATATGGTAATGATGAGTCTAACTATTGGTACACAAAGAAGAGTACTCTAAGGCAAGAATGATAAGGACAAGAACCAAAAGTCCTTCACAAATTCAGTGTTATTTTTGCAATGGATTGTGGCAAGAGCATTTGATTGCAAAGAAGCAATATGGAGACTAACAATTAGTTTGTTCCAACTCAGGTGTCACATGGGACACTAAATTTGGCAGTGCATTTTGTCCAATGAGCCGTTGCGACATGCAAAATCAAGGTTTTGAAGGTTCATTATTCTATAAAGGAAAATCAAATCGCCTAAGATCTTTTCTACTCTTCACTCATTGTTGCATTCTTTGGCAACCGTTTTGTTCTCCTCCTTGCTATCACTCTCATCTCCACCTCCACTATGGGACAAGAGCATGCATGCTAGACCCGAGAGCTCAAAGCTTGGTATGACAAGATTGTTGAGCTTTGGAAGTATGAGAGAAGGAGATTCTAAAAACGCTCATTGGTCTACATGTAACTCTGATCAGCTTCTGGCAGACCATGGACTTCTACTTCATCAGTACAATGGAGCCATGGGATTGCATAAGACTTCTCAAAGGACTATTATCTCCCAATGGCAACTCATGGTACATTAATAGGAGAGGGTGGGGAAGAAGATATTGACATGGCATAAATGGGCTCAAGGAGGATCATAGTGCTCAGATACCATGTTGGAGAAGTGAAAGGAAAGCATGGAGCTGAACACAAAACAAGAGAATGCTTATAGAATGAAGAAGGGTGAGGTCCATATGTAGACACCTCTACATGAGCCACCAAGCTCCACAATCATCTCTTCAATCAGCTCCTAGAATCTCTGAATCAGCCTATGTGGCATCTACCACCACCTAGCAATGCTTATGGGCACCTAACTGTGCCTCTAGCACACACACACATAGAACCCAAGGTGTGCCTGGGGCATACACCTTGAGATATCCCCACAATATAATATCCATCTCCACCTATTTTATATTACTTCTCTCATGGACTTTAGGCCATATCTCACTAAATGCAGGCATGGGACCGCCGCGTAGGTGGAGGGGTGGCACATGGAGGAACCATGCCACCTTACATTTTATAATATTACTACCATGGATTATGTACATCACACCTTATGGGTCCTCTTACATGGAAGGGTGGCACATGGTCATGCCCTGCCACCTCAACCCTGGGCCCTATGCACAACATATTTTATTATACTATTGCCACACATACAAACACACACACATATTAATTCCTTTTTCCTTAGATAAATTTATCCATAACAGTTCCCCCCCCCAAGCAGGGAATGCACAGCATTTCCATGCCTGGGTCCATCACGCACAAAGAAGGGCTTGAGGTAATGCTTGTTGATCACCTTCTTGCCATATGGCTTATGCAGCTCCCAATCTTGTATAGACCCATTGCTACGTTCCTTGATGACTTTGTATGGACCGGTCCACAATGGAAGGAACTTCTTATCCATTTGGTGGTCCAATCTATTATCAAAGCATAGCACAACATCCCCCTCAGCAAAGTGTCTTTCCCATCCCTTGCAAATCTTAGCATCCAAGCGGGCCTTTTGTCGATTCTTTTGAATCTTTGTTTGATGTAGGGCAAGGCGTTGGGTTTCATCTAGCTTCTGAAGTTGCACCAACCAGGCCTCTACATGTTCATCTTCTGTCATCCTCTATTCTTGTGCCAATATCAAAGTCGGAATCTCTATCTCTAGTGGTAAAACGGCCTCAAGACTGTACACCAACTCAAAAGGAGTGTGACCTATAGATGTTCTATGAGTGATTTTGTAAACCCATACGGCTTCTGTGACTTTCTAATCCCATTGGCTCTTGTTCCCTGTAGCCATTTTTCCCATGGTTTTACAAAGGAGGCCATTGGTCTGCTCCATTTGACCCATGGATGCTAGATAATAGATGCTAGAAGTACGATGATCAATACCCATGCAATCCATGAGTAGCTCCACTGCTTCATTTAAGAATGGACTTCCATTGTCAGATACTATTTCCATGGGTGTCCCAAACCTTGTGCAGATACATTCAAATATGAAATTTGAAACTGCCTTACCATTTGCTGCGGGGAGGGCAATAGCTTCAGCGCACTTAGTGACATACTGAGTGGCTACCAAAAGATACTTCTTTTTGTAGGCAGTCATGGGTAGGGGCCTGACAAAATCTATTCCCCACTTCTGAAATGGATGGATGGACATCACTGGGTGATGTTGCCTAGGATGCAAATCCTTCCTACCAAAGAATTGGCATAGTTCAAAAGTTTTGCAATGCATAGTGACATCCTTGAACAAGGTCAGCCAATAGTACCCAGCATGTAAAATCTTCTTAGCTGTATAGTCACTGGCATATTGGCCTCCACAAAATCCATCATGATAATGCTTCAATACCTTAGATACTTCATTTACATCAATGGCCCATCTTAATACCCCATCCATGCCTTAACGGTACAACACCCCATCAAAGAGGGTATAGCACCTACTATCTCTGTGGGTCTTCTTTCTCTCATAGCTAGTACTTTCTGGAGGAAAGGAGAAAGAAGTCAGAAACCTGTAGATACCGCCATACCATGGATCCCCAACTTCTATGGCCGTGACAAGAGTTACATCAAGGCACTCCTCTAAATCAATCAAAGCATTCTTCAAGTTGGAATAACCCCCTTTTACAATTTGAAAGAAAAATCATATTCTTGTAAAATGGCCAACGATTTGGCCAACCGGCCCATGGAATTTGGTGATTGAAGAACCTGCTTTGCAAGACCAGTGCTAGTGAGTATAATGGACTTTCTAGCCACATAATGCTTAAATTTCTAAATGCATAACATCAAAGACAAGGCATGCTTGTTAGCCTCTGAGTAGCATTGTTCGGTGTCAAGCAATTGTCGAGAAGCAAATCGAACGGGATACATGAACTAATCCTCCCCTTGCTGGAGAAGAATACCTGCCAGAGTGTGCTCACCAAACCCAAGATTGATATAGAAAGTCTTTGACCAATCAAGATTGCATAGAACGGGTTCTGAAGCTAGAGCATTCTTGATTTGTGCAAACCCATGATCACAATCCTCATTCCAACAGAAATCAACCCCATCTTTCAATAGCATAGTCATGGGTCGTGTCAAAGCAGCATATTGATCAATGAAGCGACGATAGTATCCTACTAGATTGACAAATGAGCGTACCTGACATTTGGTTGTTGGCAGGGAGAGCTTGAGGATAGCTTCTACCTTCTCGGGGTTAGTAGGCTTGACGCTCTCAGATGAGACAATATGTCCCAGTGACCTCCCTTGAGTGGCTCCAATAGTGCATTTATCAAGGTTGAGGCTGCCATTCGCATCATTGTCCCTTTGGAAGGCCAATCTAACCTTCATGATGTGCTCCTTACATGACGAGAATATACAAAAATCATCTAAAAACACCTCCAAGAAATCCCCCAAATAAGGAGCAAACACCATCTGCATAAATCTTTGAAAGGTACCAGGAGCATTGGTGAGGCCAAATGGTATTACTTTGAATGCAAATGTCCCCCAGGGTGTGGTTTTAAGCACATCTTCTTTGGCAATTCTGATTTGATAAAACCCGGAGTAACCATCACAGAAAGTATACATCTCATGACCACTTACCTTCTCAAGAATGAGGTCTTGAAAGGGAAGAGGATGATGGTCCCTCTTGGTGGCTTCATTGAGTTTGTTATAGTCGATGCAGATCCGCCACTTGTTTTTCTTTGGGGTGACTACCACTAGTGAAACCCATTCAGTATTGTGAATCGGGACAATAAACCCAGCTTCTACAAGTTTTTGGAACTCTAAGTGCAAAGCATCGGTCTGTAGGGGCCCTAATCTTTGATACTTCTAAGCCACAGGCTTCGCATCAGAGGCTTCAGCTCTATCTTGTGCTCTATGGTAGTCACATGGTGAAGGTGGCTATAGCTAGTTGCGAAGAGGTCATAGAAATCTTTGAACATTTCTAGGAACTCGTCTTTCTCACTTGGAGTGAGGTCTAGGGAAAGCATAGATTCAAGCTGCTGAGGACTAGTTACCTTTTCTGCAGGTGGCGGGGTCAGAGACACCCCCATCATGTAAACTTCCTCCTTTGAGAAGTCCCCCCCCATCTGATTCTTCCATTGTTTTAGACACCGAGAATGAGAGAGTATCATTGTCTTGCTCCTCTTCTTCTTTTGGTTCCATGGCACCTAGTTGCACCGAGATCTTCTCCTTAAAAGCACCAAAATACATGTGTCCTATCTTCTAATAGTTGACTGCATCACTCTTTCTCAACCATGGTCTCTTAAGTATGGCTGGGTAACTCCTGCCTGTATCTTCGATGTCCACTACATAGAAATTGACGGTGGTGGTCAACCCATTGACAGTGATGGGCAAATCCTCAATGACTCCTAGGGTGGCGAGTCGTCAACCATTTGCTACCTTGATTCGAGTGGAGTAGCACCTTGTGCATTTCAAATTCAATTTCTTCATGATTCAGGGCACCATGATATTACATGCAGCTCCCCCATCAACACACACACTTTTGACATGACAATTATCTAT
Organism: Dipteris shenzhenensis; assembly: GCF_047967505.1. Taxonomy (NCBI): domain Eukaryota; kingdom Viridiplantae; phylum Streptophyta; class Polypodiopsida; order Gleicheniales; family Dipteridaceae; genus Dipteris; species Dipteris shenzhenensis. The sequence goes on along the minus strand of NC_141603.1, from coordinate 20,831,639 downwards.
GATGACATCTATTGTATGTGGGTGCCGATCAATTTCTTCAAAGATAGAAGAGACCTCTTGTACCTTTCCCTTTTTCTTGCTCCTCCTTGTTGAGAGCCCTTACTGCAACTCACGTCTCACCTTAGGGCTTAATGCTATTAGTTGAGGAAGTGTGATGCTCAAAGACCGATGAGCAAGGTCCTGAATGACCGAATACTCCTTTTGCCCTAAGCCGATTGGAAAATCCGAGGGCGACCACTTACTCTTGCGATGTTGAGATATGGTGCCATGAGCACATGTAGAGCAAAGGTATGAGTAAAGAGAAAGCTGCCACATGGCATGGAGGAGATATCCCACATGTGAGCAAGCATATGGATGTAAGTACCCTCACCTATAAAAGGGAGGTTTATTTGAAGTAATATCAATCAAGCACTTTGCACTATCTCAAGATTCTCTTTATGAGTCCAAGCTAATCTATCTTGGAACCTAATTGACTTAAGATACATGTCATGAGCACTCTCTTCATCATGTTTCCACATAGGTTCCATCCACCTTAGAGTGCTCCATAGATCTTGAGGCACACATGTTTTGTCATGGTATCAAAGCATAGGTTTAGCTCTCCTAGTTTAGCTCATTAGTAGTTCACTAGGATTGCTCCCATTCCTAGATTAGTCCTCCCAGTACATCACCAATTCTTCACCTTGAATCAACCATGGTGTATCATTCCACCCATCGTCTCCTTGAACAATGCACTGGACAATCAGCCGTTGAAGGTCGACATGAAGATCAAGAAAGAGATCTCGCCAATTAGAAGGTCACTGTGCCTTTACCCCAGTTATGTACAATACTCAAACACATATATAAATGAATGAAAAAGAAGATTAGGGTGGTTCTGCACCCACCAAAACTTGTGTGGCTCTCTGTCTCTCTCTCTCCCTCTTCCGTTCTTGCTTCCGTTGAGAGCACTCTCAACTGGTATCAGAACTCGGGTGATCTAGCTGAGCATGCATGAATGCTTGAAGCTCAGCAGCTCTGTGGGAGGAAGGAGAAGCTCTATGGGAACCTTTGTGGGTGACTTTACTTCCATCCGAGTGTGTAGAGACCTTGGAGGACCCTTTGGAAAAGTCACTTTGGTTTTGTGAAGTGGTTTTGAGATCTTGTTAAGTGTTTTCAAAGAAAAAGTCGTTTTTTAAGCTTTTCCCTATTCCATTCGATGACAGAGACTCCGTATTGACTTGTAGAGGCAACTATTGCTTGCTTTTGTGGGGATTAAAGGTCACTGTGCCTTTACCCCGGTTATGTATAATACTCAAACACATATATAAATGAATGAAAAAGAAGATTAGGGTGGTTCTGCACCCACCAAAACTTGTGTGGCTCTCTGTTTCTCTCTATCCCTCTTCCGTTCTTGCTTCCATTGAGAGCACTCTCAACTGGTATCAGAGCCCGGGTGATCTAGATGAGCGTGCATGAATGCTTGAAGCTCAGCAGCTCTGTGGGAGGAAAGAGAAGCTCTGTAAGAAACTTTGTGAGTGACTTTACTTGCATCCGAGTGTGCAGAGACCTTGGAGGAACCTTTGGAAAAGTCACTTTGGTTTTGCGAAGTGGTTTTGACAGCCTATTAAGTGTTTTCAAAGAAAAAGTCGTTTTTTGAGCTTTTCCCTACTCCATTCGATGACAGAGACTTCGTATTGACTTGTAGAGGCAACTATTGCTTGCTTTTGGTATCCACTTCACTTTAGGAGCTTGGAAACACCTTCATTCTTAAATCTGGGATCATTTCATTGGATTTCTGACTCACTGTGTCAGTTTTTGTGTTTTTATGCCCGAGTGTTGGAACTCAAGTTTGGAGCAATCATTTGCAGATCTATTAATTCCGGTGAACTCAAGAGGTCCTAAAACTTCTATGTTGCTCATCATTTGCACTCCGGTGGAGTTTACAAATAGCTATGTTTTCAAAAACGTTTTTCAGTCCGTGTGTTGGACCCAGTGATTGAGACCACGGTTTCCAAAACCGTCTGTCTCATTGCATTCCTGACGCCAAAAACCCCTACCTGTCAATTCTTCTTACGCAATTTGGTGGAGGATTTTCAGAGTTCTAGATCTCTGTGTATTCGATTTCGTCTCTCTGTTATGCATTTTTCATTCTAACGTTTTGAAACCTTAGATTTATGCCACATGGCAGTGGATAAGTGTTGACTCCCATTTCTCACTCATTGGTTGGGATTTTGGAGTTTCGGCAGAACAGAGATATTTGCATATTTTCTTGGTGAGTCGGATTATGCAATGGTGCCCATGTTTTGAGGCATCTCAGGTTCTATTTTCAGTAGTAGTCATTACCGTGGGACTATGATTTCTTGAGCATACCTTATGCAGATCACTCTGGTTGCAGTTTGAGCAGTGTGCGCTCATTTGTGGTGTGCATTGGGTTGCAGTGGATGATTTATAGGCCATTTGGATGCATTGCGATCGTTATTGGATGCGCTGATAGGCCCAAATTGCCTTGTGGGATGCTATTTTTATGGACGCTTTGCACATGGATGCTATTTTATGCTGAGGGACAACTTTGACACATTGCAGGTGATGCATTGATAGTGCTATGCTCTCTTGGATGAGATATTATTGATGCATATGCCAGTGGACGGTGTTTATGCTTGAGTCATTTGGCACTTATTGGCATTTTGGATTGCCATTGCAGTTGGCATTTTCTTTTGGGCCATATTTGCTCATATGGATGCATAGTATATGCACATGAATCAGATGCATCTTTTGATGCTTTGAGCTTTGAGTTTTGGTGATATTTCACTCTATTGTGGCATACACATTTGGGTGCAACTAGTATTTTGTGTGATTCTCTCTTATAGGCACTAGCATTTGGGATTTTGCTTTATTTGCATCATGGCATCCTCTTCCATGTCTGAAAAGGAGTTTTTCAGCATTAAAAAATTTGGTGGGACAAGCTTTTCTTTGTGGAAAGAACAAATAAGGGATGTGCTTATTCAAAAGAAGCAGATGAAACCCTTGGCAAGCATTGAAGCTAAGCCTGCAAATATGTCTGACGATGATTGGAATGAGTTGGATGCATTAGCAAAATCTAGTATTAGACTTCATCTTGCAGAGTCAGTTTATTTCACAGTAGTAAATGGGCAGACTACGAAAGATTTGTGGAAGAAACTGTGTGCCACTTAAGAAAAGGAAACTACCTCTAATAAAGTTTACCTCATGAAGAGGTTGTTTGAGCTGTAGATGAAGAAAGGGGTCTCCATTTCTCTTTTCCTTTTCATGATACTTGCATACCACTATCTACATTGCTTTGAGGGGATCCTCCTGATCTCAATCTGCCTATCCATGGCAAAGTATGTGAACCACTGCTAGAGGACACTACAAGTCCACTAATATTTTGTGATTGTTGCTGTGAATTCTGTGTAGCATTACCATTTTGTGCATCTACTTCATCAATCACATTTACTAGTTTATACCAGCTGCTCATTTCATCAAAAACAACATCTCTGCTCACTGTAAACTTACGAGTAGAAGGGTTATAGCATTTATACCCTTTCTGCTGTAAAGAATAACCAATCTACACTGGTCCCATGTGCAAACATTGCTACACTCAATTCAAGCATGTCCGCATCCAACGTAAACATCCTGCCCTTCTTCTTCCCTTTTGCTATCAAGCGACCTTTATTTTTCATATCCTCAACAAAGCATCCATTAGGATTAAATCTGACCTACAAGCCCTGCTCAACCATTTGACCAACAGAAACCAAGTTCTTGGTGATATTTGAGACATGAAATACATCAGACAGGTATTTCTTTTTTCCATCCTGCATAGACAAAGGAATTTTACCAATCAGCACAATAGGATGTGCAGTATCATCACCAGTCTCCACAAATCCTAGTCTTTCCATTTTCCTTGCATCCTACATCCATTCTGCATGACCTATCATGTGGTTTGATGCACCTGAGTCAACATACCACACATCATTTCTTTCTTTTGCATTTGTCATAGAATTGGTCAAGTGTTGCACCATAAACAGATGCTCATTTCTGTCATCACCCTGTCTACTAGAGGATGCATAATTTCCTTGCTGTAATTTTTCAATCATCGTGTCATTCTACTTTTTATAGCAGTCTTTAACCATATAACCCATTTTACCATAGTAGTAGCATTCAACATTGTTGTTTGCATTTTGGCCTCTCTGCTATCCACCATGACCTCTTTGGCTCCCCCTGCCTCTAAAGTTACCACGTCCTCCTCCATAGGACTGGTTTTTTTGAATTTGCTGCATATTTTGATTTCTACCACGACCTCCAAATCGGCCTGCTCTACCTCTGCCAGCATTTGAGTAGAAGACAGCTTCTTTTGAACTTCCTCCTGAAGAAGATGCACCACCATTTCTCTGCTCTTTAGAAAATAGAAGAGCAATCAACTCCTCAAAATCAAAAAAATTCTCACGGACGGCAATGGATGTCTGGAATTGTGCATAATCCTTTCCTAGACCATTCAAGGTCACAGAAACCAAATCATCATCTTCCACTAGCGACCCAATAGAATGAAGTGCATCTGCAATCTTCTTCACCTTCATGTGGCAGTCATTGATGCTCATATTTTCTCTCTGTACATTATGCAACTCCTGCTTGAGCTACATTTTCTTGGCTTGCGTATTTGTGCTATACATTTTTGTCAAAGTATCCCATGCCTCCTTCGGCATGCTTGCACTTAAATATGCACAATCATAGAATCTCAAATACTGATAGACAGCCAATACATAACTTTTCTGGCTCTCTCATGCCAGCCTTTAAATCCCTGCAACTCCTGTTGATTGGGAACATTAGGAATAACTAGTTCTTGTTCAACTCTAGTAATGAACTCCTAATAGCCTTTTCCTTAAAGAAATCCGTCATTCTAAACTTCCATGCTTGGAAGTTGTTCTTGTCAACCTTTTAAGTGACAATCTATGAAAGAGCATCAGACGCCATTACAGAATACTGCAAAATATTCTGTCACTACAAAAAAAAACACAACTTCTGCCTCACAAGGGTAAATCTGCAAAACTGACGAGAGTGGTATTTGACCATACAGTCACTTCCTAGTGACGATTATGCATCAGCAGGCAATAAGAATGATTCTGTCACTCCCAATATCTCTACGCATAGGCATACGATGTAATTTCTACGATAACTTTTCATGGACCTGCAAAATAGTGATCGCACAGCAAAAACAGGGCACTTTCCTGAGTGCCTGCGAAAAACTTCCACCGAATCCAATGTGTGGAGTTGTCTTGTCCAAAAACAAGACAGAAAGACAATCAACACTAATTGAGCAGCTTTGATGCTAACTGAACAAAAGAAAGGAAACAAGAGACATGAAAGAAATAAGAAACAACTGAGCATATAAGCTGATGCTAACTGAGCACATGATGTGAGCATATAAGCTGATACTACCTAAGCTTAATGATGAGCACTAATTGGGAATATAATCAATGCTAATTATGCACACAAATTTATGTTATAACTGAGCACCATAGCTAACTATACTGACTGAAAATAAGCCACCCAAGAGCTAAAAATCATCCTTTACACTGTAGGATTGCTAGTCGTTAGCAAATTTTTGCTGCTTCTAAGGCATTAGCAGACATTTTAGTCGTTAGGAATTTTTTGATGTTTCTAAGGCATTAGCAAACATTTTCGCAGATCTTGGCTGGAGAACAATGTGATAAATTTTAGAAGCATTAAAAAGAAACTAAAAGGCAACATGACTAACCATCTGCATCTATCGAAGTAGGTAATCGTAGTCTCTAAAGGAGAACTTGTGCTTCTTTTGGGTTGAGGCTATACATGACGCTGCTTGACGAGAATCAAACATGGTTCGATTTGCAAAGGCCTTCTTTGATTGATGGTTGTGTTTAGCAGTGCAGAGCAACATAGATTTTACGTGAATCCCTCCACATCGACAAACTCTATGGCCCCTAGCATCAAGCAACATGTCACAACACATAATTTCGCTCACCAACTGGGTATCTCTCAATCAAACACCTTTTGCACTCACAAGGTGGATCAGATGATTGCATCTTGGGCATCATTTTTCTATTGGTTTCTGTTGTTCTTATACATGTTTGAGAATTGAAAGAGTTGGCTGCTTCCAGCCAGATTGGTTGTAGCATAGTGAGGTGGATTGGCGAATATACATTTCAAAGGTTTGGGAATTTGGTGGCCCTGGTACTCAAGAAAATGGGTGCCTTTTGGCAGGCGCCCCTTTACTCTAGGGATGGCCTCTTACACATCACCAGCTGCCCCGCCCATGCGAGAAAGCATGGGCAATGTGTGCTTACACACCAAGCGGCCAGACGAAGGAAAACTAACAACCTCTGTGGTATGCAATTGGCAAGCGAACTGGTTGTGCAAGGCGGGGGGGAGTGGGTGCCCATGCTCATGGGTAGCCCCCTTTTTGCAAGACGAATGGCACCTCTCCAAGTGTTTACCATGCAAGCTAATGCCCCTTGTTGTCCCTAGGCAGGCACGATGTGTAACTAGCCTTAGATGAGTCAGTGATGAAGATATGTGATAATTCAATTTAGTGGAATGCGAGGAAGATAGAGATGTAGCACAATTCAATATGTAAAACAACGATTAATTTCAATGGTTTGCTAATACAACAGCTCATGGCTATGAAATTAGAACCCCTTTTTTCTGCTTTCTCTTACTTGCCTCAACTGAGACTCAAGACTCTATGAGCCAGCAGCTCGAACTCAAGATAGGAAAATGTAACCTTACAAGCAAGCAAGAAACATGAAGTAGACATGAGTAGACTACAACATCTACAATAGGCAACATGATAGACCTAGAAGAAGCCCAATGGCACCGACACACAATAGCATACAATAGAACAAGGCAGAGTGATGCAACAATAGCAACAACCATAACTACACAACACCAACACCAACACAAGCTTCAACAACAATCGGCAACCCACAAGCATTGACCCAATGAGGCACACAACATTGGCAATGAACCAGTCAAGACACAGAAGCAACAAGGCACTCAGACAAGCAACCTCAACAACCAATCGGCAAACAACACCTATTTTTAATGACACTGACTCCCACGACTTGAAATCCCACGATAAATATTTGTTGTGGTGCAAGATAGCAAAGATACAAGGAGATGATGAGCTTGTTCATGGAGTTCTATTCTCGAACACCTACACAAGATACCGATCCATGTGATAAAGATGAACCAAAAACACAAACTGGACACTCTGATGTGCAATATGCGACTCTTTCTCCATTTCTTCTCTATTTTGCACTAAGTTTCTGTTTGGTCAACACATGGCAAATAGAGTAAGACAATGGTTAGCTCAATTTTACCCACTATAAGGTTTTATTTGATTCATGTCATTTCTTTGCCATGTGGTAGCCCTATCTCAATGGCCACATCATCAACCCATTACCTACGAAGTCGACAAAAACGTGTCACCTATATCATCAATGACATGTAGCACATAGTGCCATATTAGCACAACTATCCCTCGCTAAGCATGAATTTGTTAACAACATGTGAATGCACATTGCCACATCATCCATAGTGCCACCTCATCATTCTTAGATAATGTATGACTTAAATTCCACATGAACATAACTTTTAATCCATAACGAATTTTATGGTGATGTAAAACGAAAAAATGATCAAATAATAAAGCTCTACGTGGTAAGCATAACACATTGGCATTTTGGATTTTTTTGTATGTTTCACCTCTTAGTCTCTACAAAGGCATTGTAATCCACAATTTGAGGCCATATGATGCACTCAAGGTGAAGAGCCAAAGTAGCTACAAGGACAAAGTTTCCTAAACACATAGGGAGAGAAAGGAAGAGTGAAGATGAAATGTGTATCCTCACATCCAACCACCTTGCTCCCAACCTTATTGGCACCAAGGGAGGGTGTTGAGAATTGTAGTGCCATGGAGCACTAGAATGATAGTGAGATAAGAGTGGTGTGAAGAAGAGAGATCAAAAGTCTAGAGAGTTGAGAAAGATTTAGAAGATAAGGATGAGTTGTGGAGAGATAAGGATGAAGTGAGATAAGGAAGACAGATGGCATGATGATATGTAAAGGTGATCTTGAAGCTATTTGTAAATGAAGCCTCCCCATTATGTAGCTAAGAATTTTTGGTTGACACAAAAAAATTGGGATACATTGGATTGAGTGTTGCCTATCTTCTCTCTCTCTCCCTAGAAGGGACAAATACAGGATGATTGCAAGACAAAGTATTGTGAAACATGTGCCACATATGGTAATGATGAGTCTAACTATTGGTACACAAAGAAGAGTACTCTAAGGCAAGAATGATAAGGACAAGAACCAAAAGTCCTTCACAAATTCAGTGTTATTTTTGCAATGGATTGTGGCAAGAGCATTTGATTGCAAAGAAGCAATATGGAGACTAACAATTAGTTTGTTCCAACTCAGGTGTCACATGGGACACTAAATTTGGCAGTGCATTTTGTCCAATGAGCCGTTGCGACATGCAAAATCAAGGTTTTGAAGGTTCATTATTCTATTAAGGAAAATCAAATCGCCTAAGATCTTTTCTACTCTTCACTCATTGTTGCATTCTTTGACAACCCTTTTCTTCTCCTCCTTGCTATCACTCTCATCTCCACCTCCACTATGGGACAAGAGCATGCATGCTAGACCCGAGAGCTCAAAGCTTGGTATGACAAGATTGTTGAGCTTTGGAAGTATGAGAGAAGGAGATTCTAAAAAGGCTCATTGGTCTACATGTAACTCTGATCAGCTTCTGGCAGACCATGGACTTCTACTTCATCAGAACAATGGAGCCATGGGATTGCTTAAGACTTCTCAAAGGACTATTATCTCCCAATGGCAACTCATGGTACATTAATAGGAGAGGGTGGGGAAGAAGATATTGACATGGCATAAATGGGCTCAAGGAGGATCATAGTGCTCAGATACCATGTTGGAGAAGTGAAAGGAAAGCATGGAGCTGAACACAAAACAAGAGAATGCTTATAGAATGAAGAAGGGTGAGGTCCATATGTAGACACCTCTACATGAGCCACCAAGCTCCACAATCATCTCTTCAATCAGCTCCTAGAATCTCTGAATCAGCCTATGTGGCATCTACCACCACCTAGCAATGCTTATGGGCACCTAACTGTGCCTCTAGCACACACACACATAGCACCCAAGGTGTGCCTGGGGCATACACCTTGAGATATCCCAACAGTATAATATCCATCTCCACCTATTTTATATTACTTCTCTCATGGACTTTAGGCCATATCTCACTAAATGCAGGCATGGGACCGCCACGTAGGTGGAGGGGTGGCACATGGAGGAACCATGCCACCTTACATTTTATAATATTACTACCATGGATTATGTACATCACACCTTATGGGTCCTCTTACATGGAAGGGTGGCACATGGTCATGCCCTGCCACCTCAACCCTGGGCCCTATGCACAACATATTTTATTATACTATTGCCACACATACAAACACACACACATATTAATGCCTTTTTCCTTAGATAAATTTATCCATAACAGTTCCCCCCCCCAAGCAGGGAATGCATAGCATTTCCATGCCTGGGTCCATCACGCACAAAGAAGGGCTTGAGGTAATGCTTGTTGATCACCTTCTTGCCATATGGCTTATGCAGCTCCCAATCTTGTATAGACCCATTGCTACGTTCCTTGATGACTTTGTATGAACCGGTCCACAATGGAAGGAACTTCTTATCCATTTGGTGGTCCAATCTATTATCAAAGCATAGCACAACATCCCCCTCAGCAAAGTGTCTTTCCCATCCCTTGCAAATCTTAGCATCCAAGCGGGCCTTTTGTCGATTCTTTTGAATCTTTGTTTGATGTAGGGCAAGGCGTTGGGTTTCATCTAGCTTCTGAAGTTGCACCAACCAGGCCTCTACATGTTCATCTTCTGTCATCCTCTGTTCTTGTGCCAATCTCAAAGTCGGAATCTCTATCTCTAGTGGTAAAATGGCCTCAGGATTGTACACCAACTCAAAAGGAGTGTGACCTATAGATGTTCTATGAGTGATGTTGTAAGCCCATACGGCTTCTGTGACCTTCTAATCCCATTGGCTCTTGTTCCCTGTAGCCATTTTTCCCATGGTTTTACAAAGGAGGCCATTAGTCTGCTCCATTTGACCCATGGACGCTGGATAATAGATGCTAGAAGTACGATGATCAATACCCATGCAATCCATGAGTAGCTCCATTGCTTCATTTAAGAATGGACTTCCATTGTCAGATACTATTTCCATGGGTGTCCCAAACCTTGTGCAGATACGTTCAAATATGAAATTTGAAACTGCCTTACCATTTGCTGCGGGGAGGGCAATAGCTTCAGCGCACTTAGTGACATACTGAGTGGCTACCAAAAGATACTTCTTTTTGTAGGCAGTCATGGGTAGGGGCCCGACAAAATCTATTCCCCACTTCTGAAATGGATGGATGGACATCACTGGGTGATGTTGCTCAGGATGCAAATCCTTCCTACCAAAGAATTGGCATGGTTCAAAAGTTTTGCAATGCATAGTGACATCCTTGAACAAGGTCAGCCAATAGTACCCAGCATGTAAAATCTTCTTAGCTGTATAGTCAATGGCATAGTGGCCTCCACAAAATCCATCATGATAATGCTTCAATACCTTAGATACTTCATTTTCATCAATGGCCCATCTTAATACCCCATCCATGCCTTAACGGTACAACACCCCATCAAAGAGGGTATAGCACCTACTATCTCTGCGGATCTTCTTTCTCTCATAGCTAGTACTTTCTGGAGGAAAGGAGAAAGAAGTCAGAAACCTATAGATACCGCCATACCATGGATCCCCAACTTCTATGGCCATGACAAGAGTTACATCAAGGCACTCCTCTAAATCAATCAAAGCATTCTTCAAGTTGGAATAACCCCCTTTTACAATTTGAAAGAAAAATCATATTCTTGTAAAATGGCCAACGATTTGGCCAACCGGCCCATGGAATTTGGTGATTGAAGAACCTGCTTTGCAAGACCAGTGCTAGTGAGTATAATGGACTTTCTAGCCACATAATGCTTAAATTTCTAAATGCATAACATCAAAGACAAGGCATGCTTGTTAGCCTCTGAGTAGCATTGTTCGGTGTCGAGCAATTGTCGAGAAGCAAATCGAACACAGGATACATGAACCAATCCTCCCCTTGCTGGAGAAGAATACCTGCCAAAGTGTGCTCACCAAACCCAAGATTGATATAGAAAGTCTTTGACCAATCAAGATTGCATAGAACGGGTTCTGAAGCTAGAGCATTCTTGATTTATGCAAACCCATGATCACAATCCTCATTCCAACAGAAATCAACCCCATCTTTCAATAGCATAGTCATGGGTCGTGTCAAAGCAGCATATTGATCAATGAAGCGACGATAGTATCCTACTAGATTGACAAATGAGCGTACCTGACATTTGGTTGTTGGCAGGGAGAGCTTGAGGATAGCTTCTACCTTCTCGGGGTTAGTAGGCTTGATGCTCTCAGATGAGACAATATGTCCCAGTAACCTCCCTTGAGTGGCTCCAAGAGTGCATTTATCAGGGTTGAGGCTGCCATTCACATCATTGTCCCTTTGGAAGGCCAACCTAACCTTCATGATGTGCTCCTTACATGACGAGAATATACAAAAGTCATCTAAAAACACCTCCAAGAAATCCCCCAAATAAGGAGCAAACACCATCTGCATAAATCTTTGAAAGGTACCAGGAGCATTGGTGAGGCCAAATGGTATTACTTTGAATGCAAATGTCCCCCACCAGGGTGTGGCAAATGTGGTTTTAAGCACATCTTCTTTGGCAATTCTGATTTGATAAAACCCGGAGTAACCATCACAGAAAGTATACATCTCATGACCACTTACCTTCTCAAGAATGAGGTCTTGAAAGGGAAGAGGATGATGGTCCCTCTTGGTGGCTTCATTGAGTTTCTTATAGTCGATGCAGATCTGCCACTTGTTTTTCTTTGGGGTGACTACCACTAGTGAAACCCATTCAGTATTGTGAATCGGGACAATAAACCCAGCTTCTACAAGTTTTTGGAACTCTAAGCGCAAAGCATCGGTCTGTAGGGCCCTAATCTTTGATACTTCTAAGCCACAGGCTTCGCATCAGAGGCTTCAGCTCTATCTTGTGCTCTATGGTAGTCACATGGTGAAGGTGGCTATAGCTAGTTGCGAAGAGGTCATAGAAATCTTTGAACATTTCTAGGAAGTCGTCTTTCTCACTTGGAGTGAGGTCTAGGGAAAGCATAGATTCAAGCTACTGAGGACTAGTTACCTTTTCTGCAGGTGGCGGGGTCAGAGACACCCCCATCATGTAAACTTCCTCCTTTGAGAACTCCCCCCCCATCTGATTCTTCCATTGTTTCAGACACCGAGAATGAGAGAGTATCATTGTCTTGCTCCTCTTCTTCTTTTGGTTCCATGGCACCTAGTTGCACCGAGATCTTCTCCTTAGAAGCACCAAAATACATGTGTCCTGTCTTCTAATAGTTGACTGCATCACTCTTTCTCAACCATGGTCTCTTAAGTATGGCTGGGTAACTCCTACCTGTATCTTCGATGTCCACTACATAGAAATTGACGGTGGTGGTCAACCCATTGACAGTGATGGGCAAATCCTCAATGACTCCTAGGGTGGCGAGTTGTCAACCATCTGCTACCTTGATTCGAGTGGAGGAGCACCTTGTGCATTTCAAATTCAATTTCTTCATGATTCAAGGCACCATGATATTACATGCAGCTCCCCCATCAACACACACACTTTTGACATGACAATTATCTATGATGACATCTACTGTATGTGGGTGCCGATCAATTTCTTCAAAGATAGAAGAGACCTCTTGTACCTTTCCCTTTTTCTTGCTCCTCCTTGTTGAGAGCCCTTACTACAACTCACGTCTCACCTTAGGGCTTAATGCTATTAGTTGAGGAATTGTGATGCTCAAAGACCGATGAGCAAGGTCCTGAATGACTGAATAGTCCTTTTGCCCTAAGCCGATTCGAAAATCCGAGGGCGACCACTTACTCTTGCGATGTTGAGATATGGTGCCATGAGCACATGTAGAGCAAAGGTATGAGTAAAGAGAAAGCTGCCACATGGCATGGAGGAGATATCCCACATGTGAGCAAGCATATGGATGTAAGTACCCTCACCTATAAAAGGGAGGTTTATTTGAAGTAATATCAATCAAGCACTTTGCACTATCTCAAGATTCTCTTTATGAGTCCAAGCTAATCTATCTTGGAACCTAATTGACTTAAGATACATGTCATGAGCACTCTCTTCATCATGTTTCCACATAGGTTCCATCCACCTTAGAGTGCTCCATAGATCTTGAGGCACACATGTTTTGTCATGGTATCAGAGCATAGGTTTAGCTCTCCTAGTTTAGCTCATTAGTATTTCACTAGGATTGCTCCCATTCCTAGATTAGTTGTAGGCACACCTTAGGAACTCATGTTTTTCTCCTAGGTTAGTTTTAGTTTTAGATTGAGAACAAATTTCCATCCCTAGAGAAAGAAAATTTCCGTCAATTGATTCCTTCCATTGCAATGAGGGAATTCCGTTATTGAGAGAAACAGTGTCATTCTTTCTTTTGAGATAGAGTTCATATGTCTACAAGAGAGAGTTCATTTGGAGGAATTCTACACCATGAATAGAGCATTGTGTGAGAGAGAAAAAGATAGACCTGCAAGCAAGCAATAAGCAAGGCCAAGCAAGCATTAAGGAGATCACAGAGCGGCCCAAAGCAGCTCGAAAGCATTGTGCCTCAGCCAAGCTCTGCAAACAAACTCCCTTCAATGGCTACTTCTCTATGAAAGAGCTCTACCTGCAAACTCCATGCTAACGGGCTCACAAGACGACTTAGGTGACAAAGTGCGGATCGTACTAGCCTAGTGCACACAAGATCAGCAGAAGAACTAAGGAGGCTCAAAGCACACTAAATAAGACATGAGAGAGAGATAGCAAATCTATATCTCTTATAATGTGTGTTCTCAACAATACATGATAGGCCTCTTATATAGAGAGTGCCCTTTGAATAGTCAACACATGTGGGATCCTCTCATCCACATTTCTCCTTGTGGATATCCTCAATCCACATCTCCACATCATGTAGTCCACATCTTAGGGTGGCTACTTTAATTCTTTCCTATACCATACCTTAGCCCTTTAATCTATGTGCTCATGGCACCATATCTCTCAACACCTCCCCTTGGTGCCATGATCCTTTGGCTACTGCAAGGTGGTCAGATGTGAGTTACATTCCATCACCTCCCCTTAGTGCTTGCATTGCTACTTAAGGTGGTCAAGTGTGGCTTTTTATATGTCAATACCTCCCCTGGGTGCTTTCATAGCTACTCTCAGGTGGTCAGGCTTGATTTACAAAACATAGGCAAGGTTGGCAAGGTTTTTGGCTTTTCATTACATTTCATTGATGTCACCTTTTGGCTCATGGCTTGATGACGATGTCGTTTGCTTCTTTGCTTGGTGTAGCTACCTGCATGATGCTTTGTTCTTCCATGTGCCTTGATGCTTTATGTGTGGATGCCATGCTTTCTGCTATGGTCATCTCATGCACTTGTGCTTTTGGCATGCTTATGACAATGATGTGTGCATTCATGCTTTGATTTGTCATTTGTTGCAAAGGTCTTACCATGAGCTTTATTTTTGCTTCAATGGCAGTGTCTAATTGCTAACAAAGATTTTGATCTGACAGGCGCGTAGAGCTTGAAAAGACGATCACTTTTCCTTTTTGGAGCGTGTGCAAATTCTTCCTGGATTGGAAGTTATGGCTTGTTGAAGCTTTTGTGAAGAAGAGGGCCTTTGATGATGTGGCACAGGGATTCACATGCTACACTCACACTGTGCTTAGAAAGAAGCTGTGTGCTTAGGTAGAACTTTTAACTAACCACATAACTTAACCATAGCTATGTTTGACCTTACTAGAGTTAAGTCTTATCTGCCACCTGGCACTCTGCTAACCAAAGACCACTAAACCAAGGAGGAGTTAGCTAAACTGAACCATGGATCCTATCTGCCACGTGGCTTTTCCATTGACCACTGACCAAATCCAGCATGATTTATCTAACCAACCTTATCTACCATGTGTCAAGTCAACCTTTGAAAGAACCTTTGTTTGCAGCAGGGATGCAACGACGAATGCGTGGACAGAGGCGATGGCGCGACGAGCTTTGGAGCCGAGCGTGTTGGAGATTTGAAGGACTCACAATCCCATTCGACAAGCTACATTCAAGGCGGGCTGGCGATGGCAGGAGCTGTGGAAGCGCCTCTGCCGCTGAGTGGTTCGCATGCGTAGGAGAAGTTGAGTCTGCTGGCTGCAGTCTAGGTAGCCTATGCAGAGTAGTCATTGGAGCCTTGTAGAAGGCTTTGTTGGAGATGCCGATTGGAAGGCTGGTTGCAGAGAGCCTGCGCTGGAGTGCATGGAAGCTTGGAGCGACGAAGAGCGGTTGGAGGCGCAGAATGGAGGGCGTCGTGAATAGCGACTGCTTTCCCATGGAGCTATCGACATTGCAAGGGTAGAAGCTGCTGGGCAAAGCTCGGTCGTAGAGAGAATAGGCGTCGCTGGAGATGGAGGTAGCTGGTACGCTCTGAGGCTTCTAGTTGGCGATGTCTGTGTGCGCGTAGGGAGCTCGGAGCTGTTGGTCAATCCTTTGCTATAGAGAGGCTGTGAACATCGTTGTTGGATGTGCCTTGCTTCTTTGTAGTTGCCATAGGGAGCCCATGAGAGTAGTTGGAGAAGCCGAGAGCTTTGGATGTGATGGAGTTGGTTGTAGGGCTTGCTACCTTGATGCTGTTGCTTGCAGAGCTTTAGGCAAGGCGAGTGATCTCAGGGTCTCTCCCTTACAAATAAATCTCAGTATAGCTATATCTTTCTCTCTCGCATCTCTGAATACTCAAGCAATCTCAATGAGGATCTCTCTCTTTTCCTCTCAACGAACCCTACAAAGATCTCTTTCTCTCAACTGAAATCTCTCAAGAAGAAATTGCTCTCTCTTGGAATGGAAGTGAAGTTCACTCTAGAGGAAACTCAAATCTCTAAATGGAGTTTCAATATTTAGCCAAGAGAAACCATGAGTACCTAAGGTGTGCCTACAACTCAAGGAGAGCTAGACCTAAGCTCTGATACCATGACAAAGTGCGGATCGTACTAGCCTAGTGCACACAAGATCAGCAGAAGAACTAAGGAGGCTCAAAGCACACTAAATAAGACATGAGAGAGAGATAGCAAATCTATATCTCTTATAATGTGTGTTCTCAACAATACATGATAGGCCTCTTATATAGAGAGTGCCCTTTGAATAGTCAACACATGTGGGATCCTCTCATCCACATTTCTCCTTGTGGATATCCTCAATCCACATCTCCACATCATGTAGTCCACATCTTAGGGTGGCTACTTTAATTCTTTCCTATACCATACCTTAGCCCTTTAATCTATGTGCTCATGGCACCATATCTCTCAACATTAGGCTCCACTCCAACCAGCGTCAACAACCACTAAAGACCAAGCAGCCTACATCATTCAGTCACTACAAAGCCTTAGCCAAAGCTCTGACGACTAAAGAAGATGATAGCCCGCTCACAAGCCTTCACCTTCGACCACAGTGGACTGGCAGCTCCATTCAATGCAAGGCTCCCTTCAATGGCCACTTCTAGCCATTAGCAGGCTGACAGAATCTTCTATAGCCATAGGCTGTAGCTCCCACTGGCTCTCCAGTGAGCCACCAACCCTTTTAAGGCTCTAAGCTAAGACTCCATCTGCCACTCCACACTAGCGATCTCCCTATGCACGCCTCTCCAATAGCTAACATAGACAGCGAAGCCAGTCGCCATAGCCAGAGCAGCCAGTCGCCATAGCGAGATCTCCAATGAGCCAAGCTCCCTTGACTACCGGATTGCACCTCCTTCAATGGTTCTCCGCCTTTGTTGTTAATCACGTGCGGTGATGATCTGAAGCAACCGACTGCAGCGCCACGCTCATGCCGCCATCGCCGTCACGTGCAGAGAAAGCTTCAAAGCTTTTCTCTTTTCTAAAATTGTATACCTTAAGCCACGTGGCAACCTCATTGACAGCCATGTGGCAAATAAGGTAGGATTTGTGTGGGGTAAAGTTGAACCTTGGTTAAGCTAATGGTTAGGTTCATCTGAACCATGGTAAAAATTTGTGTAATCATGGGTAAACCTATATGGGTTTAAAGATTGCCACATGGCACAGTGCCACCTAGGCACAGAGTCCCTTGCTAAGCACAGTATGGAATTCAGCATGTGAATTCTTGTGCCACATCATCAAGGCCTCCTCTTCTTCACAAAACCTTCAACAAGCCGTAACTTGCAATCCAGGAAGAATTTGCACATGCTCCAAAAAGGAAAAGTGATCATCTTTTTGAACTCTACGTGCCAGTCAAGTCAAAATCATTGTGTGCAATTAGACACTGCCAATATTGAGAGAAATCAATTGGTAAGACCTTTGGAACAAATGATAAATCAAATCATGAATGCACACATCGTTGTCATAAGCAAGCCGAAAGGACAAGTGCATGAGATGACCATAGCACGAAGCATGACATCCACACATAAAGCATCAAGGAAGATGGAAAAATAATGCATCATGCATGTAGCTACAGGATGAAGATTGTAGATTAAAGAACCAACAAGTCAACTACGTGGAGTCATCATCAAGCCATGAGCAGAATGACAGGAACAAAATGTATTGAGAAATAAAAACCTTGCCAACCTTGCCTATATTTTGTAAATCAAACCTAACCACCTGAGAGTAGCTATGAAAGCACCCAGGGGAGGTATTGACATGTAAAAACCACACTTTACCACCTTAAGTAGCAATGTATGCACTAAGGGGAGGTGATGGAATGTAACTCACATCTGACCACCTTGCAATAGCCAAAGGATCATGGCACCAAGGGGAGGTGTTGAGATATGGTGCCATGAGCACATGTAGAGCAAAGGTATGAGTAAAGAGAAAGCTGCCACATGGCATGGAGGAGACATCCCACATGTGAGCAAGCATATGGATGTAAGTACCCTCACCTATAAAAGGGAAGTTTATTTGAAGTAATATCAATCAAGCACTTTGCACTATCTCAAGATTCTCTTTATGAGTCCAAGTTAATCTATCTTGGAACCTAATTGACTTGAGATACATGTCATGAGCACTCTCTTCATCATGTTTCCACACAGGTTTCATCCACCTTAGAGTGCTCCATAGATCTTGAGGCACACATGTTTTGTCATGCGAGATCTTTTAGTCTTCTCTATTGGTGGGTCTACCATCTCAGCATCTAAGGGCTCTGAGAAGGACATCTTCTTTTTGGGGCAGCCCGATTTACGGTTTAGAGAGGGGTCCGAGGTGGTACAACTTCTTTTCCCAAGGTTAAGGATCTCTATGCCAGAATCCTCAGTGCCTGATTCACTTTGCCTGATTCACTTAGAAGATTAACCCTTGGAATATTGGGACATTCCGTGTGATAATGACCCTTCTGGTGGCACTCATAGCACACAACATTGGCACGTTCTCTTGGAGGGCAATTGGCTTGATTTCTAATGCCCACCATCTCAAGCCGAAGATCATTCAGGGCCTTGGCTAGGTCATTGACTACGGGTTCTTTAGCAGGAGGGGCCAGGGGAGTAGGAAGGAGGGGGGCTCGTGGGCGAGGCTAGGGAAATCTTTGGTTGAGGATATAATCCTTGTTGAGTGTAAGCATCTAAGGGAGGACCATACATTTGAGGTGGAGGTGGTGGATACATCCCTAATGAGGGGTGGAGGTATACCCCTGAGTTAAACCCCCCAGGTTGTTGTTGCAAGGATTGAGGGGGTTGCGGAGGGACAATCTTCTTCTTTGAAGCGGGTTTGACTGAACTTTATCAAACTTTTGAGCAATCTCATGTGCTAGCACCATAGTTTCTGGATTCTCCCATTTAAGCTTGAGGAAAAATTCATCACTTGCTCCTGCTATAAGGTATCCCAGCACATGCTGAGTCATTCCAACTCGAAATCTGGCATTGTCTTCCTGGATGGCAATCAAACGGTCCAAGAGCACGGTCGCTCGATCCACATATCAATGCGCCATCTCACCTTCTGACTGCTTTAAGTTTGCCACCTGCAGGTACACATTCTTTGGCTCCTCTTCTTTGCTGAAATACTCTGGCAAACATCGTCGGCCTGATTCTCATACCACACTTGAGCCAAACTCTCTATAAATGTTGGAAGAACCAATAGCCATCTATCTTCAGTAAGAAAGTTGAGAGAAACACAATGGCACTTGAAGGCCACAAGATACTCATTTGGATTTTCTTCAACCCATCCACAGAACACGAGAATGTCAGCCATGCTTCGAAAATGAAAAATAAAGAGACGAAATGAGGCTTATCTATGGGCAAACAATAGAAAAAGGTAGCTTGAACTGAAAATCAGGTGAAGATGCATACACAAAGCACACATAGGCAGGGTAGGGTGTGACTAGTGTATTGTGAAATACTACACGGGAAGAATCTTCAGCATAGAATAGCTCATAGACAATCTTAAAAGGACCAACCCTCATGATATTGCATCCATCTTTACAAGCGAGGGTTAGAGACACGGCGCTGCATGAGGTTGTTCATCAAGGCAAACAAGAATGCCATGACAAATGTCAACAGTTGGGGAGAGCTTGCACATGACCTTCAGCTTCTTCCAGTTCTTATAATCGCCATGCTACTTCTTCAAGGGGTGTGCAGTTTGGCATCCTTCTTTTTAACAATGTCCTTGAGGACCTTTCTGATGATCTTTTGAAGTCGGTAAACTCGTATCAAATATGCCCAACACTTAGTTTCATGCTGACCACAACCTTTGCATTCCTTACAAATGATCACCCTCATTCATGGCTTGCAGCTTTGTTGGGGCAGTGCTTCCACTGGCTTCATGTGTGATTGAAGTATAAGCTTCACGTGCCAAGAAATCAGCAACTATATTTTGAGCTCGAGGGATATGCTGAATTTTTACCTCTTCAAATTGTTGGCACAATTTCAATGCTTATTGATGTCATGGAACCAAGCCTTCAAAAAATGAGTGCCGAGTACTCAACTTGGCTGTAAGTACCCACAGGTGCAGACCTGCTATAACAATACACCTCACCCCCTGGTGAAGTGAGCTTCACACCCACACCAGTAGGCTTGGTCGAAGGTTTGTACACTTCATCAAATTGAAGTAGCCAAGATGTCATCACACCAAGACCAAAATCCAAACATACTAAGTTTCTCGGTAATCCAAGATAGGTAGAAGGAAAGGGTGGGGAGAATTCAACACTTGAGCAAGACGTTCAGCACCAAATAAACTTGCAATCCTTTGTTGATAGTTTATCTTTAGACCAAAAAGAATTACAACTTGAAGCTCAAAATGAGGCACAAAGGGTTGATTAGGTACAAAGGGATTCCTTGGTCGAAACATTACCAGCCCTAGAAACCTTTGTAGCAAGATCGAGAAGAAATCATTCAAGACGAGCTTATCTACTTGAATTAATAAGTAGATGCGCCAAATCTCCCCCCAAGCTTGGGGACATCCCACCCTTCGAAGAATGTCACCCTTTTAATTACCTGCGATGCAGCAAGTAGCTCGATCACTGCACAATGAGTAGAAGTGAAATCAAAGAAGTGGTTTTGAGAGCCTATTAAGTGTTTTCAAAGAAAAAGTCGTTTTTTGAGCTTTTCCCTACTCCATTCGATGACAGAGACTTCGTATTGACTTGTAGAGGAACCTATTGCTTGCTTTTGGTATCCACTTCACTTCAGGAGCTTGGAAACACCTTCATTCTTAAATCTGGGATCATTTCATTGGATTTTTGACTCACTATGTCAGTTTTTGCGTTTTTCTGCCCGAGTGTTGGAACTCAAGTTTGGAGCAATCATTTGCAGATCTATTAATTCCGGTGAACTCAAGAGGTCCTAAAACTTCTATGTTGCTCATCATTCGCACTCCGGTGGAGTTTACAAATAGCTCTGTTTTCAAAAACGTTTTTCAGTTCGTGTGTTGGACCCAGTGATTGAGACCACGGTTTCCAAAACCGTCTGTCTCATTGCGTTCCTGATGCCAAAAACCCCTACCTGTCAATTCTTACGCAATTTGGTGGAGGATTTTCAGAGTTATAGATCTCTGTGTATTCGATTTCGTCTCTCTGTTATGCATTTTTCATTCTATTGAAACCTTAGATTTATGCCACATGGCAGTGGATAAGTGTTGACTCCCATTTCTCACTCATCGGTTGGGATTTTGGAGTTTCGGCAGAACAGAGATATTTGCATATTTTCTTGCTGAGTCAGATTATGCAATGGTGCCCATGTTTTGAGGCATCTCAAGTTCTATTTTCAGTAGCAGTCATTACCGTGGGACTATGATTTCTTGAGCATACCTTATGCAGATCACTCTGGTTGCAGTTTGAGCAGTGTGCACTCATTCGTGGTGTGCATTGGGTTGCAGTGGATGATTTATAGGCCATTTGGATGCATTGCGGTCGTTATTGGATGCGCTGATAGGCCCAAATTGCCTTGTGGGATGCTATTTTTATGGACGCTTTGCACATGGATGCTATTTTATGCTGAGGGACAACTTTGACACATTGCAGGTGATGCATTGATAGTGCTATGCTCTCTTGGATGAGATATTATTGATGCATATGCCAGTGGATGGTGTTTATGCTTGAGTCATTTGGCACTTATTGGCATTTTGGATTGCCATTGCAGTTGGCATTTTCTTTTGGGCCATATTTGCTCATATGGATGCATAGTATATGCACATGAATCAGATGCATCTTTTGATGCTTTGAGCTTTGAGTTTTGGTGATATTTCACTCTATTGTGGCATACACATTTGGGTGCAACTAGTATTTGGTGTGATTCTCTCTTATAGGCACTAGCATTTGGGATTTTGCTTTATTTGCATCATGGCATCCTCTTCCATGTCTGAAAAGGAGTTTTTCAGCATTAAAAAGTTTGGTGGGACAAACTTTTCTTTGTGGAAAGAACAAATAAGGGATGTGCTTATTCAAAAAATAAGCAGATTAAACCCTTGGCAAGCATTAAAGCTAAGCCTGCAAATATGTCTGACGATGATTGGAATGAGTTGGATGCATTAGCAAAATCTACTATTAGACTTCATCTTGCAGAGTCAGTTTATTTCACAGTAGTAAATGAGCAGACTACGAAAGATTTGTGGAAGAAACTGTGTGCCACTTAAGAAAAGGAAACTACCTCTAATAAAGTTTACCTCATGAAGAGGTTGTTTGAGCTGTAGATGAAGAAAGGGGTCTCCATTGCTTCTCACTTAAATGAATTTAATATTATTTTCAGCCAGCTTCAGGCTCAGAAGATGAATTTTGATGTAGAGACTAAGGCAATATTTCTCTTATGTTCATTGCCATCCTCATGGGATACCTTCCGTACAGCTGTCAGTAACTCTGCACCTAGTGGAGTACTTAAATTTGATGATGTTGTGGGTAGCTTGTTGGCCGAGGAGATTAGACGGAAATCTATGGACGGCAACAAGTAGGATGTAGCCTTAAATATGCAAAGGGGCAGATCACAGTTCAAGGGGAGGTCCCAAGAAAGAGGGAAGTCTCATAGCAAATCCAGGGCACGAAACATTGAGTGTTACCACTATGGCAAGAAGGACCATATGAAAAAGGATTGCTACAAGCTGAAAAGAGAGCAAAAAGATAAGAAAAAGAATGCAAATCGGGGTGCAAATCAAAAGGAAGAGAGTCCAAGGGACGACAAAGAAAAAGTGAAGATCGAGGAGATCAATGCAGTCACACATGATAGTGACAATGACGTTCTCTGAACATGTCTAGTTTATTTGCAGAGATGCTTACCACTTCAAATGATGCATATTCCCAAGATTGGATTTTGGATTCTGGTGCTTCATTCCATGTTACTCCCCATAGAGAATGGTTCTCCACTTATGACAGTGGAAAGATAGGTTGTGTGCATCTTGGAAATGACTATGCATGTGACATAGTGGGAGTAGGTGACATAAAGTTTTCTTTTGCAAATGGGTCTACATTTATTTTGAAACATGTGAGACATGTGCCTAAGTTGACCAAGAGTCTTGTTTCAGTGGGTCAGCTAGATGATGCTAGTTTTCACACCACTTTTGGCTTTCAGAGTTGGAAAATTCAAAAGGGCTCTATGCTTTTGGCCAGGGGTGCCAAGTGTGGGACTTTGTATCCCTTACATGTATCAGGGGTATTTGATCATGTTGTTGCAATAACCGAGCAGCCATGCACTTCTTTGTGGCATTGCAGGTTGGGGCACATGAGCCAGAATGGAATGAAACTATTATGCCATTTGGGTTATGTACCGCATTTGAGTTTCTCTAATTTTGAATTTTGTGAGCACTGTCTCTATGGGAAGCAGACTAAATCAGCCCATAAAAGAAGGGGAAAGAAAGAGTTTGAAAAGCTTGATTTGGTGCATTCAGACGTATGTGGTCCCATGCCTACATGGTCATTAGGCAGGGCTGAATACTATGTGACATTCATTGATGATGCAACTAGGAAAGTGTGGGCTTATCCTATAGCTCGGAAGAGTGATGTGTTCCAGATATTTCAGAAATGGCTGGCCTTGGTTGAGAATCAGTCAGGTAGAATGCTGAAATGCCTACGGACTGACAATGGTGGAGAGAATCTCTCTCATGACTTTCAGCATTTCTATGATACACGTGGGATTAAGAGGGAGCTCACATCCCCTCATATTCCAGTGCAAAATCTAGTTGCAAAAAAGATGAACCGTACCATTCAAGAAAGGTTGCAATGCATGCTTTCCAATGCAAGTCTTTCTGGTGGTTTTTGGGCTGAGGCAATGAAGACTGCAGTGAGACTGCAGTACATGTGATCAATAGATCACCTAGTAAGAGTTTGGATGGTGGTATTCCTGAACAGGAATGGAGTGGCAAGAAGCCCTCTTACTCTCATTTGCGTATATTTGGGTGTGAGACATATGCACATGTGCCAAAAGAGCTTCGAAAGAAGCTAGATCCTAAGTCTAGGAAATGCATCCCTCTAGGTTATGGTGAAAGTGGAGAGATGGGCTATTGTCTCTGGGATCCAGAAGCAAAGAAGATCATACGCAGCCATGATGTAGTCTTCAATGAGAAGAAGATGCATAAGGCACACATGAGGGATGTGGAAATGAGAAGAATCACTTTCCAAGATGTCAATCCACCTACATATGTTGATAGACAGCAAACTGTCCATGCACCAAATGTGCAAGAGATGGTACCACCAAGTACTCCCATAGGTTACAATCAAGGGTAGATGATGGATCATCTATTAGTGGAAATGATGAGCCAAATGTGGCTAATATGCAGGTGGGACAGCAAGCTAAAATGCCCTTGAGAAGATCATCTAGAGTGTCTAGACCGCCTGATAGGTTTGTTCCAGGGGTAGACTATGTGATGCTTTTTGATTGTGGGGAGCTTCTTGCTATAGAGAGGCTATGATGCACAAGGATCAACGCAAGTGGGAGTATGCTATGGAATCAGAGATGAGTTCACTTATGAAGAATAAGACTTGGGACTTGGTTTCTCTGCCACATGGAAAGAAAGCATTGCCATGTAAATGGGTCTACAAAATGGTCACAGGTGATGATCTGCCTAGGTACAAGGCCCGTTTGGTCGCTAAAGGGTTCAAGCAAGAGAAGGGTGTGGACTTTGATGAGATATTCTCTCCTGTTGTGCAGATGACCACACTTAGATGCATGTTTGGACTAGTGGATGCAGAAGATATGGAGCTTATGCAGATGGATGTCAAGATAGCTTTCTTACATGGGGATTTGCATGAGGAAATTTACATGGTGCAGCTGGAAGGCTTTGAAGAAAAGGGCAAAGAGCATTTAGTTTGTAAGTTGAAGAAGAGTCTCTATGGTCTTAAGCAAGTGCCTAGAGAATGGTATCAGAAGTTTGATGCTTTCATTCGGACCCAAAGATTTAGAAGGAGTGAAATTGATCACTACCTCTACACTAAAAGGGCTAAGGATAATAGCCTGATACTCCTGACACTATATGTGGATGATATGCTATTGGCTAGCAAGAATACATATGAGCTAGATGCATTAAAGGCCAAGTTGCATGAGGCCTTTGATATGAAGGATTTGGGACTTGCAGGTCATACTCTTGGTGTGCGCATCATGCATGATCGGAGTAGGAAGCTCCTTTGGCTTTCACAGAAGAAGTATGTTACAAAAGTATTGCAGCATTTCAATATGGAGGGGGGGAAGGCAATGAGTACTCCATTACCTCCATATGTGAAACTGAGTCATACAAATAGTCCCAATTCAAATGAGGAAAGGGCCATGATGGCCAAGATTCCTTATGCATCACCAGTTGGGAGTCTTATGTATGCTATGATAGCTACTAGACCAGACATTGCATTTGCAGTGGGAGTTATTAGCCGGTATATGGCTAATCCAGGAAAGAGGCATTGGGAGGCATTTAAGTGCATCATGAGGTACATGAAGGGTACCAAGGAGATGTGCATCTGCTTTGGCAGAGGAGACATGCGTGTACTTGGGTACATAGATTCAAATTATGCAGGGCATATGGATAGTAGGAGATCCACTTCTGGTTATGTATTCACCTTTGCAGGTGGTGCAGTTTCGTGGATGTCTCGCGCACAGAAGTGCATTGCTTTGTCTACCACAGAGGCTGAGTATGTTGCAGACACAGGGTTGCAAGGAGGCTATATGGGTTGATCGGCTAGTGGGAGATTTGGGGATTCATACAGGTGTACCTACATTTCTTTATTCAGCTAGCACGGAATCCGGTCTTTCATGCAAAGACCAAACACATTGAGATCAGGTACCATTTCATCAGGGAGGTACTTGAGGACGAGCGCATAGAGCTTGTCAAGGTTCATAGACATGATAACCCTGCAGATATGCTGACGAAGAGTCTACCTAGTCAGTGGTTTGAGTATTGTCGTGTATTGATGGGCATTGGATAGTATGCTCACTAGTTGTTCTCCCTTAAAGTCACATTGTCCTTTAAGTGGGAGGTAAGGTCACTGTGTCTTTACCCCGGTTATGTACAATACTCAAACACATATATAAATGAATGAAAAAGAAGATTAGGGTGGTTCGGCACCCACCAAAACTTGTGTGGCTCTCTGTTTCTCTCTCTCCCTCTTCCGTTCTTGCTTCCATTGAGAGCACTCTCAGCTTTTGGTGTCCACTTCACTTCAGGAGCTTGGAAAGACCTTCATTCTTGAATCTTGGAACATTTCATTGGATTTCTGACTCACTGTGTTGGTTTCTTCGTTTTTCTGCTAGGGTATTGGAACTCAAGTTTGGAGTAACCGTTTGCAGATTTGTCAGTTTCGATGGACTCAAGAGGTCCTAAAACTTCTATGTTGCTCATCATTTGCACTCTGGTGGAGTTTACAAATAGCTCTATTTTCAAAAACGTTTTTCAGTCCGTGTGTTGGACCCAGTGATCGAGACCACGGTTTCCAAAACCAACTATTCCATTGTGTTTTAGACACCCAAAAACCCCTACTTGTTAGTTCTTATGTGATTCAATGGAGGATTTTTAGAGTTATAGATCTCTTAATTCCGGTGAACTCAAGAGGTCCTAAAACTTCTATGTTGCTCATCATTCACACTCCAGTGGAGATTACAAATAGCTTTGTTTTCAAAAACGTTTTTCAGTCCGTGTGTTGGACCCAGTGATTGAGACCACAGTTTCCAAAACCGTCTGTCTCATTGCGTTCCTGATGCCAAAAACCCCTACCTATCAATTCTTATGTAATTTGGTGGAGGATTTTCAGAGTTATAGATCTCTGTGTATTCAATTTCATCTCTCTATTATGCATTTTTCATTCCAAGGTTTTGAAACCTTAGATTTATGCCACATGGCAGTGGATAAGTGTTGACTCCCATTTCTCACTCATTGGTTGGGATTTTGGAGTTTCAGCAGAAGAGAGATATTTGTAGATTTTCTTGCTGAGTCTGATTATGCAATGGCACCCATGTTTTGAGGCATCTCAGGTTCTATTTTCAGTAGCGGTCATTACCGTGGGACTATGATTTCTTGAGCATACCTTATGCAGATCACTCTGGTTGCAGTGTGCGCTCATTTGTGGTGTGCATTGGGTTGCAGTGGAAGATTTATAGGCCATTTGGATGCATTGCGGTCCTTATTGGATGTGCTGATAGGCCCAAATTACCTTGTGGGATGCTATTTTTTATGGACACTTTGCACATGGATGCTATTTTATGCTGACGGACAGCTTTGACACATTGCAGGTGATGCACTCATAGTGCTATGCTCTCTTGGATGAGATATTATTAATGCATATGTCAGTGGACGGTGTTTATGCTTGAGTCATTTGGCACTTATTGGCATTTTGGATTGCCATTGCAGTTGGCATTTTCTTTTGGGCCAGATTTGCTCATATGGATGCATAGTATATGCACATGAGTCAGATGCTTTGAGACATGAGTTTTGGTGATATGTCACTCTATTGTGTCATACACACTTGGGTGCACCTGGTATTTGGTGTGATTCTCTCTTGTAGGCACTAGCATTTGGGATTTTTGCTTAATTTGCATCATGGCATCCTCTTCCATGTTTGAAAAGGAG
Source organism: Dipteris shenzhenensis (assembly GCF_047967505.1). Taxonomy (NCBI): domain Eukaryota; kingdom Viridiplantae; phylum Streptophyta; class Polypodiopsida; order Gleicheniales; family Dipteridaceae; genus Dipteris; species Dipteris shenzhenensis. Next base: position 20,803,931 of record NC_141603.1, on the reverse strand, counting down.
TTTTTTAGCATTAAAAAGTTTGATGGGACAAACTTTTCTTTGTGGAAAGAACAAATAAGTGATGTGCTTATTCAAAAGAAGCCGATTAAACCCTTGGCAGGGATTAAAGCTAAGCCTGCAAATATGTCTGAGGATGATTGGAATGAGTTGGATGCATTAGCAAAATCTACTATTAGACTTCATCTTGCAAAGTCAGTTTATTTCAAAGTCGTAAATGAGCAGACTACGAAAGATTTGTGGAAGAAACTGTGTGCCACTTATGAAAAGGAAACTGCCTCTAAAAAATTTTACCTCATGAAGAGGTTGTTTGAGCTACAAATGAAGGAAGGGGTCTCCATTGCTTCTCACTTGAATGAATTCAATATTATTTTCAGCCAGCTTCAGGCTCAGAAGATGAATTTTGATGCGGAGACTAAGGCAATATTTCTCTTATGTTCATTGCCATCCTCATGGGATACCTTCCGTACAGCTGTCAGTAACTGTGCACCTAGTGGAGTACTTAAATTTGATGATGTTGTGGGTAGCTTGTTGGCCGAGGAGATTAGATGGAAGTCTATGGATGGCAACAAGCAGAATGCAGCCTTAAATGTGCAAAGGGGGAGATCACAGTTCAAGGGAAAGTCCCAAGAAAGAGGGAAGTCTCGTAGCAAATCCAGGGCATGGAACATTGAGTGTTACCACTATGGCAAGAAGGGCCATATGAAAAAGGATTACTACAAGCTGAAAAGAGAGCAAAAGGATAAGAAAAAGAATGCAAACTGGGGTAAAAATCAAAAGGAAGAGAGTCCAAGGGAGGACAAAGGAAAAGTGAAGATCGAGGAGATCAATGCAGTCACACATGATACTGACAATGACGCTCTCTTCATGTCTAGTTTATCTGCAGAGTTTCTTACCACTTCAGATGATGCATATTCCCAGGATTGTATTTTGGATTCTGGTGCTTCATTCCATGTTACTCCCCATAGGGAATGGTTCTCCACTTATGATAGTGGAAAGATAGGTTGTGTGCATCTTGGAAATGACTATGCATGTGACATAGTGGGAGTAGGTGACATAAAGTTTTCTTTTGCAAATGGGTCTGCATTTATTTTGAAACATGTGAGACATGTGCCTAAGTTGACCAAGAGTCTTATTTCAGTGGGTCAGCCAGATGATGCTAGTTTTCACACCACTTTTGGCTCTCAGAGTTGGAAAATTCAAAAGGGCTCTATGCTTTTGGCCAAGGGTGGGACTTTGTATCCCTTACATGTATCACGGGTATTTGATCATGTTGTTGTAATAACCGAGCAGCCAAGCACTTCTTTGTGGCATTGCAGGTTGGGGCACATGAGCTAGAATGGAATAAAACTCTTATGCCATTTGGGTTATGTACCGCATTTGAGTTTCTCTGATTTTGAATTTTGTGAGCATTGTCTCTATGGGAAGCAAACTAAATTAGCCCATAAAGAAAGGGGAAAGAAAGAGTTTGAAAAGCTTTATTTGGTGCATTCAAACGTATGTGGTCCCACGCCTACACGGTCATTAGGCAGGGCTGAATACTATGTGACATTCATTGATGATGCAATAGGAAAGTGTGGGCTTATGCTATAGCTCAGAAGAGTGATGTGTTCCAGGTATTTCAGAAATGGCTGGCCTTGGTTGAGAATCAGTCAGGTAGAACGCTTAGATGCCTACGGACTAACAATGGTGGAGAGTATCTCTCTCATGACTTACAGCATTTCTATGATACACGTGGGATTAAAAGGGAGCTCACATCCCCTCATACTCCAGAGCAAAATCTAGTTGCAGAAAAGATGAACCGTACCATTCAAAACAGTTTGCAATGCATGCTTTCCAATGCAAGTCTTTTTGGTGGTTTTTGGGCTGAGGCAATGAAGACTGCAGAGCATGTGATCAAAAGATCACCTAGTAAGATTTTGGATGGTGGTATTCTTGAAGAGGCATGGAGTGGCAAGAAGCCCTCTTACTCTCATTTGCGTATATTTGGGTGTGAGGCATATGCACATGTGCCAAAAGAGCTTCGAAAGAAGCTAGATCCTAAGTCTAGGAAATGCATCTTTCTAGGTTATGGTGAAAGTGGAGAGATGGGCTATCGTCTCTAGGATCCAGAAACAAAGAAGATCATACGGAGCCATCATGTAGTCTTCAATAGAAGAAGATGCATAAGGCACCCATGAGGGATGTGGAAATGAGGAGAATCACTTTCCAGGATGTGAATCCACTTGCATATGTTGATAGACAGCAAGCTGTCCATACACCAAATGTGCAAGAAATGGTACCACCAAGTACTCCCACAGGTATACAATCAAGGGTAGATGATGGATCATCTATTGGTGGAACTGATGAGCCAAATGTGGTTGATATGCAGGTGGTACAAAAAGCTGAAATGCCCTTGAGAAGATCATCTAGAGTGTCTAGACCACCTGATAGGTTTGTTTCAGGGGTAGACTATGTCATGCTTACTGATTGCGGGGAGCCTTCTTGCAACAGAGAGGCTATGATGCACGACGATCAATGCAAGTGGGAGTATGCTATGCAATCAGAGATGAGTTCACTTATGAAGAATAAGACTTGGGACTTGGTTTCTTTGCCACATGCAAAGAAAGCATTGCCATGTAAATGGGTCTATAAAATGAAGGTCACAGGTGATGATGTGCCCAGGTACAAGGCCCGTTTGGTCGCTAAAGAGTTCAAGCAAGATAAGGGTGTGGACTTTGATGAGATATTCTCTCCGGTTGTGAAGATGACCACACTTAGATGCATGCTTGGACTAGTGGCAGCAGAGGATATGGAGCTTATGCAGATGGATGTCAAGACAGCTTTCTTGCATGGGGATTTGCATGAAGAAATTTACATGGTGCAGTCGGAAGGCTTTGAAGAAAAGGGCAAAGAGCATTTAGTTTGCAAGGTGAAGAAGAGTCTCTATGGTCTTAGGCAAGCGCCTAGAGAATGGTATCAGAAGTTTGATGCTTTCATTCGGTCCCAGGGTTTTAGAAGGAGTGAAATTGATCACTGCCTCTATACTAAAAGGGCTAAGGATAATAGTCTGATAATCCTGGCACTATATGTGGATGATATGCTATTGGCTAGCAAGAATACTTATGAGCTAGATGCCTTAAAGGCCAAGTTGCATGAGGCCTTTGATATGAAGGATTTGGGACTTCCAGGTCATATTCTTGGTATGCGCATCACGCGTGATCAGAGTAGGAAACTCCATTGGCTTTCACAAAAGGAGTATGTTACAAAAGTATTGCAGCATTTTAATATGGAGGGGGGGAAGGCAGTGAGTACTCCATTGCCTCCATATGTGAAACTGAGTGATACAGATAGTCCCAAATCAGATGAGGAAAGGGCCATGATGGCCAAGGTTCCTTATGCATCAGCGGTTGGGAGTCTTATGTATGCTATGATAGCTACTAGACCAGACATTGCATTTGCAGTGGGAGTTGTTAGCCAATATATGGCTAATCTAGGAAAGAGGCATTGGGAGGCAGTTAAGTGCATCATGAGGTACATGAAGGGTACCAAGGAGATGCGCATCTGCTTTGGTAGAGGAGACATGCATGTACTTGGGTACAAGATTCAAATTATGTAGGGCATGTGGATAGCAGGAGATCCACTTCTGGTTATGTGTTCACCTTTGCAGGTCATGCAGTGTCGTGGATGTCTCGCACATAGAAGTGGATTGCTTTGTCTACCACAGAGACTAAGTATGTTGCAGCCACAGACGATTGCAAGGAGGCTATATGGCTTGATCGGCTAGTGGGAGATTTGGGGATTCATACAGGTGTACCGACATTGCATAGTGATTCCATGAGTGCTATTCAGCTAGCACAAAATCTGGTCTTTCATGTAAAGACCAAACACATTGAGGTCAGGTACCATTTCATTAGGGAGGTACTTGAGGACAAGTGCATAGAGCTTGTCAAGGTTCATACAGATGATAACCCTGCAGATATGCTGACAAAGAGTCTACCTAGTCAGCGGTTTGAGTATTGTCATGTATTGATGGGCATTGGATAGTATGCTCACTGGTTGTTCTCCCTTAAAGGCACATTGTCCTTTAAGTGGGAGGTTGTGGGGGTTAAAGGTCACTATGCCTTTACCCCGGTTATGTACAATAATCAAACACATATATAAATGAATGAAAAAGAAGATTAGGGTGGTTCTGCACCCACCAAAACTTGTGTGGCTCTCTGTCTCTCTCTCTCCCTCTTCCGTTCTTGCTTCCGTTGAGAGCACTCTCAAGCCATAATGAGCGGAGAACCAAGCACCAAATCCTTGTACTCGTCGAGAAGTGACATAAATATCCACCCTTCTCGTGTGGCATGCATCCAAGGAGTGAACTTGGAAAATTCCTGAATCTACAATCTAGTAGGAATGTGAATAGAGCACATGAAATGAAATACTTTTGCTTTTTACAGCAAGAGGAAACTCCCCACGGTTAGAGAGTTACAGTTCCTGAGATCTCAATATATAAGCAAAATCATTACATTTTCATCACTTCCTATTCGCTGGCCCAATGATAAGTCTCCCTTTTGTGAAGGGGGAGGCCTTGGGTTCAGATCCCACTCTTTAATAAAAAGAGAGGAGAGGAGAGGACAAGGAGAAGAGAAAGAGAAAGAGAAGGAGGAGAAGAAGAAGAGAAAAGAGGGGGGGCATGGGATCTGTTACAGTTTTGCTGAAGCCCAGAAAAACTATCCACGACCAGAAGATGCAGGAGCCTAGAAAACCATCACGATCTATCTGCGATGCATGCAAGTGTACACAGTAGATGCACGAATGCATGTGCAGGAACTCAGAGGGAGCATGGATGTTATAGTTTTGCAAATGTGACCGGTACGAGTAGTAGATTCACCAGCCAGAATACACACAGGAACCATGAGCAAAAAGTAGGCAGATTGGAAGTGCAGAGGCAGGGAGGTTTTGCAGCCATAGAGATAGGGAAGGCACACAGTTTGGAGGTGCAAGAGTAGAGAACTATGCACGGAAGAGGCCACAGAGCCGCAGCCAGTCATAAGAGTAACAGATTTTACCACCACTAGCCGTGGAGATTTTGATCCCAGTAGCCACACCATTTCTATTAGCCGAAAAAGAAATCAAGACAAGAGGCTAGAGGATAGGTATGGCAATGCTCAAGGGCCATAGAGGAATAGGGAACGTGAGGGGAGGCGCATTAACATGGGTGGGAAAAAGGGATGAAGAGGGGAGGGAAAGAAGAGGGGGACTATGGCACAAGGGGAGAGGGAGAGGGGAAAGAGGAGTATGTACATGGGTGGAGGAATGTAGAGATGGAGACATCATGGGAAGAGAGTCATGCTCTATTTGAAAGAAAGGATGGGGGGGAAATCAAAGCACTAGCTAGGTGGCTTTACAAAGAATGAGCGTGTCCCATCAAGGAATAGCCCCCTCCTTTTATAGCCAAGAGAGGGGGTCTCTCCCAATAAATGCATCCTCCCACATGCATAGTGTGTGTGGAAGAGTTTCCCATGTGGGCTAGGCAGTTACGCACTCTCAATTGTGTGCGATAATGCTTGGCCACATTTTTCCACATATATCAACTTCCATATCCCAAGTCTATGATACTCCCTTGGTCTCTTCCCAATTTTATAATACGTTCAAACATTTAGGAGGATAAGTGGAGGGTTGGCACAAGGAATCTTGCCACCTCATCCTACTTTCCCCATTATTTAACTTCATCCATGGACTATCTATACCCCCCCCCCACATGGGCCTATCCTATATGGAGGGAATAATCCAATATAATATCCATCTCCACCTATTTTATATTACTTCTCTCATGGACTTTAGGCCATATCTCACTAAATGCAGGCATGGGACCACCTAGGTGGAGGGATGGCACATGGAGGAACCATGCGACCTTACATTTTATAATATTACTACCATGGATTATGTACATCACACCTTATGGGTTCTCTTATGTGGAAGGGTGGCACATGGTCATGCCCTACCACCTCAACCCTGGGCCCTATGCACACCATATTTTATTATACTATTGCCACACATACAAAAACACACATATTAATGCCTTTTTCCTTATACAAATTTATCCATAACACCACACGTATAGTGTGGGGGGAGAGTGGTACACTTCCTCTCCAAAAATCATAAGACCAAGGAACGTGCCCTTCCTTGGATTCATATCATTTTGCATTTAGCACATAATATTTTGGCATACAAGACTTCATTTAGCACATAGTACTTTGAACTTGCAATTAGCACAAAGCAGTTTGAATTTGACACTTACCAATTTGAATTTTGCACATAGTACTTTGTATTTTGCAATGGTACTTCGCATTTAGCACATAACCACATGTATAGTGTGGGGGGAGAGTTGGCGCACTTCCTCTTTAAAAATTATAAGACCAAGGAATGTGCCCTTCCTTGGGTTCATATCATTTTGCATTTTGCACATAGTATTTTGCATATAGCAAGTAGTTACTTGAGTTTGGGATATAGAACTTTGCATTTAGTACATAGCACTTTTCATTTAGGTCATAATGTTAAAATATATTTTATTATTAAAGACACAAAATAGGATCTATATAATGAATTAAGAGATTTATATTGTTCAAGAAATTTTTTGATTAATTACCATGAGGAATTTTTGTTATTTGAATGCTAATATAAGAAGTTGCTTTTTTTTTCTACTAATTGATGTTTTCGTGTTTGTGAAATTAGTTAAATGCTACCATAGAAGTACCTATTGTATTTCTATTGTCCCAAATCATAGTCTGATGAACAGCTTGCAAATTACAAATTGAATAGAGTTGCAAAATAAATTTAAAGATATTTTGCAAAGATAAGAATTTAAAATTTGATGTTTTTTCTTTAAATTTTAGAAATGAGATATGCTAAAGTTAAAGAATTTAACAAAGATTGGAATTCAAAAAATGTAATCTTGACTTTGCATTCTAGAAATGAGATAATTAATTATTGTATTGTATATTAATTGGTACTTTGCATTTTTTAAATAACGACATATTTTGGGGACAAGCATTTTCTGAGCGAAATCTTTCGAGCGTCCGAGCGAAGGAAAAAAAAAGCTTCCAACTATGCATAAATATGGCAAAAATCGATCAGAAGAAAACATAGTTTCACTTAGAAATATGCAAAGTATTATAGCTATGCCTATTTTATACAAAAATCTTTAGGTGAATCTGTAGGAATGGTGAGAGCATAATGGGATGGCTTTTGAAGAAACCCACATGTAGAGTAGACTTCTCTATGAAAATTCCCTTATGATCCTTCTTACAACTTTTAGTTAATAGGGGGTGACATTGAAAACCCTCTCTCAACCTATCTTTATGAAAGAGTTTCTTCAAAGAAAACTCATTGAAGCAAGCCATCCAGGTAGTTTCGCCAGTGAAACCCCTTTGAAGCAAGTCTCCCAAGGTAGTTTCGCTGGCGAAACTACCTTGGACAGCACTTTTAAAAGTGACATAACTTTCATATCCAATGTCCAAATATAGTCATTCAACCACTCAAATTGATCGGAACACCCCATTTGAGCACATCTATGGAGTTATATTTTGGAAAATCTTTCATATATAGTATTAAATATTACATGTATTTTATGAGAGTGATATATAAGCCCAAGTTAATACTTATTTATAGTAATTTAAACTTCTTTAGAAACATGTCCATAAATATGCTATAAAAACACTAAAAAGATATTGCCATATGATATAAATGTGTTAATAAGTAATTATATATGCATAGTATTATTACATTGAGAGTGATTATGAGGAATGTTTCTTAAAGGAATCAACACTTTTTTAAGGTAATAACAGGGGTACAAAGGGATGTCTCTAAATAAGAAAATTATGTTGTGTAAAAATGAATGAGTGACTAGCCTGTATATTTTTATGATAAAGGGATCTAGTTCTAATGAAAATAAAAGTGTAAAAACCATGTTTCCTAAAGAAAAACATTTTTAAAAATCTCTTGAAAAACACGCTCGGATAAACCTGCTCATAGGTTTTTGCTCGTAAAATTGACGCATCCACATATTTTGCTTTCAAAAAAATAAATTTAGCAGATTGCAAAATAAAAATAGCAAATTCCCAATTCAAATCCTTTATAAGATTCCTCAAGATAAAAAACTATACTGACATCTTATCATCATTTCTATGTAAAAGTTAAGAAGACCTTTAGTTTTGTCATCACTAATTTCTCGTCTAGCCTTGCTTGCACATGCCTCCAAATCTACAGTAATAGTCACTTTCTCTAGATTTACCCCTTCAATTTGCATCTAAAAATACATCTGGACAACCTCGCAGCCCTTCTCATGGAAGGCATAAGTTGAACTCATAGCAATGTAGGATACCACATCTGGTTTGTTCATTCTCTCAAAAGTCCTTTGTGCATCCTCAGGGACTCCACATTTCCCATACATATGGATCAAAGCATTTCCCACCACAATATTTGGTGTCAAATCTACTCTTTAGAATGCATTCATGGACCCACCTTCCTTTCGCTAAAGTTGCTTGGCTACTACATGCATTGATAATGCAAATAAAAGTAGCCCTACTAAGCATTACTCCATTTTGCTAAATCTCATCCACAAATTCAAGAGCCTGTTTGAATTTGCCATTTTGAGCATGCACTACTATCATAACATTCCATGAAACTACATCTTGCTTTGGCATTTTTTTGAACATTTGTAGTGCGTCATCTGAGCTACCATAGTCGCCATATATACTGAGATACGTGTGCTAGTTAGCAGCCTTAGAGAAAGGTTGAGAGATCCATGCTCTTATTGTTGGCAACACATGGGTACAACCCTCGTCAATATGTATGGTAAGTGCAGCAGTTTGGATGAGATTCAAGGGCCATGTTTGCATAGATGCCACTTCGGAATGCGGTCTCCTAGAATGCCATGATTGCAGTGTGTGCCCAAAATGGGTATGGTAAGGAGGCCCTGCAACTGTTTGATGCAATGCATGGAGAGAAGATTGGTATCTGAAGCACTTGCTCAACTATCTTGTATGAAGTTAGCCATGACTCCACAATCATGCATGACGCTCTTTGAATTGATGCGTTCCACACGAAAATGTCGTCCATATGACCATAAAACACTGTACTTTTTTTACTACAAAAGAGCATCATTAAAACAATGAAGATGCATCTATTTTGTAGTGTATATTGCCACAAATAATTACTTAATTAGGTCAAGAGGTAAGAAACTTACATGCATCATACATCCAGATGATAACTCTTGCTTGCACTTGTTTATTGTCTCTCCATCATGTTCGGCTTTACGTAGAACCAGTTGTAGCCAATCGACATGTGAGTGGGGAGAAGGGTGAGATCCCGTGGATATGGTTTCGGTCACCTGTAAATTACTCTGAAACTCTTCCTTGCAACTATTTTTTCTGCTTTGGCTGCATCATATCTCTAATTCCACTTCTGCATCTCTTTGCTATTGAGGATATAAAACTTATTGAATTTCTCCATTTGCTCTTCGCTCATCTTTCTTTCAATCCCTTTTCCTTGGTGAATGTCACCAACAATGCGATCATCATCCTTGTTATGCCAATCCTGTGGCATATCGGGATCCGTGGATGCAAGAAACTCTGTTATATATACTAATGACTCTTGCACAAGCCATCTCTCTGCCATGCTGGGTGGCTTCTAGTCTTGCTCTTTGCCTTACAAATCCCTTCAAAGTTTTCATAAACCACTCGAGAAAAAACATCCACCGACTATGAACGGTACTTGCAATGGCCACCTCATTAACTATGTGCACAAGCAAGTGCACTTGAGTTGTCATAATGCTCAAGGGAAAGTGCTTCTCAAGCAAGCATACAGTTTCAATGGAGTCCACCCTAGCCTTCTCGATGCTTGATATGGAGATCTCTTTTTGAGATATCCACCTATTTCACATGCCCATGTAAGATATATTTATAATAAGTCTATAGATTATTCAGATTAAATTGAAGAAAATGCAATCAATGTGATTTGATAGTAGTAAGCATACCTCACAATACCACTTATCTTGAATATAGCATTTCTAACATCTTCTTGTAAGCATCCTTTTACTATAATTGCGAGGATGAACTATCAAAGCAACGAAGAAGTCGTCAATAATATAACATAATCATAATTACACTAACACATCATGATTATCGGTACACTAATCCTACAGCTTAGAATACCTGTAAGACCGTGTGCCAATCATGGGACTTGAGCCCACTAAGCTTATTGTCCTTTGAAAATGCTCCTTTCAAGCAATGCATGTATCTTGTCGGTTTTTAAAAAGAGGCAACGTCTGCTTTGACCGCTACCTCCTCTCTCTTGGAGAGAATCCATGTTGCTTTCGGGAGGACAACTTTTTTCAAAACATGCACCTGGGGCCACAAACGAGACATCATATTCATAGCACGCAAGTCTTCTTGCACTCCTCTCGAGTGTTTGGAACCAACCAAGTGTGCCCAAATAGTAGCCCCCACATTCTTGAAGATATGGATGGGATCCAAGAAATGATTGATTTGTAACTGACCCCAATAAGGAAGCTCATGAAATATGGATAGCCTCTTCATACCATGAGAAGGTTCCTCTCCATTCGCCCTCCAAGCCTGAATCCAGTCACTTGCCTTCAAATATGGTGGTGGTGGATCAAGTTGACCTCCACGCGCAAGATCGTCCAACGGAAGGTATCGAGCATGACCTTCATAAACATTTTTTCTCATATGTTTGGAGTATCATGCAAGTGGTTTCAAACCCGATCGACAAACAGGACAAGCATAGTACCCACTTGTAACAAGTCCTACACGTGCATGAATGTATTAGTATAAGATATGTAGGCAAAAGAGAGTCATAAAAGCATAATCCTATATTATACATGTAAAGACACAACCACGTACCTGCGCACTCTCCATATCCTGGGTAGTCATGCATGGTCCACATCAAGATACCTCTAACCAAAATATCATTGTTATGTCTAGGAGCTCTGGAAATATCAAAGACCCGCACTCCTCTGCATAAGATCTGTAACTCCTCTATTAAAGGTGCCATGTACACGTCCTTATTTTTAGCCTTGTACCTCCCTGGCACAAGTAGTGCAAGCATGAGATGTCCCTTCTTTATTGTTAGCCATGGTGGGGTATTGTAATTCACCAAGACTATGGGCCATGTTGACCAAGATGTCGAGCATAACCCGAAAGGATTCACGCCATCCATGGCAAGCCCAAGATGTAAGTTGTGTGGCTCCCTCGCAAAGTTCGGCCACTGATTGTCTATGTGCTTCCAAGCTGCATAATCTGCAGGAATCCTCAATGTGTCATCAGTGGACCGATGAGATGCATTCCAAGTCATCAATTCCGCTATGGATTTGCATCGGAACATGTGCTATATTCTTGCAATGATGGGAAAGTGTCTCAAGACCTTTACAGGTATATGCTCACCCTGTAAGTCATCTCTATATCGTTGTTCCCTACACTTTGGACAACTAGCCAAATCTCCATGCTCATGATGAAAGAGAATACAGTCATTACAACAAGCATGGATGGTATCATAATCCATACCCACCATTGTTAGCATCTTCTTTGTTTCATCTCTTGATGCGGGCATGGTATTTGGTGCAGGCAACATCTTCTGGAGCAACCTCATTAAGGCCAAGGCACTTGTATCTGACCACCCATACTTTGCTTGCAGATTCAAGATTGAGAGACAAGCCCATAGTTTAGACATCCTAACATCCTCGTACAATTGTGCTGATTGCAACTCTCGCATATTGACCTCAGACTCGGACATCACGTGTACATGTGATGTAGTGCCTCTAAAAATAGAATCCATCATGTCTACCATACCCTCGTCATCATCTGGCACATCTGGGAGACTATAGTATTGCTCAAAGTGTGAAGGTATATGTGCACCCTCGCCACCACCCTCATCATGTCTCAAGATTTCATGTAAATATAAGATCTTGTCTCAAGGTTTTGTGCCATAATGGTATGCAATATTAATCACAAACTCAAAGAGCATTGACTTACCGATGATCCATCACCACGTGCAACACCAACGGTGGGTACTGGTTCGTGCTTCTCCCCATACATTCGTAAGTGGCACATCACAATATGATGTTGATGTTGTACTTCTCGCTTGCAATGAGTGCAATGACAATACAATCTCTCCGTAAGCCACTCTATGCTCTCGATCATTGGCGCATCATTTGACGAGCTTCCACTCATCCTTCCATTTGCATACCTCCAAAATCACAACATGAGCTACAAGGAAATCTATTAAGATCCAAAAAATAGCCACCCATGAGCTCATTTCCTCTCTTCTAATAATAAGTACCCTAAACCGATCACTATATAGCGATGCTTTGTCCTATTTTGTCACTATATAGTGACACTTTTAGGATATAAACGTCGCTATATAGCGACTAACCAGTGTTGCTACATAGTGACGCTAGGGGACTAAAACCCGAAACCTCACACGATGCCATCTTTCGCATCTCTATTGTAAAAAAAGCAAAAATCTCTCCTCCCACCTTATATTCGATGACCTTGCTTTTCTCCTATCTATTCCCCACACTTCTCACCCTAGCTCCTCTCCCAACACTCGTGCTCCCTCTCCACCCTTCTCCCTCGAAAGGTAGTTTTTCAAGAAGGTGTGTCTCTTTAAGCAATGTAGTTTCATTTTTTATGAGATTTCGTTTTGTGAGTGTTGAAGCATGTTTCTCCTTATATTGCTAAGCCTATGTGGTAATTTTCATGCTTGATTTTCAAAGGTTAAGGACAAAAAACGAGATTTGGTGAAAGAAAGAAGACTCACCTCTTCTCTTTTTGGTAGTTCTCTTCCTCCTCTTTCTCCTTGTTTGTAGGCTTATGCTTTCTCCTTGTTTGTAGGCTTATGCTTGTCTCCTCAATCCAATCCCTTTGAAAAGTTACTTCTCCAAACTCCCCCTTCCTCTAACTAGTTATCTAAAAAAATGGTATGTTTCCTCTTTTTTGTAGGGCCAATCCACGAAACACTAAGTGGGACTTTTCCAGGTAAGAAAGTGCTTCCTCTTTTTCCCTTTTCTTATTTCCATTATTTGCATTGGCCTGCAGCTAATGCCTTAAGCGCTAGCTGTAGTGATGGGCATAAGAACCCTCTCTTTCCCTCTCTTCTCTTATTCCCTCTTCTTTCCCACTTTTTCTCTTTTCCTTCCTCTTTCCCCCCTCCTTCCCCTCATATGCCCATGCATAAGCCTAAGCATATGCTTTCTCTCTTTTTCTCTTATGCATATGCTTTTCCTTCTCTTATGCTTATGCTCTTTTCCCCTCTTCTTTTTCTTCCCTCTCTTCTCTTTTCCCCTCTTCCTTATCTTCTTTTCATAAGCATATGCCTATGCCTATGCTTATGCTTATGCATGAGCATATGCTCATATGCTCATGCATGAGCATAAGCATATGTCTCCTTCTCCTTCACCTTCTCCTTTCTTCTCTTCTTTTCCCCTCTCCTTCAATCTCTTTTTCTCCTCTTTTCATAAGCATATGTATTTGCCTATGCTTATGCTTATGCATGAGCATATGCTCATATGCTCATGCATAAGCACAAGCATATGCTTTCTCTCTTTTTCTCTTATGCTCATATGCTCATGCATAAGCATAAGCATATGCTTTCTTTCTTTTCTCTTATGTTCTTTTCCCCTCTTCTTTTTCCCGTCTTTTCAATCTCTTTTTTCCCTCTTTCAATCTCTTTTCCTCTCTTCCTTCTCTTATGCGTATGCTCTCTTTCCCTCTTCCTTCTCTTATGCTTATGCTCTTTTCCTCTCGTATTGTTCCCCTCTTTCAATCTTTTTTCCCCTCTTCCTCCTCTTCTTTTTCCCTCTTCTTTTTCCCCTCTTTCAATCTCTTTTCCCTCTTCCTTCTCTTATGCTTATGCTCTTTTCATAAGCATATGCCTATGCCTATGCTTATGCTTATGCATGAGCATATGCTCATATGCTCATGCATAAGCATAAGCATATGCTTTCTCTCTTTTTCTCTTATGCATATGCTTTTCCTTCACTTATGCTTATGCTCTTTTCCCCTCTTCTTTTTTCCCTCTTTTAATCTCTTTTCCCCTCTTCCTTATCTTCTTTTCATAAGCATATGCCTATGCCTATGCTCATGCTTATGCATGAGCATATGCTCATATGCTCATGCATAAGCATAAGCATATGTCTCCTTCTCCTTCTCCTTTCTTTCTCTTCCTCTTCTTTTCCCCTCTCCTTCAATCTCTTTTTCAATTTTGAACTAAAAAAATTTGCAATCGGAGTTATAGTGCAAAAGTTATAGCTATTATACTATTCTCTTCATATTCCAGGCAATTAAGTTCTATTACTTGTATATATATTTTTGTAAAATTAATTTAGGAAAATATTATGAATATTCCAAGTTAAAATAATACTCTCGATCAAGTTTGGTAATTTTGGTGACCATTTTTGGCAAATGTAGAAGGAATTTGACCATGGCGCAGAAGGCAAAGTTGGTCAGGACATCATGGGGTGTCCAAAAATGCACAAACCCGCCACGGCATGAATTTGTCCATTTGGACACCACACCCCATGATGCGTTGACCAACTTTGCCTTCTGCGCTGTGGTTAAATTCCTTCTACATTTGTCAAAAATGGACATTGAAATGGTCAAAGTTGTCAAACTCCTTCATCTACCCCTTCAAAATCTATATTTCTTCATATAAAATCATGAAGTGCATCAATCCTTTACAAGGTGATATAGTAGTTAACCTAAAAATTAAAATAAAAGATACATGACCAAGAAAACAAATTTTTAGATTCCTCTTCAAAATATATATTTTCTCATGTAATGCATCAAATTATTTCAAGGTGATTTAGTGATATGAAATCAAATATTTCATTGACATAGCCAACCTAAAAGGTGGCTCCAAAGGCAAGATAAACAAAGAAACTGAAAATTTATAAGGTGATGTAGTGGACACTACAAGGCACATGCCCTTTTCCGACAAAAATACCGATCTTTTTTACACTAAAAAGTTTTTTTTTAAACGGTCGCAAAGGTCAATATTCACGTTGCTATTAGCATCAAAAAAGAATGGCCGCTATATAAGTATCGCTATATAGCGACACTGGTAAACGTCGCTATATAGCAACGATTAACAAAAGCTAAAAAGAAACATTAGTGGGGCTAAACAAGGCCACAGCAAGCCCTGTTTTGTCCCACTAAAGTCTTTTTTTTGTAATTCCAAAATAATGTTTTTTGTTACAAAATTTCCCTTGTGAAAAGGATGATACAAAATCGCTCAAACGAGCCGAGTGACAGAAGCATATACATGTCGAAGATATACAACATTTTTTGTTACAAAATTACCCTTTCGAAAAGGGTGATACAAAACCGTTCAAACGCGTTGACATATAGAAGCATATGCATGGCAAAGTATATGCAAACTACTACTACTACTGCTGCTCATCCGAATGGTCATCCTCGTCCTCATCCTCATCCTCATCGCGTTGGCCTAATCCCTGGCCCTCGTGAGCTGTGCCTGATCCCTAGCCCTTGTCGAAACCGTATAAGCCTAATTCCTCGTCATCACCACTCACCTCCACTGATGGGACGTTCGAGCTTTGATTCTAAGAGTGAAACCATATTAATTAAACATTAGATTGGAACTTAAAGAATAAAACAGTTTAAAAAGTGAGATTACAAGCAGGAGTGGACTTATACTATGTGAGCAACCATCTCCACCCAATCGATCGTCGCTCCCAGCGCCTCCTACTCAATAAACCATGACTTTGTTCCCATGCGAAACCCGCATCACGTCTCTATGTCTGTGGGAAGGTGACCCATCGCAGCTTGCTGTGGGCCCATGTTATGAGAGCTACATAAAGTGCATGCAATATGTAGTAAAACAAATAGAACAATACATTAAATGAGAAGAAGTAGACTTACCAAGGTTGCCTCGAATGCCAACCGTCCGCCTACACCAAAGTGCGAAGTACCTATGGAGTCCAGCTGTCTCCTTGCAGCCTTCCTCTAACCCTCAAACAGTTTGGGATGGTCCCTGTACTGCTTCTTGAAAAACTTTCAGTCAACTTTGTCTGCCCAGCTAGGTTAAGCCTTCTCATTTGCGATGGAAGTATGCAAGGTTGACCTACGATGCTTCAAGAGGACCCCCATGCACTCTTTCATGTAATCTGAATTGAACTCCCAATTTGGGGGGTTAGGATATTGTCTTTTCAATTCATCGATGATTGCCTGCTTCTTTTGGTCATCTTGGTACCACCAGTCAGTAGCTATGCCACTCTTGAAGTGGTGGCTCATCAACCACCTCATGGTGGCCATCATTGCTGAGCCCTTTTTATTTTCTATTATCTCTCCAGCAACCGTGATTTCATAAGATAGGACCTCGACGGGGTAAGGAGGACTCATGGTAGTGGTAGAGTTAGAGCGAGTGGTGTTACTACGAGTGCTTACGGAGCAACGAGTAGCAGTGGGAGTAGGAGAGGGCAAGGGACATGATTGGTACTGGGTCTTGGGACCAAGTGGAGACTTGTAGGGATGTGAGTGTGCTGACTCGTCTACATCTCTCGAGTCAACACAACATAAGCGACCCTTCTTACTCTTTCTTTCCTTATGATGGGCATGCCCAGGTGATGACCCCTCAGTCGAAGGGGCTAGATGGGACGGCTGGACAATAGGTACAGCCGTCGGTGTAGGAGAGGGATTTGCTGAGGTCCTGTGGGATAGCAGAGAGAAGAATCTCACTGGCTCCACATCGGTAATCTGTGTGAAAAACTCATCGGGACTCCCAACAAAGCCATGGGCTGCTAGTAGCAAAGAAGTTCCCCCAGGGGTAGTCACAGTGCTATGTCCGAGAGGAGTCGGGCCAATGGTAGCTGCAAGGGTAGGCCCCTAAGGTGTCGCCTGAGTGGAGTCAAAGTCATCTGGAAAGTAGAGAACATGATGTCTCCTCCTACGAGGGTTTCATACTCGTCGGATGTGCGACATGATCCCATGTCTAATTTGGGGGGATTGGACAAATGTAGACACAAACACGAAGACAAAAAACAAAAAACAAGAGCGGGTAAGAAGCAGATAGACAATTAATTACTTAAGACAATTATGAAATTCAAACTCACGAAATTATGAAAAGGCAATTAATGACGTGAAAATTATGAAATGACATTAACGCATAAAGGATAAATATGAAATGACAATTATTTACTTAAGACAATTATGAAAAGCCAGTTTTGAAATGATAAATATTTATGAAAGTCAAGTGGAATCCAATAAGATTTTCATATATATATATATATATAATAGAGACCAAAAGTATGTCTCCAAAATTATGTATATAAAAAATATATGTCTCCAAAAGTATGCTTAAGCAAAATTTATCTCCAAAAGAGACATTCTCCAAAAATTCCAAAATGATGGAGGAGGTCTACTGCACTACATTACTGTCTGAGGTACTTTCCTCCTCCGCACTGCTAGGCGGGTCACTGTGGACCTCATCCTTCACCTCTTCTAATATGCAGTCATGCTATATATATATATATATATATATAATAGAGACCAAAAGTATGTCTCCAAAATTATGTATATAAAAAATATATGTCTCCAAAAGTATGCTTAAGCAAAATTTATCTCCAAAAGATACATTCTCCAAAAATTCCAAAATGATGGAGGAGGTCTACTGTCTACATTACTGTCTAAGGTACTTTCCTCCTCCGCACCGCTAGGCGGGTCACTGTGGACCTCATCCTTCACCTCTTCTAATATGCAGTCATGCTCTTCAATGATTATGTACTCGCAATTCCACGAATGCCTCCACACAATCCATTATGTCCTTTACACAATCATATTTAAGGCTCCACCAATCATGGCAGTCTCTCCATAACCTACGGAGATCATGTAGGTTGTGTCGTGTGTTCCTCAGTTGCCCTTGCTCCACTACCCTTCGGCTTGGATCCCACCCAAAAGCACGCACCCCCATGTTGTACTTCACCCAATCACTCTCTTGTGCAAACTTCTCTTTTACATGAACTAGCAAAGAAGCTATGTCTGTAATCCCTATGACATGGGGAACCAGGTTGGGGTTTAGGGAGGATACCCATGGGTGAGGCATGGTTGTTCCACTTAGAATCTATTTAAAAGAAAAAAGAACCAAATACGGATAAGGAGCATGTGAAAAAAGAACCGAATACGACTAAGAATAGGGGAAAAGAAGAGAAGCATAAGAGAAGCATAAGAGAAGAGAAGCATAAGCATAAAAGAAGGAAAAACATAAGCATAAGCATAAGCATAAGAGAAGGAAAAACATATGCATAAGAGAAAAAGAGAGAAAGCATATGCTTATGCTTATGCATGAGCAAATGAGCATATGTTCATGCATATGCATATGCATAAGCATAGGCATAGGCATAGGCATAGGCATATGCTTATGAAAAGAACATAAGCATAAGAGAAGGAAGAGGGGAAAAGAGATTGAAAAAAGGGAAAAAGAAGAGGGAAAAAGAAGAGAAGAGGGGAAAAGAGATCTAAAGAGGGGAAAAAGAAGAGAGGAAAAGTGCTTAAGCATAAGAGAACAAAGAGGGAAAAAGAGCATAAGCATAAGAGAAGGAAAAGAGGCAAAGAGATTGAAAGAGGGGAAACAGAGATTGAAAAGAGGGGAAAAAGAAGAGGGAAAAAGAAGAGAAGGAAGAGGGAAAAAAGAGATTGAAAGAGGGGAAAAAGAAGAGGGAAAAAGAGCATAAGAGAAAAAGAAAGAAAGCATATGCTTATGCTTATGCTTATGCATGAGCATAAGAGAAAAAGAGAGAAAGCATATGCTTGTGCTTATGCATGAGCATATGAGCATATGCTCATGCATAACCATAAGCATAAGCATAGGCAAATACATATGCTTATGAAGAAAATTGCATGCTCCATCTCATATTCTTGCCTACCTCATTCATAGTAGGGATCACATAAGGATGTTATGTTATCAACCATACCATCATCAGTGACTTTTAGAATCCTCATCTATGCAAATGACCATTGCTCCACTTGTTCAAATCCCGATACTTCACCTTCTGCTACATTCTTACTTGCAAATGATCTCATTTATAAAATGTCCCCTACAATAAAATCCAAGGTGGTGCACTTTGTATTCTTGATAATCTCTGTTGCATAAGTCTCGTCTCTGTCCCATGCTATAAATGATTCGTTGGATGTATTGTAGGGCATAACATCTCCAAGTGTTTCCATATCTCCATATTTATACTTTAGCTCAACATGTGTGCTAAGAATCTTTGATATAGCAACTGCCACCTTATCTTCGCCAAGTCTTCAAAAGTGGCAAACTGAATTGGGATCACTATCATGGATTGTAGCATTGCAACTACTTCTCTTTTGCTACACAAAATCACATCCATCCCTGGAACAAAATCTATAGCCATATCCTTTATGAGAGTCCTTTGCAAGTAAGCTGCAGCAGCAACGATTACATAAATATTAGTCTCTTTTTAATAATCTACTCATTTATTATAATTTTTAATTGATAATTAATTTATTGGTGGGAGAAGTTATCCGATTAAGTACTTATCAGATAGACACACCACTTTGCATGCAACTCAATAACACCTAGGTTGAGATGCGTGCAAAGTATTATGCCCATCAGGTATGCTTTGCATGGTATATCATGCATTAAATACCATTTGTGCCTCAGCGTCATGCCTCAGTGTCATGCATAACCATAAAAAACACGCTTTTAGGTGTGTTATCCGACCAAGTGCTTATCGGATGGATGTAGCACTTTGCATGAAACTCAATACCACCGCTTTTGAGGTGCATGCAAAGTATTGTGGCCATCGGATATGCTTTTCATGGTCGAGGGAGCATTAAATACCATTTTTTCATTAGTGTCATGCACAACCGTCAAAAAACACGGTCCTAGGTGTGTTATTTCAAACAAGTGCTTATCGGATGGGGACACCTCTTTTCACACGTCAATACCACCTAGGTTGAGGTGCATGCAAATTATTTTGTCCATCAGATATGATTTGCATTGTCAATCACGCATTATACAACATTTTTATCCCTGTGATATGCACTACCGTCAAAAAACGTGCTCCTAGGTGTGTTATCTGAACAAGTACTTATGGTATGGGTGCATCACTTTGCATAAAGCTCAAAACCACATAATTTGAGGCATATGCAAAGTATTATGCCCATCAGATATGCTTTGCATAGGCAATCATGCATTATAGACCGTTTTTCCCTTAGTGTCATGCACAACCGTAAAAAAACCACGGTCCTAAATGTGTTATTTGAACAAGTACTTATGGGATGGGCATGATACTTTTCATGTAAGTCAAATCCACCTAGTTTAAGTTGTGTGAAAAGTATCAAATATGCTTTGCATTGTCGATCAAGCATAAAACACCGTTTTTGCCTTAGTGTGATGCACAACCATAAAGAAACATGGTCCTAGGGGTGTTATTCAAACAAGTACTTGTCGGATGGGGGCTCCACCCTGCATGCAAGTCAAGTTCAACTAGGTTGAGGTGCATGAAAAGTATTGTGCCCATTGGATATACTTTCCATGGTCAATCACACATTATACACGGTTTTTTCCCTAGTGTTATGCACATCCGTAAAAAAACACAGTCTTAGGTGTGTTATCCAACCAAGTACTTATAGGATGGGTGTGCCTCTTTGCAAACAAGTCAATAGCACCTAGGTTGAGGTGCAAGTAAAGTACTATGCCCATCAAATATGCATTGCATGGTCAATTGAGCATTATATACCGTTTTTGCCTTAGTGTCAAGCACATTCATAAAAAAGCACTCTCCTAGATGTGGTATCTGATCAAGTACTTATCGGATAGACATACCACTTTGCATGCAACTCAATAACACCTAGGTTAAGGCACATGCAAAGTATTGTGCCCATCGGATATACTTTGCATGGTATATCATCCATTAAACACCGTTTGTGCCTAAGTGTCATGCACAACCATTAAAAAACACGCTTTTAGGTGTGTTTTCTGACCAAGTGCTTATCCAATGGGTGTACCACTTTGCATGATACTCAATACCACTACTTTTGAGGTGCATGCAAAGTATTGTGCCCATCGGATACATTTCCTGCGTTCACTGTTCCGTAAGCTCCATTTCCCAGCTTCTCGCTGGACGCGAAGCCTTCGGTGGCCTTGTCCGCCTGTCTGTAAGAGAAAACCTCTGACTTCCCCTGAGACAAGAAAGCAGCTAGCGTACGAGATTCTGCTTTCCTGTCTCGTGGTAGAGCGAACGACCTACGGCTCCTGATCAGTACCGCGCTTGCCACCACAAGGCCTGCTATAATAGTAGCGATAGCAATAATCCCTGCAATTCGGGTTCATTATCAGTGAATGGGCTCACTTCCAGTCGTCAGACGATCACAGAGCCCTCATAATGTAGAGAGAATCATGTTAGATGCTGGGCTGTTCAGCTACATGTTAAACGATCATGCACTTGAGGTTCCTCTTTGGAGATTCAAAGCTATGCAGAGGATTCAGGAAATTACCTGCTGTCATCGCTGCCCATTTTTGGTACTGTTAGAGCTTGATGTCGTTCCTGGAGACACTCGGGAAAATTAGATGCGGTCAGTCAGAGGTTTTCATAGCAAGGAACATGGCTCAAAACCCATTCTGCGCGCACGTCCAGAGCATTGCCCGCGAGATCTCATTGCATGCAGATGGAATTGAGTTATTGCTAAACTAATTCGGCGAAGATACACATGTTCTTTCACCATCAGGATTATCTCTCTGGACATCAAGCTAGACACACACAACTCACAAAGGGCAAGCAAGTAAAGACAACGACTTAGCGCAGGCGATAAAAACACAATGGGCAACGAGATTGTCTTACAACGAGATTGTGCACTGGCACGTACCTTCTATGCGCTGGCACGTACCTACACACAAGCATGAAATTCATCTTGTTGAATTGATGGAAATTGCGCTGGCACGTACCTCGTGGAGGTATGGAAACCCTCTATATTAAGTCAACGAACGGAGAGCTAGGTGGTGCCCTTGCCTGCTTCCATATAGCCCTTTAGCTCTCGGCCTGTTTCTTATTCGTTTCTTCATTCCTCCCATGGCTCGCTGCTCCCTTCCTTCCCACACTCATCGCCCGGAAGTCCCTAGCTTCGACCTTGCTAGACCTGCTGGGCGATCGGCAAACCCTCCTCCGTCAGATCATAGCCCGGTGCTTGCCATGAATGAGGCTGTTTTCAGGTGCGTCAAACAGCTCTTTGGCTACACTGATAATGGTCAAGGCTCGTATCGCTTTGCGGTTTTCAACGCGACGTCTCATTTGTCTTGTAAGGTGGAGAACGATGGCATCCCTCGAGAGTTGGGAGATCGCATGTGGGCAACTGCTCGACATTTCTACCAGCAACCATCCATGGTAAAGCAGCTTTTGCCTCGCCAAGGGAGAAAGAAGGGGATCGATCACCTTTACGTCAAATGAGGCAAGTGATCCGGCGAGCTGGCTAAAGATAACTGGCGATACGACGTCGTGCAAGTGTTTGCGATGGGTTTCAAGAGGCATTTGGTCCTTGGGAGCACTCGGTATTATCTTATATTTGAGAGTTTGGGATTGGAAGCCGGGTAGATGGAGGCTTCATTGTAGACAATTGAACCGGCAGTACTCAAAATTTTATATGTGACTCGTGAGTTTTGCCCGCTCTTAGAATTTTGAGTACCGCCCGCTCTATTGTCTGCAATCAAGGCTTCATAAACACCGCTTCCAATCCCAAACTCTCAAACATTAGAGAATAATTGAGAATGAAGATAACATCGTGTTCTTTGATTGTAGGCAATTTATATTCTTTTACACTTTTTAAAAGGAAGAAATTGATTGAATATTGAAAATGGGAGTAGATGTTGCTTTAGTTAATTGGAAAACATTTTGAGTTCTTCACATATTTAGTGTGTTTGTGTGGGGGAGATTGAGGGGGGATTTGGCACACTCACTCTTCAAAACTTATAAGACCAGGTAGCATACCCTTTCTTGGGTGCACAATGATTTGCATATAGCACAAAGCATTTTACATAAGCGTACTTGAAATTAAGTATTCAAAATGAGAGTACATGTTATTGTCTGAGATGATTGGAAAGCAATTATATTTCGTACATAGGACTCATTTAGCATACAACTAGACATTTGTTAGGGGGGGAGGGGGGGAAGTTGGCATTCTTCAATATGCCCTTACTTGGACACACAACAATTTGCATTCACCACAAAGGACTTTACGAAAGTGAGCTTGATTTAATTAAATATTAAAGATGAGAATAGATGCTGTGTTAGATAATTGGAATGCATTTTGCATTTTGCACATTGCACTATGCATTTGGCATAGAACCACATTTTGTGTGGGGGAGAGTTGGCACGATTCCTCTTCCAAAATTAAAACACCAATGAACATGTCCTTCCTTCGGCTCATAATGCTTTTAATTCATATTATACGTGAATGAAAGAAATAAATGGAAAAACTAGAAAGCAATGAAAGTAAATGGAAAGTATAAAGCAATGATAACCAGACCCAAGGGGGTTGCTCATGAACACATATAGGGGGACTTACATGTTGTCTACATACATGAGGGGATTTATAAAATATCAACTTAGTGTAATCTATATATGTTTATTTATGGAGAGGTGTAAAAATTTTAAGATTGGAAAACTTATTCATGCAAGAGGGGGTTCATCAATTACATGAAAAAAATGTAAAAATGAAAGAACAAGGGTATTTTGCATTTATTCTTGCTCGCACGTGCTATATGGGGTTTATGAAAAGTGACCCCCTCGGGTAACCAAAATACTCACATGATAGAAAAGCTTGATGTATACCACTCTAATGTGACACTTGACAAGTACAAAACTATATAGTGTGACACTAGAGCCTAGAAAGCCAATGTGTATATGGGATAACTGCCAATATGACACATGGCATGTCTAGGACTCACTAGACTAAACACACCTAGAACACTCACTTTGACTTCATGTTCCATGCAGGAAATGTGAGGGACTACTAGAATGGAGCCAAAAATAGAACATGACAACGATATAGTCTACTACTCTCTCCACCCAAGTAGCTCAAAGTCTCAAATGAAGCATGGCTACTTGACCAACATATCAGTCTAGGGAATGCACCAACATCTTGCAACTCAGCCAGGCATGATAAAGAGATATATCAAAGCCAATAGAAAGGCTCTCACAATACATCCCACTGTGGCTTCATAGTAGGACATGGTAGGAAGCCACACATCACTCATAAAGGAAATAAAACATCATTTAAGGAGGACTATCCAAGGATGAGAACCTTTACTAACTCAATGAGATTATTGCATCAATTTTTGGGGGACTACCTAGGGCACAGTACCAAAGCACATCAAGCTCATGTAAAACTTAAAAAATGAAGTCATGATCATCAAGCTCATAGATCTCTGGATAGAGAGAGATAGATCTCGGATGTGAGCCGTGAGAGCATGTGTCGATGATGGCAGGTCTTCATCTTCTTCCTTTGCTTCACTATGGATGGCCACAACCAAATTGGCATGGTCTTGGGTTTGTTACTTGGCAAGTTTCTTGAAGCAGCGATCCTCAACATGACGAAGCTTCCCACAATATGTGCACATGAGAGGTTTGAATTCACCTTTACCCTTTGAAAAAAGTACAGTAGTGTCAGGAATATTGGTATACCTCCGTTCATTGGTCAAGTATCATGGGCACCATGCCATGAAAGTCCATCTTTGCTACCTGTAGTACTAGAATGACCTCTTGATACTATGGAATGTCTTCAATTCTTGAGAGGAGAACAACAACTTGATCATCTTCCCCTACATGGACCTTTAAAGCAGCAAGTTGTGTGATGAGGGACTCCATGTGATTTAGATGCTATTGAAATAGTGTCTTCATGCTTCATGGTGAGATTGAAGAAATCCTGGCAAATAAATACCTTAGAATTAATGAGTTGATTGCTCTAACTTGTTCCACAACTGATGGACAATGAGCTCAAAATCAAGGTGATGAATGACAATATCAGCAAGAGCCAAACCAATGAAAGAAATTGCCTTATCATTTTGATCTTGCCAAACGAAGAAGCTTCTCTTCATCATCATTAGGTTCCCTTGATTTCCCATTCACAAGTATTCATAGATTATGTCTCATTAGTAGAAGCCACATTTTGGCTTGCCATGTTGCAAAGTTCTTTCTGGAGAACTTCTTAATGGTAACACTTAATTTGGAAGACTCCATAGCTGAAAAAATGAAAGTACCAGTGCAAGACTAGCAAGTTGAAGAGTTCAAACTAGTAGTGGAATACCTTGGGCCTTGGAGTAGCAACTTCAGTTGTTGGGGAGTACGTTGGGGTAGAGAATGGCAATGGAATTTCAGGCTGATGGTGAGCAGAGCAAAGGCAATGGGAAAAGAAGGATTCTAGCAATGCAAAGAGATTGATGATACATGAGAGTCACTCTATATAAAATGGGGCTGTAGCAACATCCGAGAACTAGAATAGAAGTTCTTCAAAAGATGCATCACTTATCATAGCAACAGGTAGTAAGAATTTTGTATCGAACTCAAATTTCATTAGAAATCAAAGAAGCCACAACTTTTGATTGAAAACTCGGATTAAATCAATGTAAAAGGCAAAAATATAGAGTTCAATAATCTCTGCAACTTTGTTTAAAACTTCAAGTCAAAATTCCACCTCCAGAGGGGTCACTCTGAGGTCTTATAAATTGCACGAGTAGATCACGAGAATCATCTTTCTGAGAGATCTTCAGGCAACCAATGGTGATGAGCAGCCAATGGTGATGACTAGTCCATGAACCTCTCACATAGCTCCTCCAAATTGGCATCTCGATCTTCACGATGAGTCTCGGGTGGAGGAGAAGACAAGAGGCACCTTTCCAAGGAGGAGGAGGGAGAGTAACTTCGTTGGCCTCCCTAATCTCAACATCTTGGAAGGGGAAGGACAGATAGGGCTAGGAGCATGGCTCTGATACCACATGAAGGCACATGGTAGGAGGAATAGAATGGAAAAGAAATGAAAGAACTAGAAAGCAATGAAAGGAAATGGAAAGTACAAAGCAATGATGACCAAAATACTCACATGATAGAAAAGCTTGATGTAGAGCACACTAATGTGACACTAGACAAGTATAACACTATATAGTGCAACACTAGACTCTTAAAATCCAAAGTGCATATGGGATAGCTCCCAATATGACATCTGGCATGTCTAGGACCCACTAGACTGAAGGGCAAATTGATGTAATGGGGTGTACCAAGGGGTACAAGGTTTGTGTGAGTTTGTGTGTCACCACATGGTGGTTAGTGTGACCAGGTTAGGTGGTAGAAGATTCTATTAGATGTGAGTGAGAGATTCATGGGCTTGATTGAGAGATCAGTGGAGCGATTTGTGGATGTGCTCCTTTGGGGCACATGCATTGTATCAGTTGCCCTTATAAGGGCCTCTCCTCTTTTGAATAAACATCTCTTTTGTTCCATTTGCCGAACCCTTCATGTTGTTTCATCATGTAGTATTAGAGCCACGTCCACCCTCCTTGAGCCCTCTTTGAGTGCCATGTCATCATCTTCCCCAAATGAAGCTTTTCTTCATTCTCTTCCCATAGATTTTACTTAGGCTTGTTCTCCTCCATCTCTGAGATATTTCTTGCACCCTATGAGCCCAAGCTTTTTCACATTGGGGCAAATCCTTGGCTAGGAGGAATTAGGGAATAGTTTCTTCATTTGCCCGTGCCGACACGTTTTCTAGCCACCGAAGATTCACACAATTCTCCCCGTAGGAGCCACCATTTATAAAATGGCTCTAGCTACTGTTGGGCAACACTATAAGGAGCATGCTGATGAAGTTTAGTCCCATTTGGTCTAGTAATCTGCCCACAATCAACCAAAACACAATTGATCTTCCTCATACAATGCCGCACGATTCTTGATGAATTGGTGCAATTCCTTTTCATGGCTTCTTGCATGGGGTATGAGCTTCGAATCAGTACTAAAGGCACTCTCTGAATTGCTTCTAATTACTTCAATTTTGACCTACAATTTCATTGTATCATGGTTGACTATTTTTTGGATGTTTGATTGTGTTTGACAGAGTTGACCAAGTCAAATTGAGAAATTTATTGAGGGCTTTTGTTCCCAACATGCTATTTGACTTTGAAAAGCATTGGTTTGACTCTCTTGACTTTGATTGTCTTGAATGATTGAGACATTTGTAACCATTGGTCAAGAGAAAGATTTATCTTTGTAAGGGACTAGACACTGCCACATCATTGGTAAGACCTTCCCTATGGCCTCCAAAACCAAGATAGATAAGTTTGAGGGAGAGGGTTTTCATACTTGGCAAAATAAAACTAAATTTATTTTTATGAAGAAGGGGATATGGAATGTGGCTAATGGAAAAGAAAAGAAACCAACCACTAGGGAAGGAGAAGCTTTATGGCTCCCTAAGGATAAAAAGGCACTAGCCATCACTGCTCTTGGATTGAGTGATTCTTTTATCCACCAGATTAATGGCTGTGAGATTGATTGCTCATGCTACATGGAATCATCTTGAGCTTGTCTTTGGAGCACAGGGGAAGTGTTCCAAGTTTAGCTTGCTCATCAAATTATTTGATTTGAAATTGGATAGAGGAGAATCCATCTCTTCACATTTAAACTCCATGAAGAGCATACTAACTCAGTTAGCTAGCATCAAGTTTGATCTTGATGATGACATTATAATTGCTATCTTACTCAAAAGCCTAACTAAGGAATATGGCACTATTGTCACTACTCTCACCAATGTACTAGATATTAGTTTGGTGGAAATTGATGTTGAGATATGGTGCCATGTGCACATGAATTAGAGGCTAAGGTATGTGCTAAGGAATGTATTGAAGTAGCCACCCTAGGATGTGGACTACATGATGTGGAGATGTGGATCGAGGATATCCACAAGGAGAGATGTGGATCAAAGGATCCCACAGATGTTGACTATTCAAAGGGCACTCTCTATATAAGAGGCCTATCATGTATTGTTGATATAGCACATTGGAATAAATTGATTGTTTCATGCTTCCTATCTCTCTCCCCATGGCTTTATGTATTTGGGTTCATCCTCCGTGATCTTATGCTCATTGAGTAATAGATTAGGCTCATACGATCCACACTTTGTCATGGTATCAGAGCTCCCTTGCCTTCCGCTGAGGCATTGTGATTCATGAGAGCGTAAGAGACATCGAGAGATTGAGTGTCCTTTCATTCCGTTCATGAAAGAGAAGTTTCCGTCAGAGAATTCCATCCATTCTTGTGAGAGCTAGATCCATTCTTGTGAGAGCTAGATCCATTCTTGTGAGAGCTAGATCAATTTCTTTGATTGATTGAGAGAGAGAGATTCTTGAATTCCTTGAGAGATTTCCATTGAGAATGAAAGTGAGAGTTTAGTGAAAATGCATCAAGCTACATCAAGCAAAGAAGAGAATGCCATCGACATCAAGTATTGAGAAGCAAAACCTTGCCACATTTAGCCCATATGTTTTGTAAAGCAAACCTGACCACCTAAGAGTAGCCACGCAAGCACCCAAGGGAGGTATTGACATGTAAAAACCACACTTGATCACCTTAAGTAGTAATGCAAGCACTAAGGGGAGGTGATGGAATGTAACTCACATCTGACCACCTTGCAGTAACCAAAGGATCATGGCACCAAGGGCAGGTGTTGAGATATGGTGCCATGTGCACATGAATTAGAGGCTAAGGTATGTGCTAAGGAATGTATTAAAGTAGCCACCCTAGGATGTGGACTACATGATGTGGAGATGTGGATCGAGGATATCCACAAGGAGAGATGTGGATCAGAGGATCCCACAGATGTTGACTATTCAAAGGGCACTCTCTATATAAGAGGCCTATCATGTATTGTTGATATAGCACATTGGAATAGATTGGGTGTTTCATGCTTCCTATCTCTCTCCCCATGGCTTTTTGTATTTGGTTTGATCCTCCATGATCTTTATGCTCCTTGAGTAATAGATTAGGCTAGTATGATCCACACTTTGTCAATTGAGGCATCCCTCTTGGAAGAAGAAAGGAAAATCAAACAGAGGAACTATTTGCTGATTCATTTGATTCTTAGAAGGAGAAGTCAGAAGCACAACTAACCACTAGACATAGGGCTTTTGTTGGCATAAAGTTTCAACCTACAAGTTCATTCGAACTAATCCAATTTTTAAAAAATCCTGGGATCTTAGCAGAAACCAAATGGCTGCAAAAACATGTTCATCCATTAGATCTTTCAGAGGGTTCTCAATATTGTACTGCAGTACAGTATAATTTTTTAGTTTCAGTAAAACACGTTCAATCAAAGCAAATCATCTCGGGTTGCACACCATCAACAGGCAGAGCAAGTGCTCATGTGTTGTTTCTTTTGACGGTCTAAAAGATCTTTCCTGGCATTGCCACCAGGACTTGGCACAAAATATCTTTGCTACTATTCTGTACAACCATGGGGCTGAAGGAAAATGGCAAGCATTCTTGAGATTTTAAGAGAGAACAAGGCGATACACTAATGCACCATTTTCATGCCTAGTTGAAAGGCGTCCCAGTTGTACAAGCAACAGCAAGCAGGCTTTTACCTTTGCTTCTGTCAAAATGAAACCGAATATGTAAGCTCCATTGGTTGGAGCAGAAAAGAGAATGAGCACTACATAGCTTATTAGGGTAGTGCATTATCCTATGTGTGATTATTTATAAAGCAACTGATGGACGACTTACCAGCACCAAGAGAGAACAAATCTTCCTGTTGGAGATAACCACTAGCACATTCTAAACTTTGGATGTGGTTTCCATTTGGCTTCTTGTACCAAATGTCGCATATTCTCTCATAAAAATTGTTAACATCCTGTGCCCAACCAGTCATGGAGTTAATAGGAAAGCACTGACTTAGCTCCCTGCTTGATTAAATGCAAAGGAATAGACTATTGCAATAATGCAAAGCTCAACCTCAAAAGAAATCTACATTTTGGAGGCTGAAAAGAGTTTTCCTCTTCTTAGTTGTGAAAGCCAAAAGAACAAAAGAATAGATCAAACCTATATGTGGATCTCAAACCAAACTCAGCTAACTAAGGTGGCATACTAACTGAGCCACTAACTAGAGTACATAAAGATAGCTGTCATCCAGCTATTATTCATGGGTGGTGTACCAACCGCATCTGCAGCTAACAAGCCGATGACATAAATGCAGAACGATCACCCTGGCATATCACGAGTGGAGCTCGATATCTCAATGCTCCCCCTCGAGCTCAATCCCGATTCCTGCACACCAAGCAGGTCTCTAAACTTACGCAGCTTCTCTGCACCCAATGCTTTCGTGAATATGTCAGCTACCTAATCCTCTATGCTGACATAAACTAGACCAATAAAACCTACTAGACCTTTCTCCCGCACATAGTGATAATGCACCTCAATGTGCTTTGTTCTAGCATGATAGACTGGGTTATTTGCCAAGTGTATACTGCTCATGTTGTCACAATAAATGACAACTGGCCCATCTATAGACTTATGCATATCATAAAGTAGCTTATGCAACCAAGCTACCTCACATGCAACCATTGCTGCACCCTTGTACTCAACCTTTGTGCTCGACAAGGCAACTTTAGGCTATTTCTTGCTGCTCCAAGTGATTGCAGCACTCCCAAAAGAGAATACGTATCCACTGGTAGATCGTCTATCATAAATACTACCAGCCCACTACTTCAAGTGACTGCAACACTCCCAAAAGAGAATACATATCCACTGGTAGATCGTCTATCAGAAATACTACCAGCCCAATCAGCATCAATGTATCCATGCAACTGTATCTGAATCCCAGTCTCATAAAATAGTCCATACTGCAATGTGGACTTCACATACCTAAGTATGCATTTAGCAACATCCAACTTGCGGTTTCCTTGGAGCTTGCATAAACTGACTTACCAACCCAACAGCATAGCTCAAATCTGGCCTAGTAATAGTCATATAAACCAAACTTCCTACTATCCGTCCGTACATAGTAGGGTCTTCCAGAAGCTCACCTGCATCTACGCTCAACTTCACATTCTGCTCCAAAGGAACTGAAATAGGCAATCATCTCAATGCCCAAGAAGTAACGCAGCTCTCCCAAATCCTTCATCTCAAGCTTCTACTCCAATAGCATTTTCACATGAATGATATCTTCATCACTATAACCTGTGATGATCAAATCATCAACATAAATGACAAGCAGCATAATATCTTTCTCTGTTTTTCTCACATAAAAAGAGAAATATGCCTTGGAAACTTGAAAGCCAATAGTGACAAGATACTGTCCTATCTTGTCAGACCATGCTCTAGGTGCTTGCTTCAAGCCATAAAAGGCTTTCTTCAACCTGCAAACAAGCTCAGGATGAACAGCATGAACATAACCTGGTGGCTGCTCCATATAGACCTCTTCTTGCAAATCACCATGCAAGAAGGCATTCTTTACATCCATCTGATGTAAAGAACATCCCTTTGATGTAGCCATAGCAATGACTACTGTTACGGTTGCCATCCTTGCAACCGGACTGAATGTTTCTTCATAGTCAATGCCATATGTCTGTGCATACCCCTTGACAACTAATCTTGCCTTGTATCTATTCACAGAACCATCTGCATTGTGCTTCACCTTATAAACCCACTTGCAGCCAATTGCATTCTTGTCTTTAGGTGAAGGCACCAATTCCCATGTAGCATTTGCTTTTAAGGCATCCATGGCTTTCTCCCATTTTTCTTTTCCCATGGCTTGCTCAAAAGAAGTGGGTTATGGTTCATATATCACTTTGACCATATAAGCAAAGTGAATGGCTGTAAATCCATCATATTTTAGCCTATCCACAGGATACCTAGCTCTAGTAGACCTGCGCAAAGTAGGCTCACCACCAGGTGCTCTCAAAACATCCCTTGTCTTCCTTACTCCAGGTGTAACAATAGAAGGAATACCCAACTCATCATCAAGGCTCTGTTCTGAGCCACTAGATTCACCATCCACACAAGAGTGACCTGCATTCACATCAACCATGGGCTGATCTACTTTCTCTTTTCCTTTTCATGATACTTGCATACCACTATCTACATTGCTTTGAGGGGATCCTTCTGATCTCAATCTGCCTATCCATGGCAAAGTATGTGAACCACTGCTAGAGGACACTACAAGTCCACTAATATTTTGTGATTGTTGCTGTGAATTCTGTGCAGCATTACCATTTTGTGCATCTACTTCATCAATCACATTTACTAGTTTATACCAGCTGCTCATCTCATCAAAAACAACATCTCTGCTCACTGTAAACTTACGAGTAGAAGGGTTATAGCATCTATACCCTTTCTGCTGTAGAGAATAACCAATCTACACCGGTCCCATGTGCAAACATTGCTACACTCAATTCAAGCATGTCCGCATCCAACGTAAACATCCTGCCCTTCTTCTTCCCTTTTGCTATCAAGCGACCTTTATTTTTCATATCCTCAACAAAGCATCCATTAGGATTAAATCTGACCTACAAGTCCTGCTCAACAATTTGACCAACAGAAACCAAGTTCTTGGTGATATTCGAGACATGAAATACATCAGACAGGTATTTCTTTTTTTCATCCTGCATAGACAAAGGAATTTTACCAATCAACACAATAGGATGTGCAGTTCATCACCAGTCTCCACAAATCCTAGTCTTTCCATTTTCCTTGCATCCTGCATCCATTCTGCATGACCTATCATGTGGTTTGATGCACCTGAGTCAACATACCACACATCATTGCTTTCTTTTGCATTTGTCACAGAATTGGTCATGTGTTGCACCATAAACAAATGCTCATTTCTATCATCACCCTGTCTACTAGAGGATGCATAATTTCCTTGCTGTAATTTTTCAGTCATCGTGTCATTCTACTTTTTATAGCAGTCTTTAACCATATAACCCATTTTACCACAGTAGTAGCATTCAACATTGTTGTTTGCATTTTGGCCTCTCTGCTATCCACCACGACCTCTTTGGCTCCCCCTGCCTCTAAAGTTACCACGTCCTCCTCCATAGGACTGGTTTTTTTGAATTTGCTACATATTTTAATTTCTACCACGACCTCCAAATCGGCCTGCTCTACCTCTGCATCTACCTCTGCCAGCATTTGAGTAGAAGACAGCTTCTTTTGAACTTCCTCTTGAAGAAGATGCACCACCATTTCTCTGCTCTTTAGAAATTAGAAGTATCCCATGCCTCCTTCGGCATGCTTGCATCTTAAATATGCACAATCATAGAATCATATCAGCCCAAGCTCTAGCTATTACTCTCACAGAGTCAAACATAAAGGCAAGATTCTGTGCCATTGGAATCTGGCCATTCAATAGAGAAGCTCTTTGTTTTGATCATTTGCCATGTAAAAACATTGAGGTTACTGTTATAGAGTCTACTATGTAGTTGGAGCCAACTTCAAAACTTGCAGAGGTTGATATTAGTCAACTTGAACAACCGACACATGAGGACCAACAAGCATTGCTTGTTGAGATATCGAGCTCCACTCGTGATATGCCAGGGTGACCGGTGTGCATTTATGTCACCCTGCAAATGCGGTTGGTACACCGCCCATGAATAATAGCTGGATAACAGCTATCTTTATGTACTCTAGTTAGTGGCTTAGTTAGTATGCCACCTTAATTAGCTGAGTTTGGTTTGAGACCCACATATAGGGTTCACCTTTTCTTTTGTACTTAGAGTTCTTTTGGCTTTCACAACTAAGAAGAGGAAAAGTGTTTTTAGCCTCCACCTTTGTGCATATTCCCCCATTGTGTATGTAAGAAAGCTGCAAGTGAGACTCCTTCCTTCTCTCCCACTCTCTTCACATGGTATCAGAGCTTGGTTTGTGGTAAGGAGCTCAAGAAAGCAAACCAAGTTTGCGGTGTCCTAGTAAGAGGATCAGTGTTGCTTTCCTTTTTTTTTGAGTTTGGGAGCAAATCTCTGCAGGTAGCATAGCCGAAAAGTGCAAGAGTGCACTGTCTGAGATTGGGATGCCCTTCACAGTGTGGGGAGAGGGCAGTATATGCTATGTTTTGGTGGTGGAAGTTTTTTGCAGGCACTCAGGAAAGTGCCCTGTTTTTGCTGTGCGATCACTATTTTGCAGGTCCATGAAAAGTTATCGTAGAAATTACATCGTATGCCTATGCGTAGAGATATTGGGAGTGACAGAATCATTCTTATTGCCTGCTGATGCATAATCGTCACTAGGAAGTGACTGTATGGTCAAATACCACTCTCGTCAGTTTTGCAGATTTACCCTTGTGAGGCAGAAGTTGTGTTTTTTTTTGTAGTGACAGAATATTTTGCAGTATTCTGTAATGGCGTCTGATGCTCTTTCATAGATTGTCACTTAAAAGGTTGACAAGAACAACTTCCAAGCATGGAAGTTTAGAATGACGGATTTCTTTAAGGAAAAGGCTATTAGGAGTTCATTACTAGAGTTGAACAAGAACTAGTTATTCCTAATGTTCCCAATCAACAGGAGTTGAAGGGATTTAAAGGCTGGCATGAGAGAGCCAGAAAAGTTATGTATTGGCTGTCTATCAGTATATGTCTTTGAAACTTGGGCACAAAAATTGTTCATGAGCCAAATAGACCTCTCTTTGTTGAAGTTGTTCTTGAAAGACTTGAAGATCGACACATCAAGGGGTTGGAGTTTGTGAGAAGTGTGTGCTAGCAATGTTACTATATCAACACCCCATTCAGCTTCCCTAGCCACAACATCCAAACCAGTGTGGCTCCCATGCCCATCAATTATGAGTAGGTGCTTGTTGGTTGGTGTGACTCCATTTGGAAGGGAGTTCTTGAAATCCTCAAGCCATGCATCAAATAATTGGCCAGTCATCCAAGCCTTATTTTGCATTGACATGATAGCTCCATCCTCACATTGGCTTAGATAATTTCGCATTGCTTTCTTGCCTATGAATATGTAGTACCTCGAAAGGGCAAACCCAGCTGCATTCACACAACAAAGAATGGTACACCACTCCCTTGAATCAGGCCTTAGCCCATATACTTGCCTTGACCCTTTTCGAGCAAGTACTTTTATTCCTCTATCTTTAAAGCCTTGCACCACAGTCTCATCTGCATTCCATATGTTATGAGGTGTGTATTGGTGGAGATTGTACATTGTCTCCAAGTTGTCATGAAATGAAGCAACTATTTCAAGACGGAGACTCACTGCTCTTGAGTGATTAAGTGGCTCTGCAACTCGAAATGCTAGCTCTGGATGTCTTTTGCAGAAACCATCCCACCAACTTTTGCCAAGAACACCATTTGTGAATGGGTGTGCTGAGTCTGGCATATAGTGGCTACTTTCAAGCTCAAATCATAAACTGTAATGCCTCGACCTGACTCTTGCATTCCAAAGCACCACTCTACTAATGCCTTCTCTTCTTCTTCTTTGGATAGTACAGTTGTTGGTCCCTTTCATTCTTTGGTTGTTCTACCTTCCAACCATGCAGCTAAGGCAGACCAACTCATGCCCCACCATTGGGTCGAATTGACAATCCATTCCGTTTTGAGCAGGCTCGCATTGACAATCCATTTTCATATGCCTCCATTGCAGCATGCATGTCCCCTTTAGTCCAATCTCTCTCTACTCTTTTCTGAGTACAACTGGGTCTTATCGGTGGGGTTGCATATGCAACTACCGGAGGATGAACCACCACTATTGGGCTAGCCAAGGCTAGGCATTCATGGAGGGTCTGGTAACACTCTTGGTCTTCTAAATAGGCAGTTCGATGTTCGGCTCCTTCCATTAATAGAATATTGAGTGCTTCTGGTTTTCATGGTGCTCATGATACCAATGCAATTACTGTCTTGTGTTGAAAGACACGAATGAGTAAATCGTGTTGTGTGTTGACAAACACACAAGACAATGTGTGATGGTGTTGTGATGAGAGACAGAAATATGCATTCAAAAACGCTGAATCCAATGTGTGGAGTTGTCTTGTCCAAAAACAAGACGGAAAGACAATCAACACTAATTGAGCAGCTTTGATGCTAACTGAACAAAAGAAAGGAAACAAGAGACATGAAAGAAATAAGAAACAACTGAGCATATAAGCTGATGCTAACTGAGCACATGATGTGAGCATATAAGCTGATACTACCTAAGCTTAATGACGAGCACTAATTGGGAATATAATCAATGCTAATTATGCACACAAATTTATGTTATAACTGAGCACCATAGCTAGCTATACTGACTGAAAATAAGCCACCCAAGAGCTAAAAATCATCCTTTACACTGTAGGATTGCTAGTCGTTAGCAAATTTTTGCTGCTTCTAAGGCATTAGCAGACATTTTAGTCGTTAGGAATTTTTTGATGTTTCTAAGGCATTAGCAAACATTTTCGCAGATCTTGGCTGGAGAACAATGTGATAAATTTTAGAAGCATTAAAAAGAAACTAAAAGGCAACGTGACTAACCATCTGCATCTATCGAAGTAGGTAATCGTAGTCTCTAAAGGAGAACTTGTGCTTCTTTTGGGTTGAGGCTATACATGACGCTGCTTGACGAGAATCAAACATGGTTCAATTTGCAAAGGCCTTCTTTGATTGATGGTTGGCAGTGCAGAGCAACATAGATTTTACGTGAATCCCTCCACATCGACAAACTCTATGGCCCCTAGCATCAAGCAACATGTCACAACACATAATTTCGCTCACCAACTGGGTATCTCTCAATCAAACACCTTTTGCACTCACAAGGTGGATCAGATGATTGCATCTTGGGCATCATTTTTCTATTGGTTTCTATTGTTCTTATACATGTTTGAGAATTGAAACAGTTGGCTGCTTGCAGCCAGATTGGTTGTAGCATAGTGAGGTGGATTGGCGAATATTCATTTCAAAGGTTTGGGAATTTGGTGGCCCTGGTACTCAAGAAAATGGGTGCCTTTTGGCAGGCGCCCCTTTACTCTAGGGATGGCCTCTTACACATCACCAGCTGCCCCGCCCATGCGAGAAAGCATGGGCAATGTGTGCTTACACACCAAGCAGCCAGACGAAGGAAAACTAACAACCTCTGTGGTATGCAATTGGCAAGCGAACTGGTTGTGCTGGGCGGGGGGGAGTGGGTGCCCATGCTCATGGGTAGCCCCCTTTTTGCAAGACAAATGGCACCTCTCCAAGTGTTTACCATGCAAGCTAATGCCCCTTGTTGTCCCTAGGCAGGCACGATGTGTAACTAGCCTTAGATGAGTCAGTGATGAAGATATGTGATAATTCAATTTAGTGGAATGCAAGGAAGATAGAGATGTAGCACAATTCAATATGTAAAACAACGATTAATTTCAATGGTTTGCTAATACAACAGCTCATAGCTATGAAATTAGAACCCCTTTTTTCTGCTTTCTCTTACTTGCCTCAACTGAGACTCAAGACTCTATGAGCCAGCATCTCGAACTCAAGATAGGAAAATGTAAGCTTACAAGCAACCAAGAAACATGAAGTAGACATGAGTAGACTACAACGTCTACAATAGGCAACATGACAGACCTAGAAGAAGCCCAATGGCACCGACACACAATAGCATGCAATAGAACAAGGCAAAGTGATGCAACAATAGCAACAACCATAGCTACACAACACCAACACCAACACAAGCTTCAACAACAATCGGCAACCCACAAGCATTGACCCAATGAGGCACACAACATTGGCAATGAACCAGTCAAGACACAGAAGCAACAAGGCACTCAGACAAGCAACCTCAACAACCAATCGGCAAACAACACCTATTTTTAATGACACTGACTCCCACGACTCGAAAGCCCACGATAAATATTTGTTGTGGTGCAAGATAGCAAAGATACAAGGAGATGATGAGCTTGTTCATGGAGTTCTACTCTCGAACACCTACACAAGATACCGATCCATGTGATAAAGATGAACCAAAAACACAAACTGGACACTCTGATGTGCAATATGCGACTCTTTCTCCATTTCTTCTCTATTTTGCGCTAAGTTTCTGTTTGGTCAACACATGGCAAATAGAGTAAGACAATGGTTAGCTCAATTTTACCCACTATAAGGTTTTATTTGATTCATGTCATTTCTTTGCCATGTGGTAGCCCTATCTCAATGGCCACATCATCAACCCATTACCTACGACGTCGACAAACATGTGTCACCTATATCATCAATGACATGTAGCACATAGTGCCATATTAGCACAACTATCCCTCGCTAAGCACGAATTTGTTAACAACATGTGAATGCACATTGCCACATCATCCATAGTGCCACCTCATCATTCTTAGATAATGTATGACTTAAATTCCACATGAGCATAACTTTTAATCCATAACGAATTTTATGGTGATGTAAAACGAAAAAATGATCGAATAATAAAGCTCTACGTGGTAAGCATAACACATTGGCATTTTGGATTTTTTTGTATGTTTCACCTCTTAGTCTCTACAAAGGCATTGTAATCCACAATTTGAGGCCATATGATGCACTCAAGGTGAAGAGCCAAAGTAGCTACAAGGACAAAGTTTCCTAAACACATAGGGAGAGAAAGGAAGAGTGAAGATGAAATGTGTATCCTCACATCCAACCACCTTGCTCCCAACCTTATTGGCACCAAGGGAGGGTGTTGAGAATTGTAGTGCCATGGAGCACTAGAATGATAGTGAGTGAGATAAGAGTGGTGTGAAGAAGAGAGATCAAAAGTCTAGAGAGTTGAGAAAGATTTAGAAGATAAGGATGAGTTGTGGAGAGATAAGGATGAAGTGAGATAAGGAAGACAGATGGCATGATGATATGTAAAGGTGATCTTGAAGCTATTTGTAAATGAAGCCTCCCCATTATGTAGCTAAGAATTTTTGGTTGACACAAAAAAATTGGGATACATTGGATTGAGTGTTGCCTATCTTCTCTCTCTCTCCCTAGAAGGGACAGATACAGGATGATTGCAAGACAAAGTATTGTGAAACATGTGCCACATATGGTAATGATGAGTCTAACTATTGGTACACAAAGAAGAGTACTCTAAGGCAAGAATGATAAGGACAAGAACCAAAAGTCCTTCACAAATTCAGTGTTATTTTTGCAATGGATTGTGGCAAGAGCATTTGATTGCAGAGAAGCAATATGGAGACTAACAATTAGTTTGTTCCAACTCAGGTGTCACATGGGACACTAAATTTGGCAGTGCATTTTGTCCAATGAGCCGTTGCGACATGCAAAATCAAGGTTTTGAAGGTTCATTATTCTATAAAGGAAAATCAAATCGCCTAAGATCTTTTCTACTCTTCACTCATTGTTGCATTCTTTGGCAACCGTTTTGTTCTCCTCCTTGCTATCACTCTCATCTCCACCTCCACTATGGGACAAGAGCATGCATGCTAGACCCGAGAGCTCAAAGCTTGGTATGACAAGATTGTTGAGCTTTGGAAGTATGAGAGAAGGAGATTCTAAAAAGGCTCATTGGT
Source organism: Dipteris shenzhenensis (assembly GCF_047967505.1). Classification (NCBI taxonomy): domain Eukaryota; kingdom Viridiplantae; phylum Streptophyta; class Polypodiopsida; order Gleicheniales; family Dipteridaceae; genus Dipteris; species Dipteris shenzhenensis. The sequence continues at coordinate 20,764,413 of NC_141603.1, read as the reverse complement.
CTACATGTAACTCTGATCAGCTTCTGGCAGACCATGGACTTCTACTTCATCAGTACAATGGAGCCATGGGATTGCATAAGACTTCTCAAAGGACTATTATCTCCCAATGGCAACTCATGGTACATTAATAGGAGAGGGTGGGGAAGAAGATATTGACATGGCATAAATGGGCTCAAGGAGGATCATAGTGCTCAGATACCATGTTGGAGAAGTGAAAGGAAAGCATGGAGCTGAACACAAAACAAGAGAATGCTTATAGAATGAAGAAGGGTGAGGTCCATATGTAGACACCTCTACATGAGCCACCAAGCTCCACAATCATCTCTTCAATCAGCTCCTAGAATCTCTGAATCAGCCTATGTGGCATCTACCACCACCTAGCAATGCTTATGGGCACCTAACTGTGCCTCTAGCACACACACACATAGAACCCAAGGTGTGCCTGGGGCATACACCTTGAGATATCCCAACAATATAATATCCATCTCCACCTATTTTATATTACTTCTCTCATGGACTTTAGGCCATATCTCACTAAATGCAGGCATGGGACCGCCGCGTAGGTGGAGGGGTGGCACATGGAGGAACTATGCCACCTTACATTTTATAATATTACTACCATGGATTATGTACATCACACCTTATGGGTCCTCTTACATGGAAGGGTGGCACATGGTCATGCCCTGCCACCTCAACCCTGGGCCCTATGCACAACATATTTTATTATACTATTGCCACACATACAAACACACACACATATTAATGCCTTTTTCCTTAGATAAATTTATCCATAACAGTTCCCCCCCCCAAGCAGGGAATGCACAGCATTTCCATGCCTGGGTCCATCACGCACAAAGAAGGGCTTGAGGTAATGCTTGTTGATCACCTTCTTGCCATATGGCTTATGCAGCTCCCAATCTTGTATAGACCCATTGCTACGTTCCTTGATGACTTTGTATGGACCGGTCCACAATGGAAGGAACTTCTTATCCATTTGGTGGTCCAATCTATTATCAAAGCATAGCACAACATCCCCCTCAGCAAAGTGTCTTTCCCATCCCTTGCAAATCTTAGCATCCAAGCGGGCCTTTTGTCGATTCTTTTGAATCTTTGTTTGATGTAGGGCAAGGCGTTGGGTTTCATCTAGCTTCTGAAGTTGCACCAACCAGGCCTCTACATGTTCATCTTCTGTCATCCTCTGTTCTTGTGCCAATATCAAAGTCGGAATCTCTATCTCTAGTGGTAAAACGGCCTCAAGACTATACACCAACTCAAAAGGAGTGTGACCTATAGATGTTCTATGAGTGATTTTGTAAACCCATACGGCTTCTGTGACTTTCTAATCCCATTGGCTCTTGTTCCCTGTAGCCATTTTTCCCATGGTTTTACAAAGGAGGCCATTGGTCTGCTCCATTTGACCCATGGATGCTAGATAATAGATGCTAGAAGTACGATGATCAATACCCATGCAATCCATGAGTAGCTCCACTGCTTCATTTAAGAATGGACTTCCATTGTCAGATACTATTTCCATGGGTGTCCCAAACCTTGTGCAGATACATTCAAATATGAAATTTGAAACTGCCTTACCATTTGCTGCGGGGAGGGCAATAGCTTCAGCGCACTTAGTGACATACTGAGTGGCTACCAAAAGATACTTCTTTTTGTAGGCAGTCATGGGTAGGTGCCTGACAAAATCTATTCCCCACTTCTGAAATGGATGGATGGACATCACTGGGTGATGTTGCCCAGGATGCAAATCCTTCCTACCAAAGAATTGGCATGGTTCAAAAGTTTTGCAATGCATAGTGACATCCTTGAACAAGGTCAGCCAATAGTACCCAGCATGTAAAATCTTCTTAGCTGTATAGTCACTGGCATATTGGCCTCCACAAAATCCATCATGATAATGCTTCAATACCTTAGATACTTCATTTACATCAATGGCCCATCTTAATACCCCATCCATGCCTTAACGGTACAACACCCCATCAAAGAGGGTATAGCACCTACTATCTCTGTGGATCTTCTTTCTCTCATAGCTAGTACTTTCTGGAGGAAAGGAGAAAGAAGTCAGAAACCTGTAGATACCGCCATACCATGGATCCCCAACTTCTATGGCCGTGACAAGAGTTACATCAAGGCACTCCTCTAAATCAATCAAAGCATTCTTCAAGTTGGAATAACCCACTTTTACAATTTGAAAGAAAAATCATATTCTTGTAAAATGGCCAACGATTTGGCCAACCGGCCCATGGAATTTGGTGATTGAAGAACCTGCTTTGCAAGACCAGTGCTAGTGAGTATAATGGACTTTCTAGCCACATAATGCTTAAATTTCTAAATGCATAACATCAAAGACAAGGCATGCTTGTTAGCCTCTGAGTAGCATTGTTTGGTGTCAAGCAATTGTCGAGAAGCAAATCGAACGGGATACATGAACTAATCCTCCCCTTGCTGGAGAAGAATACCTGCCAGAGTGTGCTCACCAAACCCAAGATTGATATAGAAAGTCTTTGACCAATCAAGATTGCATAGAACGGGTTCTGAAGCTAGAGCATTCTTGATTTGTGCAAACCCATGATCACAATCCTCATTCCAACAGAAATCAACCCCATCTTTCAATAGCATAGTCATGGGTCGTGTCAAAGCAGCATATTGATCAATGAAGCGACGATAGTATCCTACTAGATTGACAAATGAGCGTACCTGTTGTTGGCAGGGAGAGCTTGAGGATAGCTTCTACCTTCTCGGGGTTAGTAGGCTTGACGCTCTCAGATGAGACAATATGTCCCAGTAACCTCCCTTGAGTGGCTCCAAGAGTGCATTTATCAAGGTTGAGGCTGCCATTCGCATCATTGTCCCTTTGGAAGGCCAATCTAACCTTCATGATGTGCTCCTTACATGACGAGAATATACAAAAATCATCTAAAAACACCTCCAAGAAATCCCCCAAATAAGGAGTAAACACCATCTGCATAAATCTTTGAAAGGTACCAGGAGCATTGGTGAGGCCAAATGGTATTACTTTGAATGCAAATGTCCCCCAGGGTGTGGTTTTAAGCACATCTTCTTTGGCAATTCTGATTTGATAAAACCCGGAGTAACCATCACAGAAAGTATACATCTCATGACCACTTACCTTCTCAAGAATGAGGTCTTGAAAGGGAAGAGGATGATGGTCCCTCTTGGTGGCTTCATTGAGTTTCTTATAGTCGATGCAGATCCGCCACTTGTTTTTCTTTGGGGTGACTACCACTAGTGAAACCCATTCAGTATTGTGAATCGGGATAATAAACCCAGCTTCTACAAGTTTTTGGAACTCTAAGTGCAAAGCATCGGTCTGTAGGGGCCCTAATCTTTGATACTTCTAAGCCACAGGCTTCGCATCAGAGGCTTCAGCTCTATCTTGTGCTCTATGGTAGTCACATGCTGAAGGTGGCTATAGCTAGTTGCGAAGAGGTCATAGAAATCTTTGAACATTTCTAGGAACTCGTCTTTCTCACTTGGAGTGAGGTCTAGGGAAAGCATAGATTCAAGCTGCTGAGGACTAGTTACCTTTTCTGCAGGTGGCGGGGTCAGAGACACCCCCATCATGTAAACTTCCTCCTTTGAGAAGTCCCCCCCCATCTGATTCTTCCATTGTTTTAGACACCGAGAATGAGAGAGTATCATTGTCTTGCTCCTCTTCTTCTTTTGGTTCCATGGCACCTAGTTGCACCGAGATCTTCTCCTTAAAAGCACCAAAATACATGTGTCCTATCTTCTAATAGTTGACTGCATCACTCTTTCTCAACCATGGTCTCTTAAGTATGGCTGGGTAACTCCTGCCTGTATCTTCGATGTCCACTACATAGAAATTGACGGTGGTGGTCAACCCATTGACAGTGATGGGCAAATCCTCAATGACTCCTAGGGTGGCGAGTCGTCAACCATCTGCTACCTTGATTCGAGTGGAGTAGCACCTTGTGCATTTCAAATTCAATTTCTTCATGATTCAGGGCACCATGATATTACATGCAGCTCCCCCATCAACACACACACTTTTGACATGACAATTATCTATGATGACATCTACTGTATGTGGGTGCCGATCAATTTCTTCAAAGATAGAAGAGACCTCTTGTACCTTTCCCTTTTTCTTGCTCCTCCTTGTTGAGAGCCCTTACTGCAACTCACGTCTCACCTTAGGGCTTAATGCTATTAGTTGAGGAAGTGTGATGCTCAAAGACCGATGAGCAAGGTCCTGAATGACCGAATACTCCTTTTTCCCTAAGCCGATTGGAAAATCCGAGGGCGACCACTTACTCTTGCGATGTTGAGATATGGTGCCATGAGCACATGTAGAGCAAAGGTATGAGTAAAGAGAAAGCTGCCACATGGCATGGAGGAGATATCCCACATGTGAGCAAGCATATGGATGTAAGTACCCTCACCTATAAAAGGGAGGTTTATTTGAAGTAATATCAATCAAGCACTTTGCACTATCTCAAGATTCTCTTTATGAGTCCAAGCTAATCTATCTTGGAACCTAATTGACTTAAGATACATGTCATGAGCACTCTCTTCATCATGTTTCCACATAGGTTCCATCCACCTTAGAGTGCTCCATAGATCTTGAGGCACACATGTTTTGTCATGGTATCAAAGCATAGGTTTAGCTCTCTTAGTTTAGCTCATTAGTAGTTCACTAGGATTGCTCTCATTCCTAGATTAGTCCTCCCAGTACATCACCAATTCTTCACCTTGAATCAACCATGGTGTATCATTCCACCCATCGTCTCCTTGAACAATGCACTGGACAATCAGCCGTTGAAGGTCGACATGAAAATCAAGAAAGAGATCTCGCCAATTAGAAGGTCACTGTGCCTTTACCCCAGTTATGTACAATACTCAAACACATATATAAATGAATGAAAAAGAAGATTAGGGTGGTTCTGCACCCACCAAAACTTGTGTGGCTCTCTGTCTCTCTCTCTCCCTCTTCCGTTCTTGCTTCCGTTGAGAGCACTCTCAACTGATATCAGAACTCGGGTGATCTAGCTGAGCATGCATGAATGCTTGAAGCTCAGCAGCTCTGTGGGAGGAAGGAGAAGCTCTATGGGAACCTTTGTGGGTGACTTTACTTCCATCCGAGCGTGTAGAGACCTTGGAGGACCCTTTGGAAAAGTCACTTTGGTTTTGTGAAGTGGTTTTGAGATCTTGTTAAGTGTTTTCAAAGAAAAAGTCGTTTTTTAAGCTTTTCCCTATTCCATTCGATGACAGAGACTCCGTATTGACTTGTAGAGGCAACTATTGCTTGCTTTTGTGGGGATTAAAGGTCACTGTGCCTTTACCCCGGTTATGTATAATACTCAAACACATATATAAATGAATGAAAAAGAAGATTAGGGTGGTTCTGCACCCACCAAAACTTGTGTGGCTCTCTGTTTCTCTCTATCCCTCTTCCGTTCTTGCTTCCATTGAGAGCACTCTCAACTGGTATCAGAGCCCGGGTGATCTAGATGAGCGTGCATGAATGCTTGAAGCTCAGCAGCTCTGTGGGAGGAAAGAGAAGCTCTATAAGAAACTTTGTGAGTGACTTTACTTGCATCCGAGTGTGCAGAGACCTTGGAGGAACCTTTGGAAAAGTCACTTTGGTTTTGCGAAGTGGTTTTGAGAGCCTATTAAGTGTTTTCAAAGAAAAAGTCGTTTTTTGAGCTTTTCCCTACTCCATTCGATGACAGAGACTTCGTATTGACTTGTAGAGGCAACTATTGCTTGCTTTTGGTATCCACTTCACTTTAGGAGCTTGGAAACACCTTCATTCTTAAATCTGGGATCATTTCATTGGATTTCTGACTCACTGTGTCAGTTTTTGTGTTTTTATGCCCGAGTGTTGGAACTCAAGTTTGGAGCAATCATTTGCAGATCTATTAATTCCAGTGAACTCAAGAGGTCCTAAAACTTCTATGTTGCTCATCATTTGCACTCCGGTGGAGTTTACAAATAGCTATGTTTTCAAAAACGTTTTTCAGTCCGTGTGTTGGACCCAGTGATTGAGACCACGGTTTCCAAAACCGTCTGTCTCATTGCGTTACTGACGCCAAAAACCCCTACCTGTCAATTCTTCTTACGCAATTTGGTGGAGGATTTTCAGAGTTCTAGATCTCTGTGTATTCGATTTCGTCTCTCTGTTATGCATTTTTCATTCTAAGGTTTTGAAACCTTAGATTTATGCCACATGGCAGTGGATAAGTGTTGACTCCCATTTCTCACTCATTGGTTGGGATTTTGGAGTTTCGGCAGAACAGAGATATTTGCATATTTTCTTGGTGAGTCGGATTATGCAATGGTGCCCATGTTTTGAGGCATCTCAGGTTCTATTTTCAGTAGTAGTCATTACTGTGGGACTATGATTTCTTGAGCATACCTTATGCAGATCACTTTGGTTGCAGTTTGAGCAGTGTGCGCTCATTCGTGGTGTGCATTAGGTTGCAGTGGATGATTTATAGGCCATTTGGATGCATTGCGATCGTTATTGGATGCGCTGATAGGCCCAAATTGCCTTGTGGGATGCTATTTTTATGGACGCTTTGCACATGGATGCTATTTTATGCTGAGGGACAACTTTGACACATTGCAGGTGATGCATTGATAGTGCTATGCTCTCTTGGATGAGATATTATTGATGCATATGCCAGTGGACGGTGTTTATGCTTGAGTCATTTGGCACTTATTGGCATTTTGGATTGCCATTGCAGTTGGCATTTTCTTTTGGGCCATATTTGCTCATATGGATGCATAGTATATGCACATGAATCAGATGCATCTTTTGATGCTTTGAGCTTTGAGTTTTGGTGATATTTCACTCTATTGTGGCATACACATTTGGGTGCAACTAGTATTTGGTGTGATTCTCTCTTATAGGCACTAGCATTTGGGATTTTGCTTTATTTGCATCATGGCATCCTCTTCCATGTCTGAAAAGGAGTTTTTCAGCATTAAAAAGTTTGGTGGGACAAGCTTTTCTTTGTGGAAAGAACAAATAAGGGATGTGCTTATTCAAAAGAAGCAGATTAAACCCTTGGCAAGCATTGAAGCTAAGCCTGCAAATATGTCTGACGATGATTGGAATCCATTAGGATTAAATCTGACCTACAAGCCCTGCTCAACCATTTGACCAACAGAAACCAAGTTCTTGGTGATATTTGAGACATGAAATACATCAGACAGGTATTTCTTTTTTCCATCCTGCATAAACAAAGGAATTTTACCAATCAGCACAATAGGATCTGCAGTATCATCACCAGTCTCCACAAATCCTAGTCTTTCCATTTTCCTTGCATCCTACATCCATTTTGCATGACCTATCATGTGGTTTGATGCACCTGAGTCAACATACCACACATCATTTCTTTCTTTTGCATTTGTCATAGAATTGGTCAAGTGTTGCACCATAAACAGATGCTCATTTCTGTCATCACCTTGTCTACTAGAGGATGCATAATTTCCTTGCTGTAATTTTTCAATCATCGTGTCATTCTACTTTTTATAGCAGTCTTTAACCATATAACCCATTTTACCACAGTAGTAGCATTCAACATTGTTGTTTGCATTTTGGCCTCTCTGCTATCCACCACGACCTCTTTGGCTCCCCCTGCCTCTAAAGTTACCACGTCCTCCTCCATAGGACTGGTTTTTTTGAATTTGCTGCATATTTTGATTTCTACCACGACCTCCAAATCGGCTTGCTCTACCTCTGCCAGCATTTGAGTAGAAGACAGCTTCTTTTGAACTTCCTCCTGAAGAAGATGCACCACCATTTCTCTGCTCTTTAGAAATTAGAAGAGCAATCAACTCCTCAAAATCAAAAAAATTCTCACGGACGGCAATGGATGTCTGGAATTGTGCATAATCCTTTCCTAGACCATTCAAGGTCACAGAAACTAAATCATCATCTTCCACTAGCGACCCAATAGAATGAAGTGCATCTGCAATCTTCTTCACCTTCATGTGGCAGTCATTGATGCTCATATTTTCTCTCTGTACATTATGCAACTCCTGCTTGAGCTACATTTTCTTGGCTTGCGTATTTGTGCTATACATTTTTGTCAAAGTATCCCATGCCTCCTTCGGCATGCTTGCACTTAAATATGCACAATCATAGAATCTCAAATACTGATAGACAGCCAATACATTACTTTTCTGGCTCTCTCATGCCAGCCTTTAAATCCCTGCAACTCCTGTTGATTGGGAACATTAGGAATAACTAGTTCTTGTTCAACTCTAGTAATGAACTCCTAATAGCCTTTTCCTTTAAAAAATCCGTCATTCTAAACTTCCATGCTTGGAAGTTGTTCTTGTCAACCTTTTAAGTGACAATCTATGAAAGAGCATCAGACGCCATTACAGAATACTGCAAAATATTCTGTCACTACAAAAAAAAACACAACTTCTGCCTCACAAGGGTAAATCTGCAAAACTGACGAGAGTGGTATTTGACCATACAGTCACTTCTTAGTGACGATTATGCATCAGCAGGCAATAAGAATGATTCTGTCACTCCCAATATCTCTACGCATAGGCATACGATGTAATTTCTACGATAACTTTTCATGGACCTGCAAAATAGTGATCGCACAGCAAAAACAGGGCACTTTCCTGAGTGCCTGCGAAAAACTTCCACCACCAAAACATAGCATATACTGCCCTCTCCCCACACTGTGAAGGGCATCCCAATCTCAGACAGTGCACTCTTGCACTTTTCAGCTATGCTACCTGTAGAGATTTGCCCCCAAACTCGAAAAAAAAGGAAAGCAACACTGATCCTCTTACTAGGACACCGCAAACTTGGTTTGCTTTCTTGAGCTCCTTACCACGAACCAAGCTCTGATACCATGTGAAGAGAGTGAGAGAGAAGGAAGGAGTCTCACTTGCAGCTTTCTTACATACACAATGGGGGAATATGCACAAAGGTGGAGGCTAAAAATAGTTTTCCTCTTCTTAGTTGTGAAAGCCAAAAGAACTCTAAGTACAAAAGAAAAGGTGAACCCTATATGTGGGTCTCAAACCAAACTCATCTAATTAAGGTGGCATACTAACTAAGCCACTAACTAGAGTACATAAAGATAGCTGTTATCCAGCTATTATTCATGGGCGGTGTACCAACCGCATTTGCAGCTAACAAGTCGGTGACATAAATGCACACCGGTCACCCTGGCATATCACGAGTGGGAGCTCGATATCTCAACAAGCAATGCTTGTTGGTCCTCATGTGTCGGTTGTTCAAGTTGACTAATATCAACCTCTGCAAGTTTTGAAGTTGGCTCCAACTGCATAGTAGACTCTATAACAGTAACCTCAATGTTTTTACATGGCAAATGATCAAAACAAAGAGCTTCTCTATTGAATGGCCAGATTCCAATGGCACAGAATCTTGCCTTTATGTTTGACTCTGTGAGAGTGGTAGCTAGAGCTTGGGCTGATATGCCAACAAGATATGTCTTTGAAACTTGGGGACAAAAATTGTTCATGAGCCAAATAGACCTCTCTTTGTTGAAGTTGTTCTTGAAAGACTTGAAGATCGACACATCAAGGGGCTGGAGTTTGTGAGAAGTGTGTGCTAGCAATGTTACTATATCAACACCCCATTCAGCTTCCCTAGCCACAACATCCAATCCAGTGTGGCTCCCATGCCCATCAATTATGAGTAGGTGCTTGTTGGTTGGTGTGACTCCATTTGGAAGGGAGTTCTTGAAATCCTCAAGCCATGCATCAAACAATTGTCCAGTCATCCAAGCCTTATTTTGCATTGACATGATAGCTCCATCCTCACATTGGCTTAGATAATTTCGCATTGCTTTCTTGCCTATGAATATGTAATACCTCGAAAGGGCAAACCCAGCTGCATTCACACAACAAAGAATGGTACACCACTCCCTTGAATCAGGCCTTAGCCCATATACTTGCCTTGACCCTTTTCGAGCAAGTACTTTTATTCCTCTATCTTTAAAGCCTTGCACCCCAGTCTCATCTGCATTCCATATGTTATGAGGTGTGTATTGGTGGAGATTGTACATTGTCTCCAAGTTGTCATGAAATGAAGCAACTATTTCAAGACAGAGACTCACTGCTCTTGAGTGATTAAGTGGCTCTGCAACTCGAAATGCTAGCTCTGGATGTCTTTTGCAGAAACCATCCCACCAACTTTTGCCAAGAACACCATTTGTGAATGGGTGTGCTGAGTCTGGCATATAGTGGCTACTTTCAAGCTCAAATCATAAACTATAATGCCTCGACCTGACTCTTGCATTCCAAAGCACCACTCTACTAATGCCTTCTCTTCTTCTTCTTTGGATAGTACAGTTGTTGGTCCCTTTCATTCTTTGGTTGTTCTACCTTCCAACCATGCAGCCAAGGCAGACCAACTCATGCCCCACCGTTGGGTCGAATTGACAATCCATTCCATTTTGAGCAGGCTTGCATTGACAATCCATTTTCATATGCCTCCATTGCAGCATGCATGTCCTCTTTAGTCCAATCTCTCTCTACTCTTTTCTTAGTACAACTGGGTCTTATCGGTGGGGTTGCATATGCAACTACCGGAGGATGAACCACCACTATTGGGCTAGCCAAGGCTAGGCATTCATGGAGGGTCTGGTAACACTCTTGGTCTTCTAAATAGGCAGTTCGATGTTCGGCTCCTTCCATTAATAGAATATTGAGTGCTTCTAGTTTTCATGGTGCTCATGATACCAATGCAATTACTATCTTGTGTTGAAAGACACGAATGAGTAGATCGTGTTGTGTGTTGACAAACACACAAAACAATGTGTGATGGTGTTGTGATGAGAGAGAGAAATATGCATTCAAAAACGCTGAATCCAATGTGTGGAGTTGTCTTGTCCAAAAACAAGACGGAAAGACAATCAACACTAATTGAGCAGCTTTGATGCTAACTGAACAAAAGAAAGGAAACAAGAGACATGAAAGAAATAAGAAACAACTGAGCATATAAGCTGATGCTAACTGAGCACATGATGTGAGCATATAAGCTGATACTACCTAAGCTTAATGATGAGCACTAATTGGGAATATAATCAATGCTAATTATGCACACAAATTTATGTTATAACTGAGCACCATAGCTAACTATACTGACTGAAAATAAGCCACCCAAGAGCTGAAAATCATCCTTTACACTGTAGGATTGCTAGTCGTTAGCAAATTTTTGCTGCTTCTAAGGCATTAGCAGACATTTTAGTCGTTAGGAATTTTTTGATGTTTCTAAGGCATTAGCAAACATTTTCGCAGATCTTGGCTGGAGAACAATGTGATAAATTTTAGAAGCATTAAAAAGAAACTAAAAGGCAACGTGACTAACCATCTGCATCTATCAAAGTAGGTAATCGTAGTCTCTAAAGGAGAACTTGTGCTTCTTTTGGGTTGAGGCTATACATGACGCTGCTTGACGAGAATCAAACATGGTTCGATTTGCAAAGGCCTTCTTTGATTGATGGTTGTGTTTGGCAGTGCAGAGCAACATAGATTTTATGTGAATCCCTCCACATCGACAAACTCTATGGCCCCTAGCATCAAGCAACATGTCACAACACATAATTTCGCTCACCAACTGGGTATCTCTCAATCAAACACCTTTTGCACTCACAAGGTGGATCAGATGATTGCATCTTGGGCATCACTTTTCTATTGGTTTCTGTTGTTCTTATACATGTTTGAGAATTGAAAGAGTTGGCTGCTTCCAGCCAGATTGGTTGTAGCATAGTGAGGTGGATTGGCGAATATACATTTCAAAGGTTTGGGAATTTGGTGGCCCTGGTACTCAAGAAAATGGGTGCCTTTTGGCAGGCGCCCCTTTACTCTAGGGATGGCCTCTTACACATCACCAGCTGCCCCGCCCATGCGAGAAAGCATGGGCAATGTGTGCTTACACACCAAGCAGCCAGACGAAGGAAAACTAACAACCTCTATGGTATGCAATTGGCAAGCGAACTGGTTGTGCTGGGCGGGGGGGAGTGGGTGCCCATGCTCATGGGTAGCCCCCTTTTTGCAAGACAAATGGCACCTCTCCAAGTGTTTACCATGCAAGCTAATGCCCCTTGTTGTCCCTAGGCAGGCACGATGTGTAACTAGCCTCAGATGAGTCAGTGATGAAGATATGTGATAATTCAATTTAGTGGAATGCAAGGAAGATAGAGATGTAGCACAATTCAATATGTAAAACAACGATTAATTTCGATGGTTTGCTAATACAACAGCTCATAGCTATGAAATTAGAACCCCTTTTTTCTGCTTTCTCTTACTTGCCTCAACTGAGACTCAAGACTCTATGAGCCAGCAGCTCGAACTCAAGATAGGAAAATGTAAGCTTACAAGCAAGCAAGAAACATGAAGTAGACATGAGTAGACTACAACATCTACAATAGGTAACATGATAGACCTAGAAGAAGCCCAATGGCACCGACACACAATAGCATGCAATAGAACAAGGCAGAGTGATGCAACAATAGCAACAACCATAACTACACAACACCAACACCAACACAAGCTTCAACAACAATCGGCAACCCACAAGCATTGACCCAATGAGGCACACAACATTGGCAATGAACCAGTCAAGACACAGAAGCAACAAGGCACTCAGACAAGCAACCTCAACAACCAATCGGCAAACAACACCTATTTTTAATGACACTGACTCCCACGACTTGAAATCCCACAATAAATATTTGTTGTGGTGCAAGATAGCAAAGATACAAGGAGATGATGAGCTTGTTCATGGAGTTCTATTCTCGAACACCTACACAAGATACCGATCCATGTGATAAAGATGAACCAAAAACACAAACTGGACACTCTGATGTGCAATATGCAACTCTTTCTCCATTTCTTCTCTATTTTGCGCTAAGTTTCTGTTTGGTCAACACATGGCAAATAGAGTAAGACAATGGTTAGCTCAATTTTACCCACTATAAGGTTTTATTTGATTCATGTCATTTCTTTGCCATGTGGTAGCCCTATCTCAATGGCCACATCATCAACCCATTACCTACGAAGTCGACAAACACGTGTCACCTATATCATCAATGACATGTAGCACATAGTGCCATATTAGCACAACTATCCCTCGCTAAGCATGAATTTGTTAACAACATGTGAATGCACATTGCCACATCATCCATAGTGCCACCTCATCATTCTTAGATAATGTATGACTTAAATTCCACATGAACATAACTTTTAATCCATAACGAATTTTATGGTGATGTAAAACGAAAAAATGATCGAATAATAAAGCTCTACGTGGTAAGCATAACACATTGGCATTTTGGATTTTTTTGTATGTTTCACCTCTTAGTCTCTACAAAGGCATTGTAATCCACAATTTGAGGCCATATGATGCACTCAAGGTGAAGAGCCAAAGTAGCTACAAGGACAAAGTTTCCTAAACACATAGGGAGAGAAAGGAAGAGTGAAGATGAAATGTGTATCCTCACATCCAACCACCTTGCTCCCAACCTTATTGGCACCAAGGGAGGGTGTTGAGAATTGTAGTGCCATGGAGCACTAGAATGATAGTGAGTGAGATAAGAGTGGTGTGAAGAAGAGAGATCAAAAGTCTAGAGAGTTGAGAAAGATTTAGAAGATAAGGATGAGTTGTGGAGAGATAAGGATGAAGTGAGATAAGGAAGACAGATGGCATGATGATATGTAAAGGTGATCTTGAAGCTATTTGTAAATGAAGCCTCCCCATTATGTAGCTAAGAATTTTTGGTTGACACAAAAAAATTGGGATACATTGGATTGAGTGTTGCCTATGTTCTCTCTCTCTCCCTAGAAGGGACAAATACAGGACGATTGCAAGACAAAGTATTGTGAAACATGTGCCACATATGGTAATGATGAGTCTAACTATTGGTACACAAAGAAGAGTACTCTAAGGCAAGAATGATAAGGACAAGAACCAAAAGTCCTTCACAAATTCAGTGTTATTTTTGCAATGGATTGTGGCAAGAGCATTTGATTGCAAAGAAACAATTAGTTTGTTCCAACTCAGGTGTCACATGGGACACTAAATTTGGCAGTGCATTTTGTCCAATGAGCCGTTGCGACATGCAAAATCAAGGTTTTGAAGGTTCATTATTCTATAAAGGAAAATCAAATCGCCTAAGATCTTTTCTACTCTTCACTCATTGTTGCATTCTTTGGCAACCGTTTTGTTCTCCTCCTTGCTATCACTCTCATCTCCACCTCCACTATGGGACAAGAGCATGCATGCTAGACCCGAGAGCTCAAAGCTTGGTATGACAAGATTGTTGAGCTTTGGAAGTATGAGAGAAGGAGATTCTAAAAAGGCTCATTGGTCTACATGTAACTCTGATCAGCTTCTGGCAGACCATGGACTTCTACTTCATCAGTACAATGGAGCCATGGGATTGCATAAGACTTCTCAAAGGACTATTATCTCCCAATGGCAACTCATGGTACATTAATAGGAGAGGGTGGGGAAGAAGATATTGACATGGCATAAATGGGCTCAAGGAGGATCATAGTGCTCAGATACCATGTTGGAGAAGTGAAAGGAAAGCATGGAGCTGAACACAAAACAAGAGAATGCTTATAGAATGAAGAAGGGTGAGGTCCATATGTAGACACCTCTACATGAGCCACCAAGCTCCACAATCATCTCTTCAATCAGCTCCTAGAATCTCTGAATCAGCCTATGTGGCATCTACCACCACCTAGCAATGCTTATGGGCACCTAACTGTGCCTCTAGCACACACACACATAGAACCCAAGGTGTGCCTGGGGCATACACCTTGAGATATCCCAACAATATAATATCCATCTCCACCTATTTTATATTACTTCTCTCATGGACTTTAGGCCATATCTCACTAAATGCAGGCATGGGACCGCCGCGTAGGTGGAGGGGTGGCACATGGAGGAACTATGCCACCTTACATTTTATAATATTACTACCATGGATTATGTACATCACACCTTATGGGTCCTCTTACATGGAAGGGTGGCACATGGTCATGCCCTGCCACCTCAACCCTGGGCCCTATGCACAACATATTTTATTATACTATTGCCACACATACAAACACACACACATATTAATGCCTTTTTCCTTAGATAAATTTATCCATAACAGTTCCCCCCCCCAAGCAGGGAATGCACAGCATTTCCATGCCTGGGTCCATCACGCACAAAGAAGGGCTTGAGGTAATGCTTGTTGATCACCTTCTTGCCATATGGCTTATGCAGCTCCCAATCTTGTATAGACCCATTGCTACGTTCCTTGATGACTTTGTATGGACCGGTCCACAATGGAAGGAACTTCTTATCCATTTGGTGGTCCAATCTATTATCAAAGCATAGCACAACATCCCCCTCAGCAAAGTGTCTTTCCCATCCCTTGCAAATCTTAGCATCCAAGCGGGCCTTTTGTCGATTCTTTTGAATCTTTGTTTGATGTAGGGCAAGGCGTTGGGTTTCATCTAGCTTCTGAAGTTGCACCAACCAGGCCTCTACATGTTCATCTTCTGTCATCCTCTGTTCTTGTGCCAATATCAAAGTCGGAATCTCTATCTCTAGTGGTAAAACGGCCTCAAGACTATACACCAACTCAAAAGGAGTGTGACCTATAGATGTTCTATGAGTGATTTTGTAAACCCATACGGCTTCTGTGACTTTCTAATCCCATTGGCTCTTGTTCCCTGTAGCCATTTTTCCCATGGTTTTACAAAGGAGGCCATTGGTCTGCTCCATTTGACCCATGGATGCTAGATAATAGATGCTAGAAGTACGATGATCAATACCCATGCAATCCATGAGTAGCTCCACTGCTTCATTTAAGAATGGACTTCCATTGTCAGATACTATTTCCATGGGTGTCCCAAACCTTGTGCAGATACATTCAAATATGAAATTTGAAACTGCCTTACCATTTGCTGCGGGGAGGGCAATAGCTTCAGCGCACTTAGTGACATACTGAGTGGCTACCAAAAGATACTTCTTTTTGTAGGCAGTCATGGGTAGGTGCCTGACAAAATCTATTCCCCACTTCTGAAATGGATGGATGGACATCACTGGGTGATGTTGCCCAGGATGCAAATCCTTCCTACCAAAGAATTGGCATGGTTCAAAAGTTTTGCAATGCATAGTGACATCCTTGAACAAGGTCAGCCAATAGTACCCAGCATGTAAAATCTTCTTAGCTGTATAGTCACTGGCATATTGGCCTCCACAAAATCCATCATGATAATGCTTCAATACCTTAGATACTTCATTTACATCAATGGCCCATCTTAATACCCCATCCATGCCTTAACGGTACAACACCCCATCAAAGAGGGTATAGCACCTACTATCTCTGTGGATCTTCTTTCTCTCATAGCTAGTACTTTCTGGAGGAAAGGAGAAAGAAGTCAGAAACCTGTAGATACCGCCATACCATGGATCCCCAACTTCTATGGCCGTGACAAGAGTTACATCAAGGCACTCCTCTAAATCAATCAAAGCATTCTTCAAGTTGGAATAACCCACTTTTACAATTTGAAAGAAAAATCATATTCTTGTAAAATGGCCAACGATTTGGCCAACCGGCCCATGGAATTTGGTGATTGAAGAACCTGCTTTGCAAGACCAGTGCTAGTGAGTATAATGGACTTTCTAGCCACATAATGCTTAAATTTCTAAATGCATAACATCAAAGACAAGGCATGCTTGTTAGCCTCTGAGTAGCATTGTTTGGTGTCAAGCAATTGTCGAGAAGCAAATCGAACGGGATACATGAACTAATCCTCCCCTTGCTGGAGAAGAATACCTGCCAGAGTGTGCTCACCAAACCCAAGATTGATATAGAAAGTCTTTGACCAATCAAGATTGCATAGAACGGGTTCTGAAGCTAGAGCATTCTTGATTTGTGCAAACCCATGATCACAATCCTCATTCCAACAGAAATCAACCCCATCTTTCAATAGCATAGTCATGGGTCGTGTCAAAGCAGCATATTGATCAATGAAGCGACGATAGTATCCTACTAGATTGACAAATGAGCGTACCTGTTGTTGGCAGGGAGAGCTTGAGGATAGCTTCTACCTTCTCGGGGTTAGTAGGCTTGACGCTCTCAGATGAGACAATATGTCCCAGTAACCTCCCTTGAGTGGCTCCAAGAGTGCATTTATCAAGGTTGAGGCTGCCATTCGCATCATTGTCCCTTTGGAAGGCCAATCTAACCTTCATGATGTGCTCCTTACATGACGAGAATATACAAAAATCATCTAAAAACACCTCCAAGAAATCCCCCAAATAAGGAGTAAACACCATCTGCATAAATCTTTGAAAGGTACCAGGAGCATTGGTGAGGCCAAATGGTATTACTTTGAATGCAAATGTCCCCCAGGGTGTGGTTTTAAGCACATCTTCTTTGGCAATTCTGATTTGATAAAACCCGGAGTAACCATCACAGAAAGTATACATCTCATGACCACTTACCTTCTCAAGAATGAGGTCTTGAAAGGGAAGAGGATGATGGTCCCTCTTGGTGGCTTCATTGAGTTTCTTATAGTCGATGCAGATCCGCCACTTGTTTTTCTTTGGGGTGACTACCACTAGTGAAACCCATTCAGTATTGTGAATCGGGACAATAAACCCAGCTTCTACAAGTTTTTGGAACTCTAAGTGCAAAGCATCGGTCTGTAGGGGCCCTAATCTTTGATACTTCTAAGCCACAGGCTTCGCATCAGAGGCTTCAGCTCTATCTTGTGCTCTATGGTAGTCACATGGTGAAGGTGGCTATAGCTAGTTGCGAAGAGGTCATAGAAATCTTTGAACATTTCTAGGAACTCGTCTTTCTCACTTGGAGTGAGGTCTAGGGAAAGCATAGATTCAAGCTGCTGAGGACTAGTTACCTTTTCTGCAGGTGGCGGGGTCAGAGACACCCCCATCATGTAAACTTCCTCCTTTGAGAAGTCCCCCCCCATCTGATTCTTCCATTGTTTTAGACACCGAGAATGAGAGAGTATCATTGTCTTGCTCCTCTTCTTCTTTTGGTTCCATGGCACCTAGTTGCACCGAGATCTTCTCCTTAAAAGCACCAAAATACATGTGTCCTATCTTCTAATAGTTGACTGCATCACTCTTTCTCAACCATGGTCTCTTAAGTATGGCTGGGTAACTCCTGCCTGTATCTTCGATGTCCACTACATAGAAATTGACGGTGGTGGTCAACCCATTGACAGTGATGGGCAAATCCTCAATGACTCCTAGGGTGGCGAGTCGTCAACCATCTGCTACCTTGATTCGAGTGGAGTAGCACCTTGTGCATTTCAAATTCAATTTCTTCATGATTCAGGGCACCATGATATTACATGCAGCTCCCCCATCAACACATACACTTTTGACATGACAATTATCTATGATGACATCTACTGTATGTGGGTGCCGATCAATTTCTTCAAAGATAGAAGAGACCTCTTGTACCTTTCCCTTTTTCTTGCTCCTCCTTGTTGAGAGCCCTTACTGCAACTCACGTCTCACCTTAGGGCTTAATGCTATTAGTTGAGGAAGTGTGATGCTCAAAGACCGATGAGCAAGGTCCTGAATGACCGAATACTCCTTTTTCCCTAAGCCGATTGGAAAATCCGAGGGCGACCACTTACTCTTGCGATGTTGAGATATGGTGCCATGAGCACATGTAGAGCAAAGGTATGAGTAAAGAGAAAGCTGCCACATGGCATGGAGGAGATATCCCACATGTGAGCAAGCATATGGATGTAAGTACCCTCACCTATAAAAGGGAGGTTTATTTGAAGTAATATCAATCAAGCACTTTGCACTATCTCAAGATTCTCTTTATGAGTCCAAGCTAATCTATCTTGGAACCTAATTGACTTAAGATACATGTCATGAGCACTCTCTTCATCATGTTTCCACATAGGTTCCATCCACCTTAGAGTGCTCCATAGATCTTGAGGCACACATGTTTTGTCATGGTATCAAAGCATAGGTTTAGCTCTCTTAGTTTAGCTCATTAGTAGTTCACTAGGATTGCTCTCATTCCTAGATTAGTCCTCCCAGTACATCACCAATTCTTCACCTTGAATCAACCATGGTGTATCATTCCACCCATCGTCTCCTTGAACAATGCACTGGACAATCAGCCGTTGAAGGTCGACATGAAGATCAAGAAAGAGATCTCGCCAATTAGAAGGTCACTGTGCCTTTACCCCAGTTATGTACAATACTCAAACACATATATAAATGAATGAAAAAGAAGATTAGGGTGGTTCTGCACCCACCAAAACTTGTGTGGCTCTCTGTCTCTCTCTCTCCCTCTTCCGTTCTTGCTTCCGTTGAGAGCACTCTCAACTGATATCAGAACTCGGGTGATCTAGCTGAGCATGCATGAATGCTTGAAGCTCAGCAGCTCTGTGGGAGGAAGGAGAAGCTCTATGGGAACCTTTGTGGGTGACTTTACTTCCATCCGAGCGTGTAGAGACCTTGGAGGACCCTTTGGAAAAGTCACTTTGGTTTTGTGAAGTGGTTTTGAGATCTTGTTAAGTGTTTTCAAAGAAAAAGTCGTTTTTTAAGCTTTTCCCTATTCCATTCGATGACAGAGACTCCGTATTGACTTGTAGAGGCAACTATTGCTTGCTTTTGTGGGGATTAAAGGTCACTGTGCCTTTACCCCGGTTATGTATAATACTCAAACACATATATAAATGAATGAAAAAGAAGATTAGGGTGGTTCTGCACCCACCAAAACTTGTGTGGCTCTCTGTTTCTCTCTATCCCTCTTCCGTTCTTGCTTCCATTGAGAGCACTCTCAACTGGTATCAGAGCCCGGGTGATCTAGATGAGCGTGCATGAATGCTTGAAGCTCAGCAGCTCTGTGGGAGGAAAGAGAAGCTCTATAAGAAACTTTGTGAGTGACTTTACTTGCATCCGAGTGTGCAGAGACCTTGGAGGAACCTTTGGAAAAGTCACTTTGGTTTTGCGAAGTGGTTTTGAGAGCCTATTAAGTGTTTTCAAAGAAAAAGTCGTTTTTTGAGCTTTTCCCTACTCCATTCGATGACAGAGACTTCGTATTGACTTGTAGAGGCAACTATTGCTTGCTTTTGGTATCCACTTCACTTTAGGAGCTTGGAAACACCTTCATTCTTAAATCTGGGATCATTTCATTGGATTTCTGACTCACTGTGTCAGTTTTTGTGTTTTTATGCCCGAGTGTTGGAACTCAAGTTTGGAGCAATCATTTGCAGATCTATTAATTCCAGTGAACTCAAGAGGTCCTAAAACTTCTATGTTGCTCATCATTTGCACTCCGGTGGAGTTTACAAATAGCTATGTTTTCAAAAACGTTTTTCAGTCCGTGTGTTGGACCCAGTGATTGAGACCACGGTTTCCAAAACCGTCTGTCTCATTGCGTTACTGACGCCAAAAACCCCTACCTGTCAATTCTTCTTACGCAATTTGGTGGAGGATTTTCAGAGTTCTAGATCTCTGTGTATTCGATTTCGTCTCTCTGTTATGCATTTTTCATTCTAAGGTTTTGAAACCTTAGATTTATGCCACATGGCAGTGGATAAGTGTTGACTCCCATTTCTCACTCATTGGTTGGGATTTTGGAGTTTCGGCAGAACAGAGATATTTGCATATTTTCTTGGTGAGTCGGATTATGCAATGGTGCCCATGTTTTGAGGCATCTCAGGTTCTATTTTCAGTAGTAGTCATTACTGTGGGACTATGATTTCTTGAGCATACCTTATGCAGATCACTTTGGTTGCAGTTTGAGCAGTGTGCGCTCATTCGTGGTGTGCATTAGGTTGCAGTGGATGATTTATAGGCCATTTGGATGCATTGCGATCGTTATTGGATGCGCTGATAGGCCCAAATTGCCTTGTGGGATGCTATTTTTATGGACGCTTTGCACATGGATGCTATTTTATGCTGAGGGACAACTTTGACACATTGCAGGTGATGCATTGATAGTGCTATGCTCTCTTGGATGAGATATTATTGATGCATATGCCAGTGGACGGTGTTTATGCTTGAGTCATTTGGCACTTATTGGCATTTTGGATTGCCATTGCAGTTGGCATTTTCTTTTGGGCCATATTTGCTCATATGGATGCATAGTATATGCACATGAATCAGATGCATCTTTTGATGCTTTGAGCTTTGAGTTTTGGTGATATTTCACTCTATTGTGGCATACACATTTGGGTGCAACTAGTATTTGGTGTGATTCTCTCTTATAGGCACTAGCATTTGGGATTTTGCTTTATTTGCATCATGGCATCCTCTTCCATGTCTGAAAAGGAGTTTTTCAGCATTAAAAAGTTTGGTGGGACAAGCTTTTCTTTGTGGAAAGAACAAATAAGGGATGTGCTTATTCAAAAGAAGCAGATTAAACCCTTGGCAAGCATTGAAGCTAAGCCTGCAAATATGTCTGACGATGATTGGAATCCATTAGGATTAAATCTGACCTACAAGCCCTGCTCAACCATTTGACCAACAGAAACCAAGTTCTTGGTGATATTTGAGACATGAAATACATCAGACAGGTATTTCTTTTTTCCATCCTGCATAAACAAAGGAATTTTACCAATCAGCACAATAGGATCTGCAGTATCATCACCAGTCTCCACAAATCCTAGTCTTTCCATTTTCCTTGCATCCTACATCCATTTTGCATGACCTATCATGTGGTTTGATGCACCTGAGTCAACATACCACACATCATTTCTTTCTTTTGCATTTGTCATAGAATTGGTCAAGTGTTGCACCATAAACAGATGCTCATTTCTGTCATCACCTTGTCTACTAGAGGATGCATAATTTCCTTGCTGTAATTTTTCAATCATCGTGTCATTCTACTTTTTATAGCAGTCTTTAACCATATAACCCATTTTACCACAGTAGTAGCATTCAACATTGTTGTTTGCATTTTGGCCTCTCTGCTATCCACCACGACCTCTTTGGCTCCCCCTGCCTCTAAAGTTACCACGTCCTCCTCCATAGGACTGGTTTTTTTGAATTTGCTGCATATTTTGATTTCTACCACGACCTCCAAATCGGCTTGCTCTACCTCTGCCAGCATTTGAGTAGAAGACAGCTTCTTTTGAACTTCCTCCTGAAGAAGATGCACCACCATTTCTCTGCTCTTTAGAAATTAGAAGAGCAATCAACTCCTCAAAATCAAAAAAATTCTCACGGACGGCAATGGATGTCTGGAATTGTGCATAATCCTTTCCTAGACCATTCAAGGTCACAGAAACTAAATCATCATCTTCCACTAGCGACCCAATAGAATGAAGTGCATCTGCAATCTTCTTCACCTTCATGTGGCAGTCATTGATGCTCATATTTTCTCTCTGTACATTATGCAACTCCTGCTTGAGCTACATTTTCTTGGCTTGCGTATTTGTGCTATACATTTTTGTCAAAGTATCCCATGCCTCCTTCGGCATGCTTGCACTTAAATATGCACAATCATAGAATCTCAAATACTGATAGACAGCCAATACATTACTTTTCTGGCTCTCTCATGCCAGCCTTTAAATCCCTGCAACTCCTGTTGATTGGGAACATTAGGAATAACTAGTTCTTGTTCAACTCTAGTAATGAACTCCTAATAGCCTTTTCCTTTAAAAAATCCGTCATTCTAAACTTCCATGCTTGGAAGTTGTTCTTGTCAACCTTTTAAGTGACAATCTATGAAAGAGCATCAGACGCCATTACAGAATACTGCAAAATATTCTGTCACTACAAAAAAAAACACAACTTCTGCCTCACAAGGGTAAATCTGCAAAACTGACGAGAGTGGTATTTGACCATACAGTCACTTCTTAGTGACGATTATGCATCAGCAGGCAATAAGAATGATTCTGTCACTCCCAATATCTCTACGCATAGGCATACGATGTAATTTCTACGATAACTTTTCATGGACCTGCAAAATAGTGATCGCACAGCAAAAACAGGGCACTTTCCTGAGTGCCTGCGAAAAACTTCCACCACCAAAACATAGCATATACTGCCCTCTCCCCACACTGTGAAGGGCATCCCAATCTCAGACAGTGCACTCTTGCACTTTTCAGCTATGCTACCTGTAGAGATTTGCCCCCAAACTCGAAAAAAAAGGAAAGCAACACTGATCCTCTTACTAGGACACCGCAAACTTGGTTTGCTTTCTTGAGCTCCTTACCACGAACCAAGGCTCTGATACCATGTGAAGAGAGTGAGAGAGAAGGAAGGAGTCTCACTTGCAGCTTTCTTACATACACAATGGGGGAATATGCACAAAGGTGGAGGCTAAAAATAGTTTTCCTCTTCTTAGTTGTGAAAGCCAAAAGAACTCTAAGTACAAAAGAAAAGGTGAACCCTATATGTGGGTCTCAAACCAAACTCATCTAATTAAGGTGGCATACTAACTAAGCCACTAACTAGAGTACATAAAGATAGCTGTTATCCAGCTATTATTCATGGGCGGTGTACCAACCGCATTTGCAGCTAACAAGTCGGTGACATAAATGCACACCGGTCACCCTGGCATATCACGAGTGGGAGCTCGATATCTCAACAAGCAATGCTTGTTGGTCCTCATGTGTCGGTTGTTCAAGTTGACTAATATCAACCTCTGCAAGTTTTGAAGTTGGCTCCAACTGCATAGTAGACTCTATAACAGTAACCTCAATGTTTTTACATGGCAAATGATCAAAACAAAGAGCTTCTCTATTGAATGGCCAGATTCCAATGGCACAGAATCTTGCCTTTATGTTTGACTCTGTGAGAGTGGTAGCTAGAGCTTGGGCTGATATGCCAACAAGATATGTCTTTGAAACTTGGGGACAAAAATTGTTCATGAGCCAAATAGACCTCTCTTTGTTGAAGTTGTTCTTGAAAGACTTGAAGATCGACACATCAAGGGGCTGGAGTTTGTGAGAAGTGTGTGCTAGCAATGTTACTATATCAACACCCCATTCAGCTTCCCTAGCCACAACATCCAATCCAGTGTGGCTCCCATGCCCATCAATTATGAGTAGGTGCTTGTTGGTTGGTGTGACTCCATTTGGAAGGGAGTTCTTGAAATCCTCAAGCCATGCATCAAACAATTGTCCAGTCATCCAAGCCTTATTTTGCATTGACATGATAGCTCCATCCTCACATTGGCTTAGATAATTTCGCATTGCTTTCTTGCCTATGAATATGTAATACCTCGAAAGGGCAAACCCAGCTGCATTCACACAACAAAGAATGGTACACCACTCCCTTGAATCAGGCCTTAGCCCATATACTTGCCTTGACCCTTTTCGAGCAAGTACTTTTATTCCTCTATCTTTAAAGCCTTGCACCCCAGTCTCATCTGCATTCCATATGTTATGAGGTGTGTATTGGTGGAGATTGTACATTGTCTCCAAGTTGTCATGAAATGAAGCAACTATTTCAAGACAGAGACTCACTGCTCTTGAGTGATTAAGTGGCTCTGCAACTCGAAATGCTAGCTCTGGATGTCTTTTGCAGAAACCATCCCACCAACTTTTGCCAAGAACACCATTTGTGAATGGGTGTGCTGAGTCTGGCATATAGTGGCTACTTTCAAGCTCAAATCATAAACTATAATGCCTCGACCTGACTCTTGCATTCCAAAGCACCACTCTACTAATGCCTTCTCTTCTTCTTCTTTGGATAGTACAGTTGTTGGTCCCTTTCATTCTTTGGTTGTTCTACCTTCCAACCATGCAGCCAAGGCAGACCAACTCATGCCCCACCGTTGGGTCGAATTGACAATCCATTCCATTTTGAGCAGGCTTGCATTGACAATCCATTTTCATATGCCTCCATTGCAGCATGCATGTCCTCTTTAGTCCAATCTCTCTCTACTCTTTTCTTAGTACAACTGGGTCTTATCGGTGGGGTTGCATATGCAACTACCGGAGGATGAACCACCACTATTGGGCTAGCCAAGGCTAGGCATTCATGGAGGGTCTGGTAACACTCTTGGTCTTCTAAATAGGCAGTTCGATGTTCGGCTCCTTCCATTAATAGAATATTGAGTGCTTCTAGTTTTCATGGTGCTCATGATACCAATGCAATTACTATCTTGTGTTGAAAGACACGAATGAGTAGATCGTGTTGTGTGTTGACAAACACACAAAACAATGTGTGATGGTGTTGTGATGAGAGAGAGAAATATGCATTCAAAAACGCTGAATCCAATGTGTGGAGTTGTCTTGTCCAAAAACAAGACGGAAAGACAATCAACACTAATTGAGCAGCTTTGATGCTAACTGAACAAAAGAAAGGAAACAAGAGACATGAAAGAAATAAGAAACAACTGAGCATATAAGCTGATGCTAACTGAGCACATGATGTGAGCATATAAGCTGATACTACCTAAGCTTAATGATGAGCACTAATTGGGAATATAATCAATGCTAATTATGCACACAAATTTATGTTATAACTGAGCACCATAGCTAACTATACTGACTGAAAATAAGCCACCCAAGAGCTGAAAATCATCCTTTACACTGTAGGATTGCTAGTCGTTAGCAAATTTTTGCTGCTTCTAAGGCATTAGCAGACATTTTAGTCGTTAGGAATTTTTTGATGTTTCTAAGGCATTAGCAAACATTTTCGCAGATCTTGGCTGGAGAACAATGTGATAAATTTTAGAAGCATTAAAAAGAAACTAAAAGGCAACGTGACTAACCATCTGCATCTATCAAAGTAGGTAATCGTAGTCTCTAAAGGAGAACTTGTGCTTCTTTTGGGTTGAGGCTATACATGACGCTGCTTGACGAGAATCAAACATGGTTCGATTTGCAAAGGCCTTCTTTGATTGATGGTTGTGTTTGGCAGTGCAGAGCAACATAGATTTTATGTGAATCCCTCCACATCGACAAACTCTATGGCCCCTAGCATCAAGCAACATGTCACAACACATAATTTCGCTCACCAACTGGGTATCTCTCAATCAAACACCTTTTGCACTCACAAGGTGGATCAGATGATTGCATCTTGGGCATCACTTTTCTATTGGTTTCTGTTGTTCTTATACATGTTTGAGAATTGAAAGAGTTGGCTGCTTCCAGCCAGATTGGTTGTAGCATAGTGAGGTGGATTGGCGAATATACATTTCAAAGGTTTGGGAATTTGGTGGCCCTGGTACTCAAGAAAATGGGTGCCTTTTGGCAGGCGCCCCTTTACTCTAGGGATGGCCTCTTACACATCACCAGCTGCCCCGCCCATGCGAGAAAGCATGGGCAATGTGTGCTTACACACCAAGCAGCCAGACGAAGGAAAACTAACAACCTCTATGGTATGCAATTGGCAAGCGAACTGGTTGTGCTGGGCGGGGGGGAGTGGGTGCCCATGCTCATGGGTAGCCCCCTTTTTGCAAGACAAATGGCACCTCTCCAAGTGTTTACCATGCAAGCTAATGCCCCTTGTTGTCCCTAGGCAGGCACGATGTGTAACTAGCCTCAGATGAGTCAGTGATGAAGATATGTGATAATTCAATTTAGTGGAATGCGAGGAAGATAGAGATGTAGCACAATTCAATATGTAAAACAATGATTAATTTCGATGGTTTGCTAATACAACAGCTCATAGCTATGAAATTAGAACCCCTTTTTTCTGCTTTCTCTTACTTGCCTCAACTGAGACTCAAGACTCTATGAGCCAGCAGCTCGAACTCAAGATAGGAAAATGTAAGCTTACAAGCAAGCAAGAAACATGAAGTAGACATGAGTAGACTACAACATCTACAATAGGTAACATGATAGACCTAGAAGAAGCCCAATGGCACCGACACACAATAGCATGCAATAGAACAAGGCAGAGTGATGCAACAATAGCAACAACCATAACTACACAACACCAACACCAACACAAGCTTCAACAACAATCGGCAACCCACAAGCATTGACCCAATGAGGCACACAACATTGGCAATGAACCAGTCAAGACACAGAAGCAACAAGGCACTCAGACAAGCAACCTCAACAACCAATCGGCAAACAACACCTATTTTTAATGACACTGACTCCCACGACCTGAAATCCCACAATAAATATTTGTTGTGGTGCAAGATAGCAAAGATACAAGGAGATGATGAGCTTGTTCATGGAGTTCTATTCTCGAACACCTACACAAGATACCGATCCATGTGATAAAGATGAACCAAAAACACAAACTGGACACTCTGATGTGCAATATGCAACTCTTTCTCCATTTCTTCTCTATTTTGCGCTAAGTTTCTGTTTGGTCAACACATGGCAAATAGAGTAAGACAATGGTTAGCTCAATTTTACCCACTATAAGGTTTTATTTGATTCATGTCATTTCTTTGCCATGTGGTAGCCCTATCTCAATGGCCACATCATCAACCCATTACCTACGAAGTCGACAAACACGTGTCACCTATATCATCAATGACATGTAGCACATAGTGCCATATTAGCACAACTATCCCTCGCTAAGCATGAATTTGTTAACAACATGTGAATGCACATTGCCACATCATCCATAGTGCCACCTCATCATTCTTAGATAATGTATGACTTAAATTCCACATGAACATAACTTTTAATCCATAACGAATTTTATGGTGATGTAAAACGAAAAAATGATCGAATAATAAAGCTCTACGTGGTAAGCATAACACATTGGCATTTTGGATTTTTTTGTATGTTTCACCTCTTAGTCTCTACAAAGGCATTGTAATCCACAATTTGAGGCCATATGATGCACTCAAGGTGAAGAGCCAAAGTAGCTACAAGGACAAAGTTTCCTAAACACATAGGGAGAGAAAGGAAGAGTGAAGATGAAATGTGTATCCTCACATCCAACCACCTTGCTCCCAACCTTATTGGCACCAAGGGAGGGTGTTGAGAATTGTAGTGCCATGGAGCACTAGAATGATAGTGAGTGAGATAAGAGTGGTGTGAAGAAGAGAGATCAAAAGTCTAGAGAGTTGAGAAAGATTTAGAAGATAAGGATGAGTTGTGGAGAGATAAGGATGAAGTGAGATAAGGAAGACAGATGGCATGATGATATGTAAAGGTGATCTTGAAGCTATTTGTAAATGAAGCCTCCCCATTATGTAGCTAAGAATTTTTGGTTGACACAAAAAAATTGGGATACATTGGATTGAGTGTTGCCTATGTTCTCTCTCTCTCCCTAGAAGGGACAAATACAGGACGATTGCAAGACAAAGTATTGTGAAACATGTGCCACATATGGTAATGATGAGTCTAACTATTGGTACACAAAGAAGAGTACTCTAAGGCAAGAATGATAAGGACAAGAACCAAAAGTCCTTCACAAATTCAGTGTTATTTTTGCAATGGATTGTGGCAAGAGCATTTGATTGCAAAGAAACAATTAGTTTGTTCCAACTCAGGTGTCACATGGGACACTAAATTTGGCAGTGCATTTTGTCCAATGAGCCGTTGCGACATGCAAAATCAAGGTTTTGAAGGTTCATTATTCTATAAAGGAAAATCAAATCGCCTAAGATCTTTTCTACTCTTCACTCATTGTTGCATTCTTTGACAACCCTTTTGTTCTCCTCCTTGCTATCACTCTCATCTCCACCTCCACTATGGGACAAGAGCATGCATGCTAGACCCGAGAGCTCAAAGCTTGGTATGACAAGATTGTTGAGCTTTGGAAGTATGAGAGAAGGAGATTCTAAAAAGGCTCATTGGTCTACATGTAAACCATGGACTTCTACTTCATCAGAACAATGGAGCCATGGGATTGCTTAAGACTTCTCAAAGGACTATTATCTCCCAATGGCAACTCATGGTACATTAATAGGAGAGGGTGGGGAAGAAGATATTGACATGGCATAAATGGGCTCAAGGAGGATCATAGTGCTCAGATACCATGTTGGAGAAGTGAAAGGAAAGCATGGAGCTGAACACAAAACAAGAGAATGCTTATAGAATGAAGAAGGGTGAGGTCCATATGTAGACACCTCTACATGAGCCACCAAGCTCCACAATCATCTCTTCAATCAGCTCCTAGAATCTCTGAATCAGCCTATGTGGCATCTACCACCACCTAGTAATGCTTATGGGCACCTAACTGTGCCTCTAGCACACACACACATAGAACCCAAGGTGTGCCTGGGGCATACACCTTGAGATATCCCAACAGTATAATATCCATCTCCACCTATTTTATATTACTTCTCTCATGGACTTTAGGCCATATCTCACTAAATGCAGGCATGGGACCGCCGCGTAGGTGGAGGGGTGGCACATGGAGGAACCATGCCACCTTACATTTTATAATATTACTACCATGGATTATGTACATCACACCTTATGGGTCCTCTTACATGGAAGGGTGGCACATGGTCATGCCCTGCCACCTCAACCCTGGGCCCTATGCACAACATATTTTATTATACTATTGCCAAACATACAAACACACACACATATTAATGCCTTTTTCCTTAGATAAATTTATCCATAACAGTTCCCCCCCCCAAGCAGGGAATGCACAGCATTTCCATGCCTGGGTCCATCACGCACAAAGAAGGGCTTGAGGTAATGCTTGTTGATCACCTTCTTGCCATATGGCTTATGCAGCTCCCAATCTTGTACAGACCCATTGCTACGTTCCTTGATGACTTTGTATGGACCGGTCCACAATGGAAGGAACTTCTTATCCATTTGGTGGTCCAATCTATTATCAAAGCATAGCACAACATCCCCCTCAGCAAAGTGTCTTTCCCATCCCTTGCAAATCTTAGCATCCAAGCGGGACTTTTGTCGATTCTTTTGAATCTTTGTTTGATGTAGGGCAAGGCGTTGGGTTTCATCTAGCTTCTGAAGTTGCACCAACCAGGCCTCTACATGTTCATCTTCTGTCATCCTCTGTTCTTGTGCCAATCTCAAAGTCGGAATCTCTATCTCTAGTGGTAAAACGGCCTCAGGACTGTACACCAACTCAAAAGGAGTGTGACCTATAGATGTTCTATGAGTGATGTTGTAAGCCCATACGGCTTCTGTGACCTTCTAATCCCATTGGCTCTTGTTCCCTGTAGCCATTTTTCCCATGGTTTTACAAAGGAGGCCATTGGTCTGCTCCATTCGACCCATGGATGCTGGATAATAGATGCTAGAAGTACGATGATCAATACCCATGCAATCCATGAGTAGCTCCATTGCTTCATTTAAGAATGGACTTCCATTGTCAGATACTATTTCCATGGGTGTCCCAAACCTTGTGCAGATACGTTCAAATATGAAATTTGAAACTGCCTTACCATTTGCTGCGGGGAGGGCAATAGCTTCAGCGCACTTAGTGACATACTGAGTGGCTACCAAAAGATACTTCTTTTTGTAGGCAGTCATGGGTAGGGGCCCGTCCCCACTTCTGAAATGGATGGATGGACATCACTGGGTGATGTTGCTCAGGATGCAAATCCTTCCTACCAAAGAATTGGCATGGTTCAAAAGTTTTGCAATGCATAGTGACATCCTTGAACAAGGTCAG
Source organism: Dipteris shenzhenensis (assembly GCF_047967505.1). Taxonomy (NCBI): domain Eukaryota; kingdom Viridiplantae; phylum Streptophyta; class Polypodiopsida; order Gleicheniales; family Dipteridaceae; genus Dipteris; species Dipteris shenzhenensis. Next base: position 20,733,878 of record NC_141603.1, on the reverse strand, counting down.
CCAATAGTACCCAGCATGTAAATGCTTCTTAGCTGTATAGTCAATGGCATAGTGGCCTCCACAAAATCCATCATGATAATGCTTCAATACCTTAGATACTTCATTTGCATCAATGGCCCATCTTAATACCCCATCCATGCCTTAACGGTACAACACCCCATCAAAGAGGGTATAGCACCTACTATCTCTGCGGATCTTCTTTCTCTCATAGCTAGTACTTTCTGGAGGAAAGGAGAAAGAAGTCAAAAACCTGTAGATACCACCATACCATGGATCCCCAACTTCTATGGCCATGACAAGAGTTACATCAAGGCACTCCTCTAAATCAATCAAAGCATTCTTCAAGTTGGAATAACCCCCTTTTACAATTTGAAAGAAAAATCATATTCTTGTAAAATGGCCAACGATTTGGCCAACCGGCCCATGGAATTTGGTGATTGAAGAACCTGCTTTGCAAGACCAGTGCTAGTGAGTATAGTGGACTTTCTAGCCACATAATGCTTAAATTTCCAAATGCAAAACATCAAAGACAAGGCATGCTTGTTAGCCTCTGAGTAGCGTTGTTCGGTGTCGAGCAATTGTCGAGAAGCAAATCGAACAGGATACATGAACCAATCCTCCCCTTGCTGGAGAAGAATACCTGCCAAAGTGTGCTCACCAAACCCAAGATTGATATAGAAAGTCTTTGACCAATCAAGATTGCATAGAACGAGTTCTGAAGCTAGAGCATTCTTGATTTGTGCAAACCCATGATCACAATCCTCATTCCAACAGAAATCAACCCCATCTTTCAATAGCATAGTCATGGGTCGTGTCAAAGCAGCATATTGATCAATGAAGCGACGATAGTATCCTACTAGATTGACAAATGAGCGTACCTGACATTTGGTTGTTGGCAGGGAGAGCTTGAGGATAGCTTCTACCTTCTCGGGGTTAGTAGGCTTGATGCTCTCAGATGAGACAATATGTCCCAGTAACCTCCCTTGAGTGGCTCCAAGAGTGCATTTATCAGGGTTGAGGCTGCCATTCGCATCATTGTCCCTTTGGAAGGCCAACCTAACCTTCATGATGTGCTCCTTACATGACGAGAATATACAAAAATCATCTAAAAACACCTCCAAGAAATCCCCCAAATAAGGAGCAAACACCATCTGCATAAATCTTTGAAAGGTACCAGGAGCATTGGTGAGGCCAAATGGTATTACTTTGAATGCAAATGTCCCCCACCAGGGTGTGGCAAATGTGGTTTGAAGCACATCTTCTTTGGCAATTCTGATTTGATAAAACCCGGAGTAACCATCACAGAAAGTATACATCTCATGACCACTTACCTTCTCAAGAATGAGGTCTTGAAAGGGAAGAGGATGATGGTCCCTCTTGGTGGCTTCATTGAGTTTCTTATAGTCGATGCAGATCTGCCACTTGTTTTTCTTTGGGGTGACTACCACTAGTGAAACCCATTCAGTATTGTGAATCGGGACAATAAACCCAGCTTCTACAAGTTTTTGGAACTCTAAGTGCAAAGCATCGGTCTGTAGGGCCCTAATCTTTGATACTTCTAAGCCACATGCTTTGCATCAGAGGCTTCAGCTCTATCTTGTGCTCTATGGTAGTCACATGGTGAAGGTGGCTATAGCTAGTTGCGAAGAGGTCATAGAAATCTTTGAACATTTCTAGGAAGTCGTCTTTCTCACTTGGAGTGAGGTCTAGGGAAAGCATAGATTCAAGCTGCTGAGGACTAGTTACCTTTTCTGCAGGTGGCAAGGTCAGAGACACCCCCATCATGTAAACTTCCTCCTTTGAGAACTCCCCCCCCATCTGATTCTTCCATTGTTTCAGACACCGAGAATGAGAGAGTATCATTGTCTTGCTCCTCTTCTTCTTTTGGTTCCATGGCACCTAGTTGCACTGAGATCTTCTCCTTAGAAGCACCAAAATACATGTCTCCTGTCTTCTAATAGTTGACTAAATCACTCTTTCTCAACCATGGTCTCTTAAGTATGGCTGGGTAACTCCTACCTGTATCTTCGATGTCCACTACATAGAAATTGATGGTGGTGGTCAACCCATTGACAGTGATGGGCAAATCCTCAATGACTCCTAGGGTGGCGAGTCGTCAACCATCTGCTACCTTGATTCGAGTGGAGGAGCACCTTGTGCATTTCAAATTCAATTTCTTCATGATTCAAGGCACCATGATATTACATGCAGCTCCCCCATCAACACACACACTTTTGACATGACAATTATCTATGATGACATCTACTGTATGTGGGTGCCGATCAATTTCTTCAAAGATAGAAGAGACCTCTTGTACCTTTCCCTTTTTCTTGCTCCTCCTTGTTGAGAGCCCTTACTGCAACTCACGTCTCACCTTAGGGCTTAATGCTATTAGTTGAGGAATTGTGATGCTCAAAGACCGATGAGCAAGGTCCTGAATGACCGAATAGTCCTTTTGCCCTAAGCCGATTTGAAAATCCGAGGGCGACCACTTACTCTTGCGATGTTGAGATATGGTGCCATGAGCACATGTAGAGCAAAGGTATGAGTAAAGAGAAAGCTGCCACATGGCATGGAGGAGATATCCCACATGTGAGCAAGCATATGGATGTAAGTACCCTCACCTATAAAAGGGAGGTTTATTTGAAGTAATATCAATCAAGCACTTTGCACTATCTCAAGATTCTCTTTATGAGTCCAAGCTAATCTATCTTGGAACCTAATTGACTTAAGATACATGTCATGAGCACTCTCTTCATCATGTTTCCACATAGGTTCCATCCACCTTAGAGTGCTCCATAGATCTTGAGGCACACATGTTTTGTCATGGTATCAGAGCATAGGTTTAGCTCTCCTAGTTTAGCTCATTAGTATTTCACTAGGATTGCTCCCATTTCTAGATTAGTTGTAGGCACACCTTAGGAACTCATGTTTTTCTCCTAGGTTAGTTTTAGTTTTAGATTGAGAACAAATTTCCGTCCCTAGAGAAAGAAAATTTCCGTCAATTGATTCCTTCCATTGCAATGAGGGAATTCCGTTATTGAGAGAAACAGTGTCATTCTTTCTTTTGAGATAGAGTTCATATGTCTGCAAGAGAGAGTTCATTTGGAGGAATTCTACACCATGAATAGAGCATTGTGTGAGAGAGAAAAAGAGAGACCTGCAAGCAAGCAATAAGCACGGCCAAGCAAGCATTAAGGAGATCACAGAGCGGCCCAAAGCAGCTCGAAAGCACTGTGCCTCAGCCAAGCTCTGCAAACAAACTCCCTTCAATGGCTACTTCTCCATCAAAGAGCTCTACCTGCAAACTCCATGCTAACGGGCTCACAAGACGACTTAGGCTCCACTCCAACCAGCGTCAACAACCACTAAAGACCGAGCAGCCTACATCATTCAGTCACTACAAAGCCTTAGCCAAAGCTCTGACGACTAAAGAAGATGATAGCCCGCTCACAAGCCTTCACCTTCGACCACAGTGGACTGGCAGCTCCATTCAATGCAAGGCTCCCTTCAATGGCCGCTTCTAGCCATTAGCAGGCTGACAGAATCTTCTATAGCCATAGGCTGTAGCTCCCACTGGCTCTCCAGTGAGCCACCAACCCTTTTAAGGCTCTAAGCTAAGACTCCATCTGCCACTCCACAATAGCGATCTCCCTATGCACGCCTCTCCAATAGCTAACATAGACAGCGAAGCCAGTCGCCATAGCCAGAGCAGCCAGTCGCCATAGCGAGATCTCCAATGAGCCAAGCTCCCTTGACTACCGGATTGCACCTCCTTCAATGTTTCTCCGCCTTTGTTGTTAATCACGTGCGGTGATGATCTGAAGCAACCGACTGCAGCGCCACGCTCATGCCGCCATCGCCGTCACGTGCAGAGAAAGCTTCAAAGCTTTTCTCTTTTCTAAAATTGTATACCTTAAGCCATGTGGCAACCTCGTTGACAGCCATGTGGCAAATAAGGTAGGATTTGTGTGGGGTAAAGTTGAACCTTGGTTAAGCTAATGGTTAGGTTCATCTGAACCATGGTAAAAATTTGTGTAATCATGGGTAAACCTATATGGGTTTAAAGATTGCCACATGGCACAGTGCCACCTAGGCACAGAGTCCCTTGCTAAGCACAGTATGGAATTCAGCATGTGAATCCTTGTGCCACATCATCAAGGCCTCCTCTTCTTCACAAAACCTTCAACAAGCCGTAACTTGCAATCCAGGAAGAATTTGCACATGCTCCAAAAAGGAAAAGTGATCATCTTTTTGAACTCTACGTGCCAATCAAGTCAAAATCATTGTGTGCAATTAGACACTGCCAATATTGAGAGAAATCAATTGGTAAGACCTTTGGAACAAATGATAAATCAAATCATGAATGCACACATCGTTGTCATAAGCAAGCCGAAAGGACAAGTGCATGAGATGACCATAGCACGAAGCATGACATCCACACATAAAGCATCAAGGAAGATGGAAAAATAATGCATCATGCATGTAGCTACAGGATGAAGATTGTAGATTAAAGAACCAACAAGTCAACTACGTGGAGTCATCATCAAGCCATGAGCAGAATGACAGGAACAAAATGTATTGAGAAATAAAAACCTTGCCAACCTTGCCTATATTTTGTAAATCAAACCTAACCACCTGAGAGTAGCTATGAAAGCACCCAGGGGAGGTATTGACATGTAAAAACCACACTTTACCACCTTAAGTAGCAATGTATGCACTAAGGGGAGGTGATGGAATGTAACTCACATCTGACCACCTTGCAATAGCCAAAGGATCATGGCACCAAGGGGAGGTGTTGAGATATGGTGCCATGAGCACATGTAGAGCAAAGGTATGAGTAAAGAGAAAGCTGCCACATGGCATGGAGGAGACATCCCACATGTGAGCAAGCATATGGATGTAAGTACCCTCACCTATAAAAGGGAAGTTTATTTGAAGTAATATCAATCAAGCACTTTGCACTATCTCAAGATTCTCTTTATGAGTCCAAGTTAATCTATCTTGGAACCTAATTGACTTGAGATACATGTCATGAGCACTCTCTTCATCATGTTTCCACACAGGTTTCATCCACCTTAGAGTGCTCCATAGATCTTGAGGCACACATGTTTTGTCATGCGAGATCTTTTAGTCTTCTCTATTGGTGGGTCTACCATCTCAGCATCTAAGGGCTCTGAGAAGGACATCTTCTTTTTGGGGCAGCCCGATTTACGGTTTAGAGAGGGGTCCGAGGTGGTACAACTTCTTTTCCCAAGGTTAAGGATCTCTATGCCAGAATCCTCAGTGCCTGATTCACTTTGCTTGATTCACTTAGAAGATTAACCCTTGGAATATTGGGACATTCCGTGTGATAATGACCCTTCTGGTGGCACTCATAGCACACAACATTGGCACGTTCTCTTGGAGGGCAATTGGCTTGATTTCTAATGCCCACCATCTCAAGCCGAAGATCATTCAGGGCCTTGGCTAGGTCATTGACTACGGGTTCTTTAGCAGGAGGGGCCAGGGGAGTAGGAAGGAGGGGGGCTCGTGGGCGAGGCTAGGGAAATCTTTGGTTGAGGATATAATCCTTGTTGAGTGTAAGCATCTAAGGGAGGACCATACATTTGAGGTGGAGGTGGTGGATACATCCCTAATGAGGGGTGGAGGTATACCCCTGAGTTAAACCCCCCAGGTTGTTGTTGCAAGGATTGAGGGGGTTGCGGAGGGACAATCTTCTTCTTTGAAGCGGGTTTGACTGAACTTTATCAAACTTTTGAGCAATCTCATGTGCTAGCACCATAGTTTCTGGATTCTCCCATTTAAGCTTGAGGAAAAATTCGTCACTTGCTCCTGCTATAAGGTATCCCAGCACATGCTGAGTCATTCCAACTCGAAATCTGGCATTGTCTTCCTGGATGGCAATCAAACGGTCCAAGAGCACGGTCGCTCGATCCACATATCGATGCGCCATCTCACCTTCTGACTGCTTTAAGTTTGCCACCTGCAGGTACACATTCTTTGGCTCCTCTTCTTTGCTGAAATACTCAATCATCACTGTTATTAACCTTGGCCAACTTTGGCAAACATCGTCGGCTTGATTCTCATACCACACTTGAGCCAAACTCTCTATAAATGTTGGAAGAACCAATAGCCATCTATCTTCAGTAAGAAAGTTGAGAGAAACACAATGGCACTTGAAGGCCACAAGATACTCATTTGGATTTTCTTCAACCCATCCACAGAACACGAGAATGTCAGCCATGCTTCGAAAATGAAAAATAAAGAGACGAAATGAGGCTTATCTATGGGCAAACACTATGGGCAAACAATAGAAAAAGGTAGCTTGAACTGAAAATCAGGTGAAGATGCATACACAAAGCACACATAGGCAGGGCAGGGTGTGACTAGTGTATTGTGAAATACTACACGGGAAGAATCTTCAGCATAGAATAGCTCATAGACAATCTTAAAAGGACCAACCCTCATGATATTGCATCCATCTTTACAAGCGAGGGTTAGAGACACGGCGCTGCATGAGGTTGTTCATCAAGGCAAACAAGAATGCCATGACAAATGTCAACAGTTGGGGAGAGCTTGCACATGACCTTCAGCTTCTTCCAGTTCTTATAATCGCCATGCTACTTCTTCAAGGGGTGTGCAGTTTGGCATCCTTCTTTTTAGTAATGTCCTTGAGGACCTTTCTGATGATCTTTTGAAGTCGGTAAACTCGTATCAAATATGCCCAACACTTAGTTTCATGCTGACCACAACCTTTGCATTCCTTACAAATGATCACCCTCATTCATGGCTTGCAGCTTTGTTGGGGCAGTGCTTCCACTGGCTTCATGTGTGATTGAAGTATAAGCTTCACGTGCCAAGAAATCAGCAACTATATTTTGAGCTCGAGGGATATGCTGAATTTTTACCTCTTCAAATTGTTGGCACAATTTCAATGCTTATTGATGTCATGGAACCAAGCCTTCACTCAGCACCTTCCACCTTCCACTAACTTGTTCACACATGCGTCGAGAATCTCCCTGGACCTCAAGTTGCTTGATGTGATGCTCTTGTGCCTTTTGTAGCTCAAAAATGAGTGCCGAGTACTCAACTTGGCTGTAAGTACTCACAGGTGCAGACCTGCTATAACAATACACCTCACCCCCTGGTGAAGTGAGCTTCACACCCACACCAGTAGCCTTGGTCGAAGGTTTGTACGCTTCATCAAATTGAAGTAGCCAAGATGTCATCACACCAAGACCAAAATCCAAACATACTAAGTTTCTCGGTAATCCAAGATAGGTAGAAGGAAAGGGTGGGGAGAATTCAACACTTGAGCAAGACGTTCAGCACCAAATAAACTTGCAATCCTTTGTTGATAGTTTATCTTTAGACCAAAAAGAATTACAACTTGAAGCTCAAAATGAGGCACAAAGGGTTGATTAGGTACAAAGGGATTCCTTGGTCGAAACATTACCAGCCCTAGAAACCTTTGTAGCAAGATCGAGAAGAAATCATTCAAGACGAGCTTATCTACTTGAATTAATAAGTAGATGCGCCAAATCTCCCCCCAAGCTTGGGGACATCCCACCCTTCGAAGAATGTCACCCTTTTAATTACCTGCGATGCAGCAAGTAGCTCGATCACTGCACAATGAGTAGAAGTGAAATCAAAGTCCTCCCAGTACATCACCAGTTCTTCACCTTGAATCAACCATGGTGTATCATTCCACCCATCGTCTCCTTGAACAATGCACTGGACAATCAACCGTTGAAGGTCGACATGAAGATCAAGAAAGAGATCTCGCCAATTAGAAGGTCACTGTGCCTTTACCCCAGTTATGTACAATACTCAAACACATATATAAATGAATGAAAAAGAAGATTAGGGTGGTTCTGCACCCACCAAAACTTGTGTGGCTCTCTGTCTCTCTCTCTCCCTCTTCCGTTCTTGCTTCCGTTGAGAGCACTCTCAACTGGTATCAGAACTCGGGTGATCTAGCTGAGCATGCATGAATGCTTGAAGCTCAGCAGCTCTCTGTGGGAGGAAGGAGAAGCTCTATGGGAACTTTTGTGGGTGACTTTACTTGCATCCGAGTGTGTAGAGACCTTGGAGGACCCTTTGGAAAAGTCACTTTGGTTTTGTGAAGTGGTTTTGAGATCTTGTTAAGTGTTTTCAAAGAAAAAGTCATTTTTTAAGCTTTTCCCTATTCCATTCGATGACAGAGACTCCGTATTGACTTGTAGAGGCAACTATTGCTTGCTTTTGTGGGGATTAAAGGTCATTGTGCCTTTACCCCGGTTATGTATAATACTCAAACACATATATAAATGAATGAAAAAGAAGATTAGGGTGGTTCTGCACCCACCAAAACTTGTGTGGCTCTCTGTTTCTCTCTATCCCTCTTCCGTTCTTGCTTCCATTGAGAGCACTCTCAACTGGTATCAGAGCCCGGGTGATCTAGATGAGCGTGCATGAATGCTTGAAGCTCAGCAGCTCTGTGGGAGGAAAGAGAAGCTCTGTAAGAAACTTTGTGAGTGACTTTACTTGCATCCGAGTGTGCAGAGACCTTGGAGGAACCTTTGGAAAAGTCACTTTGGTTTTGCGAAGTGGTTTTGAGAGCCTATTAAGTGTTTTCAAAGAAAAAGTCGTTTTTTGAGCTTTTCCCTACTCCATTCGATGACAGAGACTTCGTATTGACTTGTAGAGGCAACTATTGCTTGCTTTTGGTATCCACTTCACTTCAGGAGCTTGGAAACACCTTCATTCTTAAATCTGGGATCATTTCATTGGATTTCTGACTCACTGTGTCAGTTTTTGCATTTTTCTGCCCGAGTGTTGGAACTCAAGTTTGGAGCAATCATTTGCAGATCTATTAATTCCGGTGAACTCAAGAGGTCCTAAAACTTCTATGTTGCTCATCATTCGCACTCCGGTGGAGTTTACAAATAGCTCTGTTTTCAAAAACGTTTTTCAGTTCATGTGTTGGACCCAGTGATTGAGACCACGGTTTCCAAAACCGTCTGTCTCATTGCGTTCCTGATGCCAAAAACCCCTACCTGTCAATTCTTACGCAATTTGGTGGAGGATTTTCAGAGTTATAGATCTCTGTGTATTCGATTTCGTCTCTCTGTTATGCATTTTTCATTCTAAGGTTTTGAAACCTTAGATTTATGCCACATGGCAGTGGATAAGTGTTGACTCCCATTTCTCACTCATCGGTTGGGATTTTGGAGTTTCGGCAGAACAGAGATATTTGCATATTTTCTTGCTGAGTCGGATCATGCAATGGTGCCCATGTTTTGAGGCATCTCAGGTTCTATTTTCAGTAGCAGTCATTATCGTGGGACTATGATTTCTTGAGCATACCTTATGCAGATCACTCTGGTTGCAGTTTGAGCAGTGTGCGCTCATTCGTGGTGTGCATTGGGTTGCAGTGGATGATTTATAGGCCATTTGGATGCATTGCGGTCGTATTGGATGCGCTGATAGGCCCAAATTGCCTTGTGGGATGCTATTTTTAAGGACGCTTTGCACATGGATGCTATTTTATGCTAAGGGACAACTTTGACACATTGCAGGTGATGCATTGATAGTGCTATGCTCTCTTGGATGAGATATTATTGATGCATATGCCAGTGGATGGTGTTTATGCTTGAGTCATTTGGCACTTATTGGCATTTTGGATTGCCATTGCAGTTGGCATTTTCTTTTGGGCCATATTTGCTCATATGGATGCATAGTATATGCACATGAATCAGATGCATCTTTTGATGCTTTGAGCTTTGAGTTTTGGTGATATTTCACTCTATTGTGGCATACACATTTGGGTGCAACTAGTATTTGGTGTGATTCTCTCTTATAGGCACTAGCATTTGGGATTTTGCTTTATTTGCATCATGGCATCCCCTTCCATGTCTGAAAAGGAGTTTTTCAGCATTAAAAAGTTTGGTGGGACAAACTTTTCTTTGTGGAAAGAACAAATAAGGGATGTGCTTATTCAAAAAATAAGCAGATTAAACCCTTGGCAAGCATTAAAGCTAAGCCTGCAAATATGTCTGACGATGATTGGAATGAGTTGGATGCATTAGCAAAATCTACTATTAGACTTCATCTTGCAGATGCGCTTGTTACATCACGCACACATTTCGGCGCAAGTTACACTCACATTTGAGCCTCGCCGACAAAACCACTTCCTTCACGCACATTTGCCTCTAGATCGACGCATCTGACCCAGCACTTAAAAAGAACAAAAGAAAAGGAATTATTTGCTGCTCTTTCATCGATCGACGGTTGGTTTAGATCTAGATCAGAGTAGACTAGATCGCCATAGAGGGGACGCTTTGAATTCCCCAAGTTGCCAATCTAAGCCATGCCCGAAATTCCTGACTAGTACCTACTCGGTCCATAGGCTCACATCCGATTTCACATCATTACATTACCTGAAACCTTACGTTCATCAGTTCAGTGAGCAGACTTCAAAGTTCAGAGGCATTGCAGATTGATTCAGTGGGCAGATAGCACTTGATTTCACACACACATGCCACCATTGTAAAGCCTATTTGGCTATCTCACGGCATCGTGCACATCATTTTTCAGCCTTGTAAAGCCTCTTGGCTATTCCCGGCATCATTGCCACAAGCCTTGTAACACAGGTCAGATCTTATTTACTGCAGTTCTATCTAGTTTATTTCACAGTAGTAAATGAGCAGACTACGAAAGATTTGTGGAAGAAACTGTGTGCCACTTAAGAAAAGGAAACTACCTCTAATAAAGTTTACCTCATGAAGAGGTTGTTTGAGCTGTAGATGAAGAAAGGGGTCTCCATTGCTTCTCACTTAAATGAATTTAATATTATTTTCAGCCAGCTTCAGGCTCAGAAGATGAATTTTGATGTAGAGACTAAGGCAATATTTCTCTTATGTTCATTGCCATCCTCATGGGATACCTTCCGTACAGCTGTCAGTAACTCTGCACCTAGTGGAGTACTTAAATTTGATGATGTTGTGGGTAGCTTGTTGGCCGAGGAGATTAGACGGAAATCTATGGACAGCAACAAGTAGGATGTAGCCTTAAATATGCAAAGGGGCAGATCACAGTTCAAGGGGAGGTCCCAAGAAAGAGGGAAGTCTCATAGCAAATCCAGGGCACGAAACATTGAGTGTTACCACTATGGCAAGAAGGACCATATGAAAAAGGATTGCTACAAGCTGAAAAGAGAGCAAAAAGATAAGAAAAAGAATGCAAATTGGGGTGCAAATCAAAAGGAAGAGAGTCCAAGGGACGACAAAGAAAAAGTGAAGATCGAGGAGATCAATGCAGTCACACATGATAGTGACAATGACGTTCTCTGAACATGTCTAGATTATTTGCAGAGATGCTTACCACTTCAAATGATGCATATTCCCAAGATTGGATTTTGGATTCTGGTGCTTCATTCCATGTTACTCCCCATAGAGAATGGTTCTCCACTTATGACAGTGGAAAGATAGGTTGTGTGCATCTTGGAAATGACTATGCATGTGACATAGTGGGAGTAGGTGACATTTATTTTGCAAATGGGTCTACATTTATTTTGAAACATGTGAGACATGTGCCTAAGTTGACCAAGAGTCTTGTTTCAGTGGGTCAGCTAGATGATGCTAGTTTTCACACCACTTTTGGCTTTCAGAGTTGGAAAATTCAAAAGGGCTCTATGCTTTTGGCCAGGGGTGCCAAGTGTGGGACTTTGTATCCCTTACATGTATCAGGGGTATTTGATCATGTTGTTGCAATAACCGAGCAGCCATGCACTTCTTTGTGGCATTGCAGGTTGGGGCACATGAGCCAGAATGGAATGAAACTATTATGCCATTTGGGTTATGTACCGCATTTGAGTTTCTCTAATTTTGAATTTTGTGAGCACTGTCTCTATGGGAAGCAGACTAAATCAGCCCATAAAAGAAGGGGAAAGAAAGAGTTTGAAAAGCTTGATTTGGTGCATTCAGACGTATGTGGTCCCATGCCTACATGGTCATTAGGCAGGGCTGAATACTATGTGACATTCATTGATGATGCAACTAGGAAAGTGTGGGCTTATCCTATAGCTCGGAAGAGTGATGTGTTCCAAATATTTCAGAAATGGCTGGCCTTGGTTGAGAATCAGTCAGGTAGAACGCTGAAATGCCTACGGACTGACAATGGTGGAGAGTATCTCTCTCATGACTTTCAGCATTTCTATGATACACGTGGGATTAAGAGGGAGCTCACATCCCCTCATATTCCAGAGCAAAATCTAGTTGCAAAAAAGATGAACCGTACCATTCAAGAAAGGTTGCAATGCATGCTTTCCAATGCAAGTCTTTCTGGTGGTTTTTGGGCTGAGGCAATGAAGACTGCAGTGAGACTACAGTACATGTGATCAATAGATCACCTAGTAAGAGTTTGGATGGTGGTATTCCTAAACAGGAATGGAGTGGCAAGAAGCCCTCTTACTCTCATTTGCGTATATTTGGGTGTGAGACATATGCACATGTGCCAAAAGAGCTTCGAAAGAAGCTAGATCCTAAGTCTAGGAAATGCATCCCTCTAGGTTATGGTGAAAGTGGAGAGATGGGCTATTGTCTCTGGGATCTAGAAGCAAAGAAGATCATACGCAGCCATGATGTAGTCTTCAATGAGAAGAAGATGCATAAGGCACACATGAGGGATGTGGAAATGAGAAGAATCACTTTCCAGGATGTCAATCCACCTACATATGTTGATAGACAGCAAACTGTCCATGCACCAAATGTGCAAGAAATGGTACCACCAAGTACTCCCATAGGTATACAATCAAGGGTAGATGATGGATCATCTATTAGTGGAAATGATGAGCCAAATGTGGCTAATATGCAGGTGGGACAGCAAGCTAAAATGCCCTTGAGAAGATCATCTAGAGTGTCTAGACCGCCTGATAGGTTTGTTCCAGGGGTAGACTATATGATGCTTTCTGATTGTGGGGAGCTTCTTGCTACAGAGAGGCTATGATGCGCAAGGATCAACGCAAGTGGGAGTATGCTATGGAATCAGAGATGAGTTCACTTATGAAGAATAAGACTTGGGACTTGGTTTCTCTGCCACATGGAAAGAAAGCATTGCCATGTAAATGGGTCTACAAAATGGTCACAGGTGATGATCTGCCTAGGTACAAGGCCTGTTTGGTCGCTAAAGGGTTCAAGCAAGAGAAGGGTGTGGACTTTGATGAGATATTCTCTCCTGTTGTGCAGATGACCACACTTAGATGCATGTTTGGACTAGTGGATGCAGAAGATATGGAGCTTATGCAGATGGATGTCAAGATAGCTTTCTTACATGGGGATTTGCATGAGGAAATTTACATGGTGCAGCTGGAAGGCTTTGAAGAAAAGGGCAAAGAGCATTTAGTTTGCAAGTTGAAGAAGAGTCTCTATGGTCTTAAGCAAGTGCCTAGAGAATGGTATCAGAAGTTTGATGCTTTCATTCGGACCCAAAGATTTAGAAGGAGTGAAATTGATCACTACCTCTACACTAAAAGGGCTAAGGATAATAGCCTGATACTCCTGACACTATATGTGGATGATATGCTATTGGCTAGCAAGAATACATATGAGCTAGATGCATTAAAGGCCAAGTTGCATGAGGCCTTTGATATGAAGGATTTGGGACTTGCAGGTCATACTCTTGGTGTGCGCATCATGCATGATCGGAGTAGGAAGCTCCTTTGGCTTTCACAGAAGAAGTATGTTACAAAAGTATTGCAGCATTTCAATATGGAGGGGGGGAAGGCAATGAGTACTCCATTACCTCCATATGTGAAACTGAGTCATACAAATAGTCCCAATTCAAATGAGGAAAGGGCCATGATGGCCAAGATTCCTTATGCATCACCAGTTGGGAGTCTTATGTATGCTATGATAGCTACTAGACCAGACATTGCATTTGCAGTGGGAGTTATTAGCCGGTATATGGCTAATCCAAGAAAGAGACATTGGGAGGCATTTAAGTGCATCATGAGGTACATGAAGGGTACCAAGGAGATGTGCATCTGCTTTGGTAGAGGAGACATGCGTGTACTTGGGTACATAGATTCAAATTATGCAGGGCATATGGATAGTAGGAGATCCACTTCTGGTTATGTGTTCACCTTTGTAGGTGGTGCAGTTTCGTGGATGTCTCGCGCACAGAAGTGCATTGCTTTGTCTACCACAGAGGCTGAGTATGTTGCAGACACAAGGTTGCAAGGAGGCTATATGGGTTGATCGGCTAGTGGGAGATTTGGGGATTCATACAGGTGTACCTACATTTCTTTATTCAGCTAGCACGGAATCCGGTCTTTCATGCAAAGACCAAACACATTGAGGTCAGGTACCATTTCATCAGGGAGGTACTTGAGGACGAGCGCATAGAGCTTGTCAAGGTTCATAGACATGATAAACCTGCAGATATGCTGACGAAGAGTCTACCTAGTCAGTGGTTTGAGTATTGTCGTGTATTGATGGGCATTGGATAGTATGCTCACTAGTTGTTCTCCCTTAAAGTCACATTGTCCTTTAAGTGGGAGGTAAGGTCACTGTGTCTTTACCCCGGTTATGTACAATACTCAAACACATATATAAATGACTGAAAAATAAGATTAGGGTGGTTCGGCACCCACCAAAACTTGTGTGGCTCTTTGTTTCTCTCTCTCCCTCTTCCGTTCTTGCTTCCATTGAGAGCACTCTCAGCTTGCTTCGAAAGACCTTCATTCTTGAATCTTGGAACATTTCATTAGATTTCTGACTCACTGTGTTGGTTTCTTCGTTTTTCTGCTAGGGTATTGGAACTCAAGTTTGGAGTAACCGTTTGCAGATTTGTCAGTTTCGATGGACTCAGAGGTCCTAAAACTTCTATGTTGCTCATCATTTGCACTCTGGTGGAGTTTACAAATAGCTCTATTTTCAAAAACGTTTTTCAGTCCGTGTGTTGGACCCAGTGATCGAGACCACGGTTTCCAAAACCGTCTATTCCATTGTGTTTTAGACACCCAAAAACCCCTACTTGTTAGTTCTTATGTGATTCAATGGAGGATTTTTAGAGTTATAGATCTCTTAATTCCGGTGAACTCAAGAGGTCCTAAAACTTCTATGTTGCTCATCATTCACACTCCAGTGGAGATTACAAATAGCTTTGTTTTCAAAAACGTTTTTCAGTCCGTGTGTTGGACCCAGTGATTGAGACCACAGTTTCCAAAACCGTCTGTCTCATTGCGTTCCTGATGCCAAAAACCCCTACCTATCAATTCTTATGTAATTTGGTGGAGGATTTTCAGAGTTATAGATCTCTGTGTATTCAATTTCATCTCTCTATTATGCATTTTTCATTCCAAGGTTTTGAAACCTTAGATTTATGCCACATGGCAGTGGATAAGTGTTGACTCCCATTTCTCACTCATTGGTTGGGATTTTGGAGTTTCAGCAGAAGAGAGAAATTGTAGATTTTCTTGCTGAGTCTGATTATGCAATGGCACCCATGTTTTGAGGCATCTCAAGTTCTATTTTCAGTAGCGGTCATTACCGTGGGACTATGATTTCTTGAGCATACCTTATGCAGATCACTCTGGTTGCAGTGTGCGCTCATTTGTGGTGTGCATTGGGTTGCAGTGGAAGATTTATAGGCCATTTGGATGCATTGCGGTCCTTATTGGATGCGCTGATAGGCCCAAATTACCTTGTGGGATGCTATTTTTTATGGACACTTTGCACATGGTTGCTATTTTATGCTGACGGACAGCTTTGACACATTGCAGGTGATGCACTCATAGTGCTATGCTCTCTTGGATGAGATATTATTAATGCATATGCCAGTGGACGGTGTTTATGCTTGAGTCATTTGGCACTTATTGGCATTTTGGATTGCCATTGCAGTTGGCATTTTCTTTTGGGCCAGATTTGCTCATATGGATGCATAGTATATGCACATGAGTCAGATGCTTTGAGACATGAGTTTTGGTGATATGTCACTCTATTGTGGCATACACACTTGGGTGCACCTGGTATTTGGTGTGATTCTCTCTTGTAGGCACTAGCATTTGGGATTTTTGCTTAATTTGCATCATGGCATCCTCTTCCATGTTTGAAAAGGAGTTTTTTAGCATTAAAAAGTTTGATGGAACAAACTTTTCTTTGTGGAAAGAACAAATAAGTGATGTGCTTATTCAAAAGAAGCCGATTAAACCCTTGGCAGGGATTAAAGCTAAGCCTGCAAATATGTCTGAGGATGATTGGAATGAGTTGGATGCATTAGCAAAATCTACTATTAGACTTCATCTTGCAAAGTCAGTTTATTTCAAAGTCGTAAATGAGCAGACTACGAAAGATTTGTGGAAGAAACTGTGTGCCACTTATGAAAAGGAAACTGCCTCTAAAAAATTTTACCTCATGAAGAGGTTGTTTGAGCTACAAATGAAGGAAGGGGTCTCCATTGCTTCTCACTTGAATGAATTCAATATTATTTTCAGCCAGCTTCAGGCTCAGAAGATGAATTTTGATGCGGAGACTAAGGCAATATTTCTCTTATGTTCATTGCCATCCTCATGGGATACCTTCCGTACAGCTGTCAGTAACTGTGCACCTAGTGGAGTACTTAAATTTGATGATGTTGTGGGTAGCTTGTTGGCCGAGGAGATTAGATGGAAGTCTATGGATGGCAACAAGCAGAATGCAGCCTTAAATGTGCAAAGGAGGAGATCACAGTTCAAGGGAAAGTCCCAAGAAAGAGGGAAGTCTCGTAGCAAATCCAGGGCATGGAACATTGAGTGTTACCACTATGGCAAGAAGGGCCATATGAAAAAGGCTGTCCATACACCAAATGTGCAAGAAATGGTACCACCAAGTACTCCCACAGGTATACAATCAAGGGTAGATGATGGATCATCTATTGGTGGAACTGATGAGCCAAATGTGGTTGATATGCAGGTGGTACAGAAAGCTGAAATGCCCTTGAGAAGATCATCTAGAGTGTCTAGACCACCTGATAGGTTTGTTTCAGGGGTAGACTATGTCATGCTTACTGATTGCGGGGAGCCTTCTTGCAACAGAGAGGCTATGATGCACGACGATCAATGCAAGTGGGAGTATGCTATGCAATCAGAGATGAGTTCACTTATGAAGAATAAGACTTGGGACTTGGTTTCTTTGCCACATGCAAAGAAAGCATTGCCATGTAAATGGGTCTATAAAATGAAGGTCACAGGTGATGATGTGCCCAGGTACAAGGCCCGTTTGGTCGCTAAAGAGTTCAAGCAAGATAAGGGTGTGGACTTTGATGAGATATTCTCTCCGGTTGTGAAGATGACCACACTTAGATGCATGCTTGGACTAGTGGCAGCAGAGGATATGGAGCTTATGCAGATGGATGTCAAGACAGCTTTCTTGCATGGGGATTTGCATGAGGAAATTTACATGGTGCAGTCGGAAGGCTTTGAAGAAAAGGGCAAAGAGCATTTAGTTTGCAAGGTGAAGACGAGTCTCTATGGTCTTAGGCAAGTGCCTAGAGAATGGTATCAGAAGTTTGATGCTTTCATTCGGTCCCAGGGTTTTAGAAGGAGTGAAATTGATCACTGCCTCTATACTAAAAGGGCTAAGGATAATAGTCTGATAATCCTGGCACTATATGTGGATGATATGCTATTGGCTAGCAAGAATACTTATGAGCTAGATGCCTTAAAGGCCAAGTTGCATGAGGCCTTTGATATGAAGGATTTGGGACTTCCAGGTCATATTCTGAGAGTGCTCTCAACGGAAGCAAGAATGGAAGAAGGAGAGAGAGAGACAGAGAGCCACATAAGTTTGGTGGGTGCAGAACCACCCTAATCTTCTTTTTAATTCATTTATATATGTGTTTGAGTATTGTACATAACTGGGGTTAAGGCACAGTGACCTTTAACCCCCATAACCTCCCACTTAAAGGACAATGTGCCTTTAAGGGAGAATAACCAGTGAGCATACTATCCAATGCCCATCAATACACGACAATACTCAAACCGCTGACTAGGTAGACTCTTCGTCAGCATATTTGTAGGGTTATCATCTGTATGAACCTTGACAAGCTCTATGCGCTTGTCCTCAAGTACCTCCCTGATGAAATGGTACCTGACCTCAATGTGTTTGGTCTTTGCATGAAAGACCGGATTCCGTGCTAGCTGAATAGCACTCATGGAATCAGTATGCAATGTCGGTACACCTGTATGAATCCTCAAATCTCCCACTAGCCGATCAAGCCATATATCCTCCTTGCAACCCTCTGTGGCTGCAACATACTCAGCCTCTGTGGTAGACAAAGCAACGCACTTCTGTGCACGAGACATCCACGACACTGCACCACCTGCAAAGGTGAACACATAACCAGAAGTGGATCTCCTACTATCCACATGCCCTGCATAGTCTGAATCTGTGTACCCAAGTACACGCATGTCTCCTTTACCAAAGCAAATGCACATCTCCTTGGTACCCTTCATGTACCTCATGATGCACTTAACTGCCTCCCAATGCCTCTTTCCTGGATTAGCCATATACCAGCTAACAACTCCCACTGCAAATGCAATGTCTGGTCTAGTAGCTATCATAGCATACATAAGACTCCCAACCGCTGATGCATAAGGAACCTTGGCCATCATGGCCCTTTCCTCATCTGATTTGGGACTATCTGTATGACTCAGTTTCACATATGGAGGCAATGGAGTACTCACTGCCTTCCCCCCCTCCATATTGAAACGTTGTAATACTTTTGTAACATACTCTTTTTGTGAAAGCCAAAGGAGTTTCCTACTCCAATCACGCGTGATGCGCATACCAAGAATATGACCTGCAAATCCCAAATCCTTCATATCAAAGGCCTCATGCAACTTGGCCTTTAATGCATCTAGCTCATAAGTATTCTTGCTAGCCAATAGCATATCATCCACATATAGTGCCAGGATTATCAGGCTACTATCCTTAGCCCTTTTAGTGTAGAGGCAGTGATCAATTTCACTCCTTCTAAAACCCTGGGACCGAATGAAAGCATCAAACTTCTGATACCATTCTCTAGGTGCTTGCTTAAGACCATAGAGACTCTTCTTCAGCTTGCAAACTAAATGCTCTTTGCCCTTTTCTTCAAAGCCTTCCGGCTGCACCATGTAAATGTCCTCATGCAAATCCCCATGCAAGAAAGCTGTCTTGACATCCATTTGCATAAGCTCCATATCCTCTACTGCCACTAGTCCAAGCATGCATCTAAGTGTGGTCATCTTTACAACCGGAGAGAATATCTCATCAAAGTCCACACCCTTCTCTTGCTTGAACCCTTTAGCAACCAAACGGGCCTTGTATCTAGGCACATCATCACCTGTGACCTTCATTTTGTAGACCCATTTACATGGCAATGCTTTCTTTCCATGTGGCAAAGAAACCAAGTCCCAAGTCTTATTCTTCATAAGTGAACTCATCTCTGATTGCATAGCATACTCCCACTCACGCATCATAGCCTCTCTGTAGCAAGAAGGCTCCCCGCAATCAGTAAGCATCACATAGTCTACCCCTGGAACAAACCTATCAGGCGGTCTAGACACTCTAGATGATCTTCTCAAGGGCATTTCAGCTTGCTGTCCCACTTGCATATCAGCCACATTTGGCTCATCATTTCCACCAATAGATGATCCATCATCTACCCTTGATTGTATACCTGTGGGAGTACTTGGTTGTACCAAACATATGCAGGTGGATTCACATCCTGGAAAGTGATTCTCCTCATTTCCACATCCCTCATGGGTGCCTTATGCATCTTCTTCTCATTGAAGACCACATCATGGCTGCATATGATCTTCTTTGCTTCTGGATCCCAGAGACGATAGCCCATCTCTCCACTTTCACCATAACCTAGAAAGATGCATTTCCTAGACTTAGGATCTAGCTTCTTTCGAAGCTCTTTTGGCACATGTGCATATGCCTCACACCCAAATATACGCAAATGAGAGTAAGAGGGCTTCTTGCCACTCCATGCCTCTTCAGGAATACCACCATCCAAACTCTTACTAGGTGATCTATTGATCACATGCACTGCAGTCTTCATTGCCTCAGCCCAAAAACCACCAGAAAGACTTGCATTGGAAAGCATGCATTGCAACCTTTCTTGAATGGTACGATTCATCTTTTCTGCAACTGGATTTTGCTCTGGAGTACGAGGGGATGTGAGCTCCCTCTTAATCCCACGTGTATCACAGAAATGCTGAAAGTCATGAGAGAGATACTCTCCACCATTGTCAGTCCGTAGGCATTTAAGCGTTCTACCTGACTGATTCTCAACCAAGGCCAGCCATTTCTGAAATACCTGGAACACATCACTCTTCCGAGCTATAGCATAAGCCCACACCTTCCTAGTTGCATCATCAATGAATGTCACATAGTATTCAGCCCCGCCTAATGACCGTGTAGGCATGGGACCACATACGTCTGAATGCACCAAATCAAGCATTTCAAACTCTTTCTTTCCCCTTCTTTTATGGGCTGATTTAGTCTGCTTCCCATAGAGACAGTGCTCACAAAATTCAAAATCAGAGAAACTCAAATGCGGTACATAACCCAAACGGCATAAGAGTTTCATTCCATTCTGGCTCATGTGCCCCAACCTGCAATGCCATAGAGAAGTGCTTGGCTGCTCGGTTATTGCAACAACATGATCAAATACCCCTGATACATGTAAGGGATACAAAGTCCCACACTTGGCACCCCTGGCCAAAAGCATAGAGCCCTTTTGAATTTTCCAACTCTGAAAGCCAAAAGTGGTGTGAAAACTAGCATCATCTAGCTGACCCACTGAAATAAGACTCTTGGTCAGCTTAGGCACATGTCTCACATGTTTCAAAACAAATGCAGACCCATTTGCAAAAGAAAACTTTATGTCACCTGCTCCCACTATGTCACATGCATAGTCATTTCCAAGATGCACACAACCTGTCTTTCCACTGTCATAAGTGGAGAACCATTCCCTATGGGGAGTAACATGGAATGAAGCACTAGAATCCAAAATCCAATCCTGGGAATATGCATCATCTGAAGTGGTAAGCAACTCTGTAGATAAACTAGACATGAAGAGAACATCATTGTCACTATCATGTGTGACTGCATTGATCTCCTCGATCCTCACTTTTCCTTTGTCCTCCCTTGGACTCTCTTCCTTTTGATTTGCACCCCAATTTGCATTCTTTTTCTTATCCTTTTGCTCTCTTTTCAGCTTGTAGCAATCCTTTTTCATATGGCCCTTCTTGCCACAATGGTAACACTCAATGTTCCGTGCCCTGGATTTGCTACGAGACTTCCCTCTTTCTTGGGACTTCCCCCTGAACTGTGATCTGCCCCTTTGCACATTTAAGGCTGCATCCTGCTTGTTGCCATCCATAGACTTCCGTCTAATCTCCTCGGCCAACAAGCTACCCACAACATCATCAAATTTCAGTACTCCACCAGGTGCAGAGTTACTGACAGCTGTACGGAAGGTATCCCATGAGGATGGCAATGAACATAAGAGAAATATTGCCTTAGTCTCCGCATCAAAATTCATTTTCTGAGCCTGAAGCTGGCTGAAAATAATATTGAATTCATTCAAGTGAGAAGCAATGGAGACCCCTTCCTTCATCTGCAGCTCAAACAACCTCTTCATGAGGTAAACTTTATTAGAGGTAGTTTCCTTTTCATAAGTGGCACACAGTTTCTTCCACAAATCTTCCGTAGTCTGCTCATTTACTACTGTGAAATAAACTGACTCTGCAAGATGAAGTCTAATAGTAGACTTTGCTAATGCATCCAACTCATTCCAATCATCCTCAGACATATTTGCAGGCTTAGCTTCAATCCCTGCCAAGGGTTTAATCTGCTTCTTTTGAATCAGCACATCCCTTATCTGTTCTTTCCACAAAGAAAAGTTTGTCCCATCAAACTTTTTAATGCTGAAAAACTCCTTTTCAGGCATGGAAGAGGATGCCATGATGCAAATAAAGCAAAATCCCAAATGCTAGTGCCTACAAGAGAGAATCACACCAAATACCAGGTGCACCCAAATGTGTATGCCACAATAGAGTGAAATATCACCAAAACTCAAAACTCAAAGCATCTGACTCATGTGCATATACTATGCATCCATATGAGCAAATCTGGCCCAAAAGAAAATGCCAATAAGTGCCAAATGACTCAAGCATAAACACCGTCCACTGGCATATGCATCAATAATATCTCATCCAAGAGAGCATAGCACTATCAGTGCATCACCTGCAATGTGTCCAAGCTGTCCCTCAGCTTAAAATAGCATCCATGTGCAAAGCGTCCATAAAAAATAGCATCCCACAAGGCAATTTGGGCCTATCAGCGCATCCAACAAGGATCGCAATGCATCCAAATGGCCTATAAATCATCCACTGCAACCCAATGCATACCACGAATGAGCGGACACTGCTCAAACTGCAACCAGAGTGATCTGCATAAGGTATGCTCAAGAAATCATAGTCCCACGGTAATGAGCGCTACTGAAAATAGAACCTGAGATGCTTCAAAACATGGGCGCCATCGCATAATTGGACTCAGTAAGAAAATCTGCAAATATCTCTCTTCTGCCAGAACTCCAAAATCCCAACCGATGAGTGAGAAATGGGAGTCAACACTTATCCACTGCCATGTGGCATAAATCTAAGGTTTCAAAACCTTAGTATGAAAAATGCATAACAGAGAGACGAAATCGAATACACAGAGATTTATAACTCTGAAAATCCTCCACCGAATCACGCAAGAACTGATAGGTAGGGGTTTTTGGGCGTCCGGAACGCAATGGGACAGACGGTTTTGGAAACCGTGGTCTCAATCACTGGGTCCAACACACGGACTGAAAAACGTTTTTGGAAATAGAGCTATTTGTAAACTCCACCGGAGTGTGAATGATGAGCCACATAGAAGTTTTAGGACCTCCTGAGTCCACCGGAACTGACAGATCTGCAAATGGTTGCTCCAAACTTGAGTTCCAACACCCGGGCAAAAAACGCAGGAACTGACACAGTGAGTCAGAAATCCAATGAAATGATCTCAGATTCAAGAATGAAGGTGTTTCCAAGCTCCTGAAGTAATGTGGACACCAAAAGCAAGCAATAGTTGCCTCCACAAGTCAATACGGAGTCTCTGTCATTGAACGGAACAGGGAAAAGCTCAAAAAACGACTTTTTCTTTGAAAGCTCTTAACAGGCTCTCAAAACCACTTCGTAAAGCCAAAGTGACTTTTCCAAAGGTTCCTCCAAGGTCTCTGCACACTCGGATGCAAGTAAAGTCACCCACAAAGCTTCCCACAGAGCTTCTCCTTCCTCCCACAGAGCTGCTGAGCTTCAAAGCATTCACGCACGCTCAGCTAGATCACCCGGGCTCTGATACCAGTTGAGAGTGCTCTCAACGGAAGCAAGAATGGAAGAAGGAGAGAGAGAGACAGAGAGCCACACAAGTTTGGTGGGTGCAGAACCACCCTAATCTTCTTTTTAATTCATTTATATATGTGTTTGAGTATTGTACATAACTGGGGTTAAGGCACAGTGACCTTTAACCCCCACAATATTCTTGGTATGCGCATCACGCGTGATCAGAGTAGGAAACTCCATTGGCTTTCACAAAAGGAGTATGTTACAAAAGTATTGCAGCGTTTTAATATGGAGGGGGGGAAGGCAGTGAGTACTCCATTGCCTCCATATGTGAAACTGAGTGATACAGATAGTCCCAAATCAGATGAGGAAAGGGCCATGATGGCCAAGGTTCCTTATGCATCAGCGGTTGGGAGTGTTATGTATGCTATGATAGCTACTAGACCAGACATTGCATTTGCAGTGGGAGTTGTTAGCCAATATATGGCTAATCCAGGAAAGAGGCATTGGGAGGCAGTTAAGTGCATCATGAGGTACATGAAGGGTACCAAGGAGATGTGCATCTGCTTTGGTAGAGGAGACATGCATGTACTTGGGTATAAGATTCAAATTATGTAGGGCATGTGGATAGTAGGAGATCCACTTCTGGTTATGTGTTCACCTTTGCAGGTCATGCAGTGTCGTGGATGTCTCGCACATAGAAGTGGATTGCTTTGTCTACCACAGAGACTAAGTATGTTGCAGCCACAGACGATTGCAAGGAGGCTATATGGCTTGATCGGCTAGTGGGAGATTTGGGGATTCATACAGGTGTACCGACATTGCATAGTGATTCCATGAGTGCTATTCAGCTAGCACAAAATCTGGTCTTTCATGTAAAGACCAAACACATTGAGGTCAGGTACCATTTCATCAGGGAGGTACTTGAGGACAAGTGCATAGAGCTTGTCAAGGTTCATACAGATGATAACCCTGCAGATATGCTGACAAAGAGTCTACCTAGTCAGCGGTTTGAGTATTGTCATGTATTGATGGGCATTGGATAGTATGCTCACTGGTTGTTCTCCCTTAAAGGCACATTGTCCTTTAAGTGGGAGGTTGTGGGGGTTAAAGGTCACTATGCCTTTACCCCGGTTATGTACAATACTCAAACACATATATAAATGAATGAAAAAGAAGATTAGGGTGGTTCTGCACCCACCAAAACTTGTGTGGCTCTCTGTCTCTCTCTCTCCCTCTTCCGTTCTTGCTTCTGTTGAGAGCACTCTCAAGCCATAATGAGCGGAGAACCAAGCACCAAATCCTTGTACTCGTCGAGAAGTGACATAAATATCCACCCTTTTCGTGTGGCATGCGTCCAAGGAGTGAACTTGGAAAATTCCTGAATCTACAATCTAGTAGGAATGTGAATAGAGCACATGAAATGAAATACTTTTGCTTTTTACAGCAAGAGGAAACTCCCCACGGTTAGAGAGTTACAGTTCCTGAGATCTCAATATATAAGCAAAATCATTACATTTTCATCACTTCCTATTCGCTGGCCCAATGATAAGTCTCCCTTTTGTGAAGGGGGAGGCCTTGGGTTCAGATCCCACTCTTTAATAAAAAGAGAGGAGAGGAGAGGACAAGGAGAAGAGAAAGAGAAAGAGAAGGAGGAGAAGAAGAAGAGAAGAGAGGGGGGGCATGGGATCTGTTACAGTTTTGCCGAAGCCCAGAAAAACTATCCACGACCGGAAGATGCAGGAGCCTAGAAAACCATCACGATCTTTCTGCGATGCATGCAAGTGTACACAGTAGATGCACGAATGCATGTGCAGGAACTCAGAGGGAGCATGGATGTTATAGTTTTGCAAATGTGACCGGTACGAGTAGTAGATTCACCAGCCAGAATACACATAGGAACCATGAGCAAAAAGTAGGCAGATTGGAAGTGCAGAGGCAGGGAGGTTTTGCAGCCATAGAGATAGGGAAGGCACACAGTTTGGAGGTGCAAGAGTAGAGAACTATGCACGGAAGAGGCCACAGAGCCGCAGCCAGCAGTCATAAGAGTAACAGATTTTACACCACTAGCCGTGGAGATTTTGATCCCAGTAGCCACACCATTTCTATTAGCCGAAAAAGAAATCAAGACAAGAGGCTAGAGGATAGGTATGGCAATGCTCGAGGGCCATAGAGGAATAGGGAACGTGAGGGGAGGCGCATTAACATGGGTGGGAAAAAGGGATGAAGAGGGGAGGGAAAGAAGAGGGGGACTATGGCACAAGGGGAGAGGGAGAGGGGAAAGAGGAGTATGTACATGGGTGGAGGAATGTAGAGATGGAGACATCATGGGAAGAGAGTCATGCTTTATTTGAAAGAAAGGATGGGGGGGAAATCAAAGCACTAGCTAGGTGGCTTTACAAAGAATGAGCGTGTCCCATCAAGGAATAGCCCCCTCCTTTTATAGCCAAGAGAGGGGGTCTCTCCCAATAAATGCATCCTCCCACATGCATAGTGTGTGTGGAAGAGTTTCCCATGTGGGCTAGGCAGTTACGCACTCTCAATTGTGTGCGATAATGCTTGGCCACATTTTTCCACATATATCAACTTCCATATCCCAAGTCTATGATACTCCCTTGGTCTCTTCCCAATTTTATAATACGTTCAAACATTTAGGAGGATAAGTGGAGGGTTGGCACAAGGAATCTTTCCACCTCATCCTACTTTCCCCATTATTTAACTTCATCCATGGACTATCTATACCCCCCCCCCCACATGGGCCTATCCTATATGGAGGGAATAATCCAATATAATATCCATCTCCACCTATTTTATATTACTTCTCTCATGGACTTTAGGCCATATCTCACTAAATGCAGGCATGGGACCACCTAGGTGGAGGGATGGCACATGGAGGAACCATGCGACCTTACATTTTATAATATTACTACCATGGATTATGTACATCACACCTTATGGGTTCTCTTATGTGGAAGGGTGGCACATGGTCATGCCCTACCACCTCAACCCTGGGCCCTATGCACACCATATTTTATTATACTATTGCCACACATACAAAAACACACATATTAATGCCTTTTTCCTTATACAAATTTATCCATAACACCACACGTATAGTGTGGGGGGAGAGTGGTACACTTCCTCTCCAAAAATCATAAGACCAAGGAACGTGCCCTTCCTTGGATTCATATCATTTTGCATTTAGCACATAATATTTTGGCATACAAGACTTCATTTAGCACATAGTACTTTGAACTTGCAATTAGCACAAAGCAGTTTGAATTTGACACTTACCAATTTGAATTTTGCACATAGTACTTTGTATTTTGCAATGATACTTCGCATTTAGCACATAACCACATGTATAGTGTGGGGGGAGAGTTGGCGCACTTCCTCTTTAAAAATTATAAGACCAAGGAATGTGCCCTTCCTTGGGTTCATATCATTTTGCATTTTGCACATAGTATTTTGCATATAGCAAGTAGTTACTTGAGTTTGGGATATAGAACTTTGCATTTAGTACATAGCACTTTTCATTTAGGTCATAATGTTAAAATATATTTTATTATTAAAGACACAAAATAGGATCTATATAATGAATTAAGAGATTTATATTGTTCAAGAAATTTTTTGATTAATTACCATGAGGAATTTTTGTTATTTGAATGCTATTATAAGAAGTTGCTTTTTTTTTCTACTAATTGATGTTTTCGTGTTTGTGAAATCAGTTAAATGCTACCATAGAAGTACCTATTGTATTTCTATTGTCCCAAATCATAGTCTGATGAACAGCTTGCAAATTACAAATTGAATAGAGTTGCAAAATAAATTTAAAGATATTTTGCAAAGATAAGAATTTAAAATTTGATGTTTTTTCTTTAAATTTTAGAAATGAGATATGCTAAAGTTAAAGAATTTAACAAAGATTGGAATTCAAAAAATGTAATCTTGACTTTGCATTCTAGAAATGAGATAATTAATTATTGTATTGTGTATTAATTGGTACTTTGCATTTTTTAAATAACGACATATTTTGGGGACAAGCGTTTTCTGAGCGAAATCTTCCGAGCGTCCGAGCGAAGGAAAAAAAAAGCTTCCAACTATGCATAAATATGGCAAAAATCGATCAGAAGAAAACATAGTTTCACTTAGAAATATGCAAAGTATTATAGCTATGCCTATTTTATACAAAAATCTTTAGGTGAATCTGTAGGAATGGTGAGAGCATAATGGGATGGCTTTTGAAGAAACCCACATGTAGAGTAGACTTCTCTATGAAAATTCCCTTATGATCCTTCTTACAACTTTTACTTAATAGGGGGTGACATTGAAAACCCTCTCTCAACTTATCTTCATGAAAGAGTTTCTTCAAAGAAAACTCATTGAAGCAAGCCATCCAGGTAGTTTCGCCAGCGAAACCCCTTTGAAGCAAGTCTCCCAAGGTAGTTTCGCTGGCGAAACTACCTTGGACAGCACTTTTAAAAGTGACATAACTTTCATATCCAATGTCCAAATATAGTCATTCAACCACTCAAATTGATCGGAACACCCCATTTGAGCACATCTATGGAGTTATATTTTGGAAAATCTTTCATATATAGTATTAAATATTACATGTATTTTATGAGAGTGATATATAAGCCCAAGTTCATACTTATTTATAGTAATTTAAACTTCTTTAGAAACATGTCCATAAATATGCTATAAAAACACTAAAAAGATATTGCCATATGATATAAATGTGTTAATAAGTAATTATATATGCATAGTATTATTACATTGAGAGTGATTATGAGGAATGTTTCTTAAAGGAATCAACACTTTTTTAAGGTAATAACAGGGGTACATAGGGATGTCTCTAAATAAGAAAATTATGTTGTGTAAAAATGAATGAGTGATTAGCCTGTATATTTTTATGATAAAGGGATCTAGTTCTAGTGAAAATAAAAGTGTAAAAACCATGTTTCCTAAAGAAAAACATTTTTAAAAATCTCTTGAAAAACACGCTCGGATAAACCTGCTCATAGGTTTTTGCTCGTAAAATTGACGCATCCACATATTTTGCTTTCAAAAAAATAAATTTAGCAGATTGCAAAATAAAAATAGCAAATTCCCAATTCAAATCCTTTATAAGATTCCTCAAGATAAAAAACTATACTGACATCTTATCATCATTTCTATGTAAAAGTTAAGAAGACCTTTAGTTTTGTCATCACTAATTTCTCGTCTAGCCTTGCTTGCACATGCCTCCAAATCTACAGTAATAGTCACTTTCTCTAGATTTACCCCTTCAATTTGCATCTAAAAATACATCTGGACAACCTCGCAGCCCTTCTCATGGAAGGCATAAGTTGAACTCATAGCAATGTAGGATACCACATCTGGTTTGTTCATTCTCTCAAAAGTCCTTTGTGCATCCTCAGGGACTCCACATTTCCCATACATATGGATCAAAGCATTTCCCACCACAATATTTGGTGTCAAATCTACTCTTTAGAATGCATTCATGGACCCACCTTCCTTTCGCTAAAGTTGCTTGGCTACTACATGCATTGATAATGCAAATAAAAGTAGCCCTACTAAGCATTACTCCATTTTGCTAAATCTCATCCACAAATTCAAGAGCCTGTTTGAATTTGCCATTTTGAGCATGCACTACTATCATAACATTCCATGAAACTACATCTTGCTTTGGCATTTTTTTGAACATTTGTAGTGCGTCATCTGAGCTACCATAGTCACCATATATACTGAGATACGTGTGCTAGTGTAGCAGCCTTAGAGAAAGGTTGAGAGATCCATGCTCTTATTGTTGGCAACACATGGGTACAACCCTCGTCAATATGTATGGTAAGTGCAGCAGTTTGGATGAGATTCAAGGGCCATGTTTGCATAGATGCCACTTCGGAATGCGGTCTCCTAGAATGCCATGATTGCAGTGTGTGCCCAAAATGGGTATGGTAAGGAGGCCCTGCAACTGTTTGATGCAATGCATGGAGAGAAGATTGGTATCTGAAGCACTTGCTCAACTATCTTGTATGAAGTTAGCCATGACTCCACAATCATGCATGACGCTCTTTGAATTGATGCGTTCCACATGAAAATGTCGTCCATATGACCATAAAACACTGTACTTTTTTTACTACAAAAAGAGCATCATTAAAACAATGAAGATGCATCTATTTTGTAGTGTATATTGCCACAAATAATTACTTCATTAGGTCAAGAGGTAAGAAACTTACATGCATCATACATCCAGATGATAACTCTTGCTTGCACTTGTTTATTGTCTCTCCATCACGTTCGGCTTTACGTAGAACCAGTTGTAGCCAATCGACATGTGAGTGGGGAGAAGGGTGAGATCCCGAGGATATGGTTTCAGTCGCCTATAAATTACTCTGAAACTCTTCCTTGCAACTATTTTTTCTGCTTTGGCTGCATCATATCTCTAATTCCACTTCTGCATCTCTTTGCTATTGAGGATATAAAACTTATTGAATTTCTCCATTTGCTCTTCGCTCATCTTTCTTTCAATCCCTTTTCCTTGGTGAATGTCACCAACAATGCGATCATCATCCTTGTTATGCCAATCCTGTGGCATATCGGGATCCGTGGATGCAAGAAACTCTGTTATATATACTAATGACTCTTGCACAAGCCATCTCTCTGCCATGCTGGGTGGCTTCTAGTCTTGCTCTTTGCCTTACAAATCCCTTCAAAGTTTTCATAAACCACTCGAGAAAAAACATCCACCGACTATGAACGGTACTTGCAATGGCCACCTCATTAACTATGTGCACAAGCAAGTGCACTTGAGTTGTCATAATGCTCAAGGGAAAGTGCTTCTCAAGCAAGCATACAGTTTCAATGGAGTCCACCCTAGCCTTCTCGATGCTTGATATGGAGATCTCTTTTTGAGATATCCACCTATTTCACATGCCCATGTAAGATATATTTATAATAAGTCTATAGATTATTCAAATTAAATTGAAGAAAATGCAATCAATGTGATTTGATAGTAGTAAGCATACCTCACAATACCACTTATCTTGAATATAGCATTTCTAACATCTTCTTGTAAGCATCCTTTTACTATAATTGCGAGGATGAACTATCAAAGCAACGAAGAAGTCGTCAATAATATAACATAATCATAATTACACTAACACATCATGATTATCGGTACACTAATCCTACAGCTTAGAATACCTGTAAGACCTTGTGCCAATCATGGGACTTGAGCCCACTAAGCTTATTGTCCTTTGAAAATGCTCCTTTCAAGCAATGCATGTATCTTGTCGGTTTTTAAAAAGAGGCAACGTCTGCTTTGACCGCTACCTCCTCTCTCTTGGAGAGAATCCATGTTGCTTTCGGGAGGACAACTTTTTTCAAAACATGCACCTGGGGCCACAAACGAGACATCATATTCATAGCACGCAAGTCTTCTTGCACTCCTCTCGAGTGTTTGGAACCAACCAAGTGTGCCCAAATAGTAGCCCCCACATTCTTGAAGATATGGATGGGATCCAAGAAATGATTGATTTGTAACTGACCCCAATAAGGAAGCTCATGAAATATGGATAGCCTCTTCATACCATGAGAAGGTTCCTCTCCATTCGCCCTCCAAGCCTGAATCCAGTCACTTGCCTTCAAATATGGTGGTGGTGGATCAAGTTGACCTCCACGCGCAAGATCGTCCAACGGAAGGTATCGAGCATGACCTTCATAAACATTTTTTCTCATATGTTTGGAGTATCATGCAAGTGGTTTCAAACCCAATCGACAAACAGGACAAGCATAGTACCCACTTGTAACAAGTCCTACACGTGTGCATGAATGTATTAGTATAAGATATGTAGGCAAAAGAGAGTCATAAAAGCATAATCCTATATTATACATGTAAAGACACAACCACGTACCTGTGCACTCTCCATATCCTGGGTAGTCATGCATGGTCCACATCAAGATACCTCTAACCAAAATATCATTGTTATGTCTAGGAGCTCTGGAAATATCAAAGACCCGCACTCCTCTGCATAAGATCTGTAACTCCTCTATTAAAGGTGCCATGTACACGTCCTTATTTTTAGCCTTGTACCTCCCTGGCACAAGTAGTGCAAGCATGAGATGTCCCTTCTTTATTGTTAGCCATGGTGGGGTATTGTAATTCACCAAGACTATGGGCCATGTTGACCAAGATGTCGAGCATAACCCGAAAGGATTCACGCCATCCATGGCAAGCCCAAGATGTAAGTTGTGTGGCTCCCTCGCAAAGTTCGGCCACTGATTGTCTATGTGCTTCCAAGCTGCATAATCTGCAGGAATCCTCAATGTGTCATCAGTGGACCGATGAGATGCATTCCAAGTCATCAATTCCGCTATGGATTTGCATCGGAACATGTGCTATATTCTTGCAATGATGGGAAAGTGTCTCAAGACCTTTACAGGTATATGCTCACCCTGTAAGTCATCTCTATATCGTTGTTCCCTACACTTTGGACAACTAGCCAAATCTCCATGCTCATGATGAAAGAGAATACAGTCATTACAACAAGCATGGATGGTATCATAATCCATACCCACCATTGTTAGCATCTTCTTTGTTTCATCTCTTGATGCGGGCATGGTATTTGGTGCAGGCAACATCTTCTGGAGCAACCTCATTAAGGCCAAGGCACTTGTATCTGACCACCCATACTTTGCTTGCAGATTCAAGATTGAGAGACAAGCCCATAGTTTAGACATCCTAACATCCTCGTACAATTGTGTTGATTGCAACTCTCGCATATTGACCTCAGACTCGGACATCACGTGTACATGTGATGTAGTGCCTCTAAAAATAGAATCCATCATGTCTACCATACCCTCGTCATCATCTGGCACATCTGGGAGACTATAGTATTGCTCAAAGTGTGAAGGTATATGTGCACCCTCGCCACCACCCTCATCATGTCTCAAGATTTCATGTAAATATAAGATCTTGTCTCAAGGTTTTGTGCCATAATGGTATGCAATATTAATCACAAACTCAAAGAGCATTGACTTACCGATGATCCATCACCACATGCAACACCAACGGTGGGTACTGGTTCGCACTTCTCCCCATACATTCGTAAGTGGCACATCACAATATGATGTTGATGTTGTACTTCTCGCTTGCAATGAGTGCAATGACAATACAATCTCTCCGTAAGCCACTCTATGCTCTCGATCATTGGCGCATCATTTGACGAGCTTCCACTCATCCTTCCATTTGCATACCTCCAAAATCACAACATGAGCTGCAAGGAAATCTATTAAGATCCAAAAAATAGCCACCCATGAGCTCATTTCCTCTCTTCTAATAATAAGTACCCTAAACCAATCACTATATAGCGATGCTTTGTCCTATTTTGTCACTATATAGTGACACTTTTAGGATATAAACGTCGCTATATAGCGACTAACCAGTGTTGCTATATAGTGACGCTAGGGGACTAAAACCCGAAACCTCACACGATGCCATCTTTTGCATCTCTATTGTAAAAAAAGCAAAAATCTCTCCTCCCACCTTATATTCGATGACCTTGCTTTTCTCCTATCTATTCCCCACACTTCTCACCCTAGCTCCTCTCCCAACACTTGTGCTCCCTCTCCACCCTTCTCCCTCTCTGCTTGCGTGAAAGGTAGTTTTTCAAGAAGGTGTGTCTCTTTAAGCAATGTAGTTTCATTTTTTATGAGATTTCGTTTTTTGAGTGTTGAAGCATGTTTCTCCTTATATTGCTAAGCCTATGTGGTAATTTTC
The DNA here is from genome assembly GCF_047967505.1 of Dipteris shenzhenensis. Taxonomy (NCBI): domain Eukaryota; kingdom Viridiplantae; phylum Streptophyta; class Polypodiopsida; order Gleicheniales; family Dipteridaceae; genus Dipteris; species Dipteris shenzhenensis. The sequence goes on along the minus strand of NC_141603.1, from coordinate 20,700,711 downwards.
ATGCTTGATTTTCAAAGGTTAAGGACAAAAAACGAGATTTGGTGAAAGAAAGAAGACTCACCTCTTCGCTTTTTGGTAGTTCTCTTCCTCCTCTTTCTCCTTGTTTGTAGGCTTATGCTTGTCTCCTCAATCCAATCCCTTTGAAAAGTTACTTCTCCAAACTCCCCCTTCCTCTAACTAGTTATCTAAAAAAATGGTATGTTTCCTCTTTTTTGTAGGGCCAATCCACGAAACACTAAGTGGGACTTTTCCAGGTAAGAAAGTGCTTCCTCTTTTTACCTTTTCTTATTTCCATTATTTGCATTGGCCTGCAGCTAATGCCTTAAGCGCTAGCTGTAGTGATGGGCATAAGAACCCTCTCTTTCCCTCTCTTCTCTTATTCCCTCTTCTTTCCCACTTTTTCTCTTTTCCTTCCTCTTTCCCCCCTCCTTCCCCTCATATGCCCATGCATAAGCCTAAGCATATGCTTTCTCTCTTTTTCTCTTATGCATATGCTTTTCCTTCTCTTATGCTTATGCTCTTTTCCCCTCTTCTTTTTCTTCCCTCTCTTCTCTTTTCCCCTCTTCCTTATCTTCTTTTCATAAGCATATGCCTATGCCTATGCTTATGCTTATGCATGAGCATATGCTCATATGCTCATGCATGAGCATAAGCATATGTCTCCTTCTCCTTCACCTTCTCCTTTCTTCTCTTCTTTTCCCCTCTCCTTCAATCTCTTTTTCTCCTCTTTTCATAAGCATATGTATTTGCCTATGCTTATGCTTATGCTTATGCATGAGCATATGCTCATATGCTCATGCATAAGCACAAGCATATGCTTTCTCTCTTTTTCTCTTATGCTCATATGCTCATGCATAAGCATAAGCATATGCTTTCTTTCTTTTCTCTTATGTTCTTTTCCCCTCTTCTTTTTCCCGTCTTTTCAATCTCTTTTTTCCCTCTTTCAGTCTCTTTTCCTCTCTTCCTTCTCTTATGCGTATGCTCTCTTTCCCTCTTCCTTCTCTTATGCTTATGCTCTTTTCCTCTCGTATTGTTCCCCTCTTTCAATCTTTTTTCCCCTCTTCCTCCTCTTCTTTTTCCCTCTTCTTTTTCCCCTCTTTCAATCTATTTTCCCTCTTCCTTCTCTTATGCTTATGCTCTTTTCATAAGCATATGCCTATGCCTATGCTTATGCTTATGCTTATGCTTATGCATGAGCATATGCTCATATGCTCATGCATAAGCATAAGCATATGCTTTCTCTCTTTTTCTCTTATGCATATGCTTTTCCTTCACTTATGCTTATGCTCTTTTCCCCTCTTCTTTTTTCCCTCTTTTAATCTCTTTTCCCCTCTTCCTTATCTTCTTTTCATAAGCATATGCCTATGCCTATGCTCATGCTTATGCATGAGCATATGCTCATATGCTCATGCATAAGCATAAGCATATGTCTCCTTCTCCTTCTCCTTTCTTTCTCTTCCTCTTCTTTTCCCCTCTCCTTCAATCTCTTTTTCAATTTTGAACTAAAAAAATTTGCAATCGGAGTTATAGTGCAAAAGTTATAGCTATTATACTATTCTCTTCATATTCCATTTAAATTAAGTTCTATTACTTGTATATATATTTTTGTAAAATTAATTTAGGAAAATATTATGAATATTCCAAGTTAAAATAATACTCTCGATCAAGTTTGGTAATTTTGGTGACCATTTTTGGCAAATGTAGAAGGAATTTGACCATGGCGCAGAAGGCAAAGTTGGTCAGGACATCATGGGGTGTCCAAAAATGCACAAACCCGCCACGGAATGAATTTGTCCATTTGGACACCACACCCCATGATGTCTTGACCAACTTTGCCTTCTGCGCTGTGGTCAAATTCCTTCTACATTTGTCAAAAATGGACATTGAAATGGTCAAAGTTGTCAAACTCCTTCATCTACCCCTTCAAAATCTATATTTCTTCATATAAAATCATGAAGTGCATCAATCCTTTACAAGGTGATATAGTAGTTAACCTAAAAATTAAAATAAAAGATACATGACCAAGAAAACAAATTTTTAGATTCCTCTTCAAAATATATATTTTCTCATGTAATGCATCAAATTATTTCAAGGTGATTTAGTGATATGAAATCAAATATTTCATTGACATAGCCAACCTAAAAGGTGGCTCCAAAGGCAAGATAAACAAAGAAACTGAAAATTGATAAGGTGATGTAGTGGACACTACAAGGCACATGCCCTTTTCCGACAAAAATACCGATCTTTTTTACACTAAAAAGTTTTTTTTTTAACGGTCGCAAAGGTCAATATTCACGTTGCTATTAGCATCAAAAAAGAATGGCCGCTATATAAGTATCACTATATAGCGACACTGGTAAACGTCGCTATATAGCAACGATTAACAAAAGCTAAAAAGAAACATTAGTGGGGCTAAACAAGGCCACAGCAAGCCCTGTTTTGTCCCACTAACGTCTTTTTTTTGTAATTCCAAAATAATGTTTTTTGTTACAAAATTTCCCTTGTGAAAAGGATGATACAAAATCGCTCAAACGAGCTGAGTGACAGAAGCATATACATGTCGAAGATATACAACATTTTTTGTTACAAAATTACCCTTTCGAAAAGGGTGATACAAAACCGTTCAAACGCGTTGACATATAGAAGCATATGCATGGCAAAGTATATGCAAACTACTACTACTGCTGCTGCTCATCCGAATCGTCATCCTCGTCCTCATCCTCATCCTCATCGCGTTGGCCTAATCCCTGGCCCTCGTGAGCTGCGCCTGATCCCTAGCCCTTGTCGAAACCGTATAAGCCTAATCCCTCGTCATCACCACTCACCTCCACTGATGGGACGTTCGAGCTTTGATTCTAAGAGTGAAACCATATTAATTAAACATTAGATTGGAACTTAAAGAATAAAACAGTTTAAAAAGTGAGATTACAAGCAGGAGTGGACTTATACTGTGTGAGCAACTATCTCCGCCCAATCGATCGTCGCTCCCAGTGCCTCCTACTCAATAAACCATGACTTTGTTCCCATGTGAAACCCGCATCGCGTCTCTGTGTCTGTGGGAAGGTGACCCATCGCAGCTTGCTGTGGGCCCATGTTATGAGAGCTACATAAAGTGCATGCAATATGTAGTAAAACAAATAGAACAATACATTAAATGAGAAGAAGTAGACTTACCAAGGTTGCCTCGAATGCCAACCGTCCGCCTACACCAAAGTGCGAAGTACCTATGGAGTCCAGCTGTGTCCTTGCAGCCTTCCTCTAACCCTCAAACAGTTTGGGATGGTCCCTGTACTGCTTCTTGAAAAACTTTCAGTCAACTTTGTCTGCCCAGCTAGGTTAAGCCTTCTCCTTTGCGATGGAAGTATGCAAGGTTGACCTACGATGCTTCAAGAGGACCCCCATGCACTCTTTCATGTAATCTAAATTGAACTCCCAATTTGGGGGGTTAGGATATTGTCTTTTCAATTCATCGATGATTGCCTGCTTCTTTTGGTCATCTTGGTACCACCAGTCAGTAGCTATGCCACTCTTGAAGTGGTGGCTCATCAACCACCTCATGGTGGCCATCATTGCTGAGCCCTTTTTATTTTCTATTATCTCTCCATCTCCAGCAACCGTGATTTCATAAGATAGGACCTCGACGGGGTAAGGAGGACTCATGGTAGTGGTAGAGTTAGAGCGAGTGGTGTTACTACGAGTGCTTATGGAGCAACGAGTAGCAGTGGGAGTAGGAGAGGGCAAGGGACCTGATTGGTACTGGGTCTTGGGACCAAGTGGAGACTTGTAGGGATGTGAGTGTGCTGACTCGTCTACATCTCTCGAGTCAACACAACATAAGCGACCCTTCCTACTCTTTCTTTCCTTATGATGGGCATGCCCAGGTGATGACCCCTCAGTCGAAGGGGCTAGATGGGACGGCTGGACAATAGGTACAGCCGTCGGTGTAGGAGAGGGATTTGCTGAGGTCCTGTGGGATAGCAGAGAGAAGAATCTCACTGGCTCCGCATCGGTAATCTGTGCAAAAAACTCATCGAGACTCTCAACAAAGCCATGGGCTGCTAGTAGCAAAGAAGTTCCCCCAGGGGTAGTCACAGTGCTATGTCCAAGAGGAGTCGGGCCAATGGTAGCTGCAAGGGTAGGCCCCTGAGGTGTCGCCTGAGTGGAGTCAAAGTCATCTGGAAAGTAGAGATCATGATGTCTCCTCCTACGAGGGTTTTCATACTCGTCGGATGTGCGACATGATCCCATGTCTAATTTGGGGGAATTGGACAAATGTAGACACAAACACGAAGACAAAAAACAAAAAACAAGAGCGGGTAAGAAGCAGATAGACAATTAATTACTTAAGACAATTATGAAATTCAAACTCACGAAATTATGAAAAGGCAATTAATGACGTGAAAATTATGAAATGACATTAACGCATAAAGGATAAATATGAAATGACAATTATTTACTTAAGACAATTATGAAAAGCCGGTTTTGAAATTATAAATATTTATGAAAGACAAGTGGAATCCAATAAGATTTTCATATATATATATATATAAAATAGAGACCAAAAGAATGTCTCCAAAATTATGTATATAAAAAATATGTCTCCAAAAGTATGCTTAAGCAAAATTTATCTCCAAAAGAGACATTCTCCAAAAATTCCAAAATGATGGAGGAGGTCTACTGCTCTACATTACTGTCTGAGGTACTTTCTTCCTCCGCACTGCTAGGCGGGTCACTGTGGACCTCATCCTTCACCTCTTCTAATATGCAGTCATGCTATATATATATATATATATATATATAAAATAGAGACCAAAAGTATGTCTCCAAAATTATGTATATAAAAAATATATGTCTCCAAAAGAATGCTTAAGCAAAATTTATCTCCAAAAGATACATTCTCCAAAAATTCCAAAATGATGGAGGAGGTCTACTGCTCTACATTACTGTCTAAGGTACTTTCCTCCTCCGCACCGCTAGGCGGGTCACTGTGGACCTCATCCTTCACCTCTTCTAATATGCAGTCATGCTCTTCAATGATTATGTACTCGCAATTCCACGAATGCCTCCACACAATCCATTATGTCCTTTACACAATCATATTTAAGGCTCCACCAATCATGGCAGTCTCTCCATAACCTATGGAGATCATGTAGGTTGTGTCGTGTGTTCCTCAGTTGCCCTTGCTCCACTACCCTTCGGCTTGGATCCCACCCAAAAGCACGCACCCCCATGTTGTACTTCACCCAATCACTCTCTTGCGCAAACTTCTCTTTTACATGAACTAGCAAAGAAGCTATGTCTGTAATCCCTATGACATGGGGAACCAGGTTGGGGTTTAGGGAGGATACCCATGGGTGAGGCATGGTTGTTCCACTTAGAATCTATTTAAAAGAAAAAAGAACCAAATACGGATAAGGAGCATGTGAAAAAAGAACCGAATACGACTAAGAATAGGGGAAAAGAAGAGAAGCATAAGAGAAGCATAAGAGAAGAGAAGCATAAGCATAAGAGAAGGAAAAACATAAGCATAAGCATAAGCATAAGAGAAGGAAAAACATATGCATAAGAGAAAAAGAGAGAAAGCATATGCTTATGCTTATGCATGAGCAAATGAGCATATGTTCATGCATATGCATAAGCATAGGCATAGGCATAGGCATAGGCATATGCTTATGAAAAGAACATAAGCATAAGAGAAGGAAGAGGGGAAAAGAGATTGAAAAAAGGGAAAAAGAAGAGGGAAAAAGAAGAGAAGAGGGGAAAAGAGATCGAAAGAGGGGAAAAAGAAGAGAGGAAAAGTGCTTAAGCATAAGAGAACGAAGAGGGAAAAAGAGCATAAGCATAAGAGAAGGAAAAGAGGCAAAGAGATTGAAAGAGGGGAAAAAGAGATTGAAAAGAGGGGAAAAAGAAGGGGGGAAAAGAAGAGAAGGAAGAGGGAAAAAAGAGATTGAAAGAGGGGAAAAAGAAGAGGGAAAAAGAGCATAAGAGAAAAAGAAAGAAAGCATATGCTTATGCTTATGCTTATGCATGAGCATAAGAGAAAAAGAGAGAAAGCATATGCTTGTGCTTATGCATGAGCATATGAGCATATGCTCATGCATAAGCATAAGCATAAGCATAGGCAAATACATATGCTTATGAAGAAAATTGCATGCTCCATCTCATATTCTTGCCTACCTCATTCATAGTAGGGATCACATAAGGATGTTATGTTATCAACCATACCATCATCAGTGACTTTTAGAATCCTCATCTATGCAAATGACCATTGCTCCACTTGTTCAAATCCCGATACTTCACCTTCTACTACATTCTTACTTGCAAATGATCTCATTTATAAAATGTCCCCTACAATAAAATCCAAGGTGGTGCACTTTGTATTCTTGATAATCTCTGTTGCATAAGTCTCGTCTCCGTCCCATGCTATAAATGATTCGTTGGATGTATTGTAGGGCATAACATCTCCAAGTGTTTCCATATCTCCATATTTATACTTTAGCTCAACATGTGTGCTAAGAATCTTTGATATAGTAACTGCCACCTTATCTTCACCAAGTCTTCAAAAGTGGCAAACTGAATTGGGATCACTATCATGGATTGTAGCAAATGCAACTACTTCTCTTTTGCTACACAAAATCACATCCATCCCTGGAACAAAATCTATAGCCATCTCCTTTATGACAGTCCTTTAAGCTGCAGCAGCAACGATTACATAAATATTAGTCTCTTTTTAATAATCTACTCATTTATTATAATTTTTAATTGATAATTAATTTATTGGTGGGAGAAGTTATCCGATTAAGTACTTATCAGATAGACACACCACTTTGCATGCAACTCAATAACACCTAGGTTGAGATGCGTGCAAAGTATTATGCCCATCAGGTATGCTTTGCATGGTATATCATGCATTAAATACCGTTTGTGCCTCAGCGTCATGCCTCAGTGTCATGCATAACCATAAAAAACATGCTTTTAGGTGTGTTATCCGACCAAGTGCTTATCGGATGGATGTAGCACTTTGCATGAAACTCAATACCACCGCTTTTGAGGTGCATGCAAAGTATTGTGGCCATCGGATATGCTTTTCATGGTCGAGGGAGCATTAAATACCATTTTTTCATTAGTCTCATGCACAACCGTCAAAAAACACGGTCCTAGGTGTGTTATTTCAAACAAGTGCTTATCGGATGGGGACACCTCTTTTCACACAAGTCAATACCACCTAGGTTGAGGTGCATGCAAATTATTTTGTCCATCAGATATGATTTGCATTGTCAATCACGCATTATACAGCATTTTTATCCCTGTGATATGCATTACCGTCAAAAAACGTGCTCCTAGGTGTGTTATCTGAACAAGTACTTATGGTATGGGTGCATCACTTTGCATAAAGCTCAGAACCACATAATTTGAGGCATATGCAAAGTATTATGCCCATCAGATATGCTTTGCATAGGCAATCATGCATTATAGACCGTTTTTCCCTTAGTGTCATGCACAACCGTAAAAAAACCACGGTCCTAAATGTGTTATTTGAACAAGTACTTATGGGATGGGCATGATACTTTTCATGTAAGTCGAATCCACCTAGTTTAAGTTGTGTGAAAAGTATCAAATATGCTTTGCATTGTCGATCAAGCATAAAACACCGTTTTTGCCTTAGTGTGATGCACAACCATAAAGAAACATGGTCCTAGGGGTGTTATTCAAACAAGTACTTGTCGGATGGGGGCTCCACCCTGCATGCAAGTCAAGTTCAACTAGGTTGAGGTGCATGAAAAGTATTGTGCCCATTGGATATGCTTTCCATGGTCAATCACACATTATACACAGTTTTTTCCCTAGTGTTATGCACATCCGTAAAAAAACACAGTCTTAGGTGTGTTATCCAACCAAGTACTTATAGGATGGGTGTGCCTCTTTGCAAACAAGTCAATAGCACCTAGGTTGAGGTGCAAGTAAAGTACTTAACCCATCAAATGTGCATTGCATGGTCAATTGAGCATTAAATACCGTTTTTGCCTTTGTGTCAAGCACATTCATAAAAAAGCACTCTCCTAGATGTGTTATCCGATCAAGTACTTATCGGATAGACACACCACTTTGCATGCAACTCAATAACACCTAGGTTAAGGCACATGCAAAGTATTGTGCCCATCGGATATACTTTGCATGGTATATTATCCATTAAACACCGTTTGTGCCTAAGTGTCATGCACAACCATAAAAAAACATGCTTTTAGGTGTGTTTTCTGACCACGTGCTTATCCAATGGGTGTACCACTTTGCATGATACTCAATACCACTACTTTTGAGGTGCATGCAAAGTATTGTGCCCATCGGATATGCTTTTCATGATCAAGGAAGCATTAAATACCGTTTTTGCCTTAGTGTCATGCACAACCATCAAAAAACACGGTCCTAGGTGTGTTATTTAAACAAGTACTTATCGAATGGGGGCACCTCTTTGCACACAAGTCAATAGCACCTAGGTTGAGGTGCACACAAAGTATTGTGCCCATCTGATATGATTTTCATTCATTATACACCATTTTCATCCTTGTGATATGTACAGCAATCAAAAAACGTGCTCCTAGGCTAGAGAAAGGCAAACCACTTATAGCTGAGGGCAAGGAGGACAAACAAGACACAACCATGCTAGTGGAAGCAGATCATCTAAGTGATCAAGAGTGGGTGTTTTGATTCCAGGAGGGTAGTATCAACTCTCAAGCTCTTTGTGAGAAATTGTTGGTTTTTTGTGAACATATCATAGTTTCTTTGATTTGTTGGTTCTTTGTGAACGCATTTTAGTTACTTTCATGAGTTGCTCTTTGTGAGCATAATTATTTTATTTGTCCCTCATTTCGTCTCAGGGAGGGTTTGTTAGGAATTCATCCTCATGAGAGACCTAATGAGTAAGGTCTAGAGAAGGTCATTGTACTTGAGCATATATTGGTCATGGAGATCAATCAAGGGCTTTGATTGGATCATCACCAACCTCACGTGTAGTCAGTGCATAGTGAGACACGTGGCTGGCAATAGCTTGCACGCAAGATATAGAAGTTCCTAATGGTGGTTCGCATGGCTCTTAGCAATGGACGAGGTGGTAATCAATTTTTGTGGCTCCTATATATCTACAAGAACACAACCGTTGAGGTCCTTTCACATACTTGCGCAGGTCTGGGTGTGTTTGTGTGTATCATGAGAGTAGGGGTAGAGGTTTACATATAGACATGATAGTAGAACTATTGTTGTCGCCATGTTTTTGTGAGCTCCAACAAGCTCGATCGGCCTGAGGAGACTTCCATGGCACTTTTGATCATTTGAATTGTAAAAGTGTCTTCTCTGACCGCGCATCAATTAGCTTCAATAGAAGGATTATATGTGTTGATTGTCGGGAAAAGTTTCTTGTCATTTTATGTGAAGGTGATCGTAATTTTGTGTAGTCTAATTGTCTTTCACTTTATGAGAAGCAAGTTGTTTGTATTTCCTTCAAAGATAGACTTGTGACTTGAGATGAGGCAAGTGTGAGGTTGTTGCACCAACACCTTGTTGCACAAGCACCTATTTGACACCACTAAGATTTATTGTAACAAGCTCCAATCCTTCTTCAATGATAATATGAGTGTTTGGATATTTCCTTAATTGCTCACATTTACTTGCCTTGCTCAAACACCCATGTCCAAATGATCAATGTCCATGCTTGCACAACCCTATTGTTAGTTTCTCTACATCCAATCACTACATAGGACCTTGCATGACAACCAAACACCTGAGTGCAAGAGGGCATATTTTGCACCAAGTACTTGAGACATACAATGAGCATCATGCACTCGCCTAGCACCAGCGACAGGAGTCAATCGCAGGGTGGCAAAAAATGCATCAACAAAGGTGGACGACTACCGCCATGATGAGAAATGTCATCAATAGCTTTATGGCTAGATGGATCAATCAATATGGGATAATTGGGTTCTAGACAAATCCTAAATTAGTGTTTTGTCATTTTAAGGAATTATTGAGGGATTTGAGATATGCCAATGACAATGCTCCATTTCGTGATGATGGTGAAGCAAGTGGGCATGACTATTTAATAGCAAATGGGCTAGAGTAGGACACATGAAATGTAGGATGGCCACGTGTATTTCACACCAAGGAAGCCATCGCAATTGTGAAAGGAGGCACCCACCAAAAAATAAATGTACTAAGCTGCAATACTATTCCTTCATAACCATCATAATTGCTTGCAAACCATGTAAAGTTTTCCAAAGCCACCCCATCCTCCATTATGACCTTGACAAGTAGGATACATTTTAAAATGGAGGCTAAGGAGTGTCACATTGAGTTAAAGGGATTGGACCCTTCTGGAGTCCCCATGGATGATGCACCGAGAGACTAAGGAGTGTCACATCGAGTTAAAGGGATTGTATGATGACTAAGGAGTGTCACATTGAGTTAAAGGGATTGGACCCTTCTGGAGTCCCCATGGATGATGCGCCAACAGACTAAGGAGTAGACTAAGGAGTGTCACGTCGAGTTAAAAGGATTGTATGATGGCTAAGGAGTGTCACATTGAGTTAAAGGGATTGGACCCTTTTGGAGTCCCCATGGATGATGCGCCGACAGACTAAGAAGTGTCACGTCGAGTTAAAGGGATTATACAATGGACCATTCTAGAATCCGTGACATGGATGGTTGCATCAAGTTAAAGTAATCAGGCATTTGCATGGCCGTAGTGTAAGGGGTCACGTCGAGTTAAAGGGATTGTACAATAGAATCCGTACCATGGATGGTTGCATCAAGTTAAAGTTATCAGGCATTTGCATTTCCGTAGTGTAAGGGGCCCATTCTTCTAGTTGCATTGTGTTAGTGTCAGTAGGCCTCACATCAAAGAGGTTTAAATGCCCTTGGAGGTAACTTGTTGGTGTGCCATAGGAAGGCTTTAGTAAAGATGTGTGGTACGAAAGGAAAAATAGATATTTCTTAAGATTTTTTTTTTAAAAAGGTGATTTAGTCTCTTTGGCATGTCCTCTCTCTGCCTCCCTTCTCTCTCTCTCTCTCTCTCTCTCTCTCTCTCTCTCTCTCTCTCTCTCTCTCTCTCTCTCTCTCTCTCTCTCTTCCTTCTTCTTTTCTCTCTTAAATTGCACTGGCACATACCTTCTATGCGCTGGCACGTACCTACACACAAGCATGAAATTCATCTTGTTGAATTGATGGAAATTGCGCTGGCACGTACCTCGTGGAGGTATGGAAACCCTCTATATTAAGTCAACGAACAGAGAGCTAGGTGGTGCCCTTGCCTGCTTCCATCTAGCCCTTTAGCTCTCAGCCTGTTTCTTATTCGTTTCTTCATTCCTCCCATGGCTCGCTGCTCCCTTCCTTCCCACACTCATCGCCCGGAAGTCCCTAGCTTCGACCTTGCTAGACCTGCTAGGCGATTGGCAAACCCTCCTCTGTCAGATCATAGCCCGGTGCTTGCCATGAATGAGGCTGTTTTCAGGTGCGTCAAACAGCTCTTTGGCTACACTGATAATGGTCAAGGCTCGTATCGCTTTGCGGTTTTCAACGCTACGTCTCATTTGTCTTGTAAGGTGGAGAACGATGGCATCCCTCGAGAGTTGGGAGATCGCATGTGGGCAACTGCTCGACATTTCTACCAGCAACCATCCATGGTAAAGCAGCTTTTGCCTCGCCAAGGGAGAAAGAAGGGGATCGATCACCTTTACGTCAAATGAGGCAAGTGATCCGGTGAGCTGGCTAAAGATAACTGGCGATACGACATCGTGCAAGTGTTTGCGATGGGTTTCAAGAGGCATTTGGTCCTTGGGAGCACTCGGTATTATCTTATATTTGAGAGTTTGGGATTGGAAGCCGGGTAGATGGAGGCTTCATTGTAGACAATTGAACCGGCAGTACTCAAAATTTTATATGTGACTCGTGAGTTTTGCCCGCTCTTAGAATTTTGAGTACCGCCCGCTCTATTGTCTGCAATCAAGGCTTCATAAACACCGCTTCCAATCCCAAACTCTCAAACATTAGAGAATAATTGAGAATGAAGATAACATCGTGTTCTTTGATTGTAGGAAATTTATATTCTTTTACACTTTTTAAAATGAAGAAATTGATTGAATATTGAAAATGGGAGTAGATGTTGCTTTAGTTAATTGGAAAACATTTTGAGTTCTTCACATATTTAGTGTGTTTGTGTGGGGGAGATTGAGGGGGGATTTGGCACACTCACTCTTCAAAACTTATAAGACCAGGTAGCATACCCTTTCTTGGGTGCACAATGATTTGCATATAGCACAGAGCATTTTACATAAGCGTACTTGAAATTAAGTATTCAAAATGAGAGTACATGTTATTGTCTGAGATGATTGGAAAGCAATTATATTTCGTACATAGGACTCATTTAGCATACAACTAGACATTTGTTAGGGGGGGAGGGGGGGAAGTTGGCATTCTTCAATATGCCCTTACTTGGACACACAATAATTTGCATTCACCACAAAGGACTTTACGAAAGTGAGCTTGATTTAATTAAATATTAAAGATGAGAATAGATGTTGTGTTAGATAATTGGAATGCATTTTGCATTTTGCACATTGCGCTATGCATTTAGCATAGAACCACATTTTGTGTGGGGGAGAGTTGGCACGATTCTCTTCCAAAATTAAAAGCAATGAACATGTCCTTCCTTCGGCTCATAATGCTTTTAATTCATATTATACGTGAATGAAAGAAGTAGTTGTATTAGATAGTCAAATTGCACTTTGAATTGGACACATAATACTTTGCATTTAGCACATAACCACATGTTTGTGTGGGAGGAGAGTTGGCACGCTTCTTCTCCAAAAATTATAAGACCAAGGAACACGCCCTTAAGCACATAACACTCTGCATTTGTACTATATGCACTTTGGTAATTCACTCAATTAGTGGGCATACAATAATTTACATTTTGTACATAGCACTTTTCATTGAGCCCTATTGCACCTTGGAGAGCAATGTTTGAGAGTGGGTTGTCACTCTAGATAATAGAGAATGAAATAAAGTCATGGCTGCAAAACATTCTCGTCTTCCTAGTGAAATCCTTTCTAGGTTAGGAATGGTTTCATAGATTCCCAAGCCTTCGACATGCCCTTCCATAGTTCAGCCCCTTTATCCATGCAAGGTTCTTTGCCAAAGAGGTCTGCACATTACAAGAGGTTTTTCCAATGTTTACATCTCTTTATTTTTATACAAGAGATATTTTTTATGATCAGAGAGGCCTAAGCTATTCTTGGGTTCTGAAAGCCTTTCAAAATCCATTGTGCCATAAATTTGGCAGCATAATTTTCTAACCCTCGAGCCACCGCTGGCGGGTAAAGTCCCCGCTCCAAGTTTCAAAACGACTACTTACCTAATCAAAGACCTTCTTTGATGGGAACCAGGAGGATATAAAATCGATTAAAGAAGAATCAACATATTGGTTAAGTACATACTTTCTTCTAGAAAGAGAGGGTTGGAGTCCCTACCATCTTTGCAGTTTTGTCCTGATTCTATCTAGAATGAAGGCACATGGTAGGAGGAACGGAATGGAAAATAAATGGAAAAACTAGAAAGCAATGAAAGTAAATGGAAAGTATAAAGCAATGATAACCAGACCCAAGGGGGTTGCTCATGAACGCATATAGGGGGACTTACATGTTGTCTACATACATGAGGGGATTTATAAAATAGCAACTTAGTGTAATCTATATATGTTTATTTATGGAGAGGTGTAAAAATTTTAAGATTGGAAAACTTATTCATGCAAGAGGGGGTTCATCAATTACATGAAAAAAATGTAAAAATGAAAGAACAAGGGTATTTTGCATTTATTCTTGCTCGCACGTGCTATATGGGGTTTATGAAAAGTGACACCCTTGGGTAACCAAAATACTCACATGATAGAAAAGCTTGATGTATACCACTCTAATGTGACACTTGACAAGTACAAAACTATATAGTGTGACACTAGAGCCTAGAAAGCCAATGTGTATATGGGATAACTGCCAATATGACACATGGCATGTCTAGGACTCACTAGACTAAACACACCTAGAACACTCACTTTGACTTCATGTTCCATGCAGGAAATGTGAGGGACTACTAGAATGGAGCCAAAAATAGAACATGACAATGATATAGTCTACTACTCTCTCCACCCAAGTAGCTCAAAGTCTCAAATGAAGCATGGCTACTTGACCAACATATCAGTCTAGGGAATGCACCAACATCTTGCAACTCAGCCAGGCATGATAAAGAGATATATCAAAGCCAATAGAAAGGCTCTCACAATACATCCCCTTGTGGCTTCATAGTAGGACATGGTAGGAAGCCACACATCACTCATAAAGGAAATAAAACATCATTTGAGGAGGACTATCCAAGGATGAGGACCTTTACTAACTCAATGAGATTATTGCATCAATTTTTGGGGGACTACCTAGGGCACAGTACCAAAGCACATCAAGCTCATGTAAAACTTAAAAAATGAAGTCATGATCATCAAGCTCATAGATCTCTGGATAGAGAGAGATAGATCTCGGATGTGAGCCGCGAGAGCATGTGTCGATGATGGCAGGTCTTCATCTTCTTCCTTTGCTTCACTATGGATGGCCACAACCAAATTGGCATGGTCTTGGGTTTGTTACTTGGCAAGTTTCTTGAAGCAGCGATCCTCAACATGACCAAGCTTCCCACAATATGTGCACATGAGAGGTTTGAATTCACCTTTACCCTTTGAAAAAAGTACAGTAGTGTCAGGAGTATTGGTATACCTCCGTTCATTGGTCAAGTATCATGGGCACCATGCCATGAAAGTCCATCTTTGCTACCTGTAGTACTAGAATGACCTCTTGATACTATGGAATGTCTTCAACTCTTGAGAGGAGAACAACAACTTGATCATCTTCCCCTACATGGACCTTTAAAGCAGCAAGTTGTGTGATGAGGGACTCCATGTGATTTAGATGCTATTGAAATAGTGTCTTCATGCTTCATGGTGAGCTTGAAGAAATCCTGGCAAATAAATACCTTAGAATTGATGAGTTGATTGCTCTAACTTGTTCTGATGGGCAATGAGCTCAAAATCAAGGTGATGAATGACAATATCAGCAAGAGCCAAACCAATGAAAGAGATTGCCTTATCATTTTGATCTTGCCAAACGAAGAAGCTTCTCTTCATCATCATTAGGTTCCCTTGATTTCCCATTCACAAGTATTCATAGATTATGTCTCATTAGTAGAAGCCGCATTTTGGCTTGCCATGTTGCAAAGTTCTTTCTGGAGAACTTCTTAATGGTAACACTTAATTTGGAAGACTCCATAGCTGAAAAAATGAAAGTACCAGTGCAAGACTAGCAAGTTGAAGAGTTCAAACTAGTAGTGGAATACCTTGGGCCTTGGAGTAGCAACTTCAGTTGTTGGGGAGTAGGTTGGGGTAGAGAATGGCAATGGAATTTTAGGCTGATGGTGAGCAGAGCAAAGGCAATGGGAAAAGAAGGATTCTAGCAATGCAAAGAGATTGATGATACATGAGAGTCACTCTATATAAAATGGGGCTATAGCAACATCCGAGAACTAGAATAGAAGTTCTTCAAAAGATGCATCACTTATCATAGCAACAGGTAGTAAGAATTTTGTATCGAACTCAAATTTCATTAGAAATCAAAGAAGCCACAACTTTTGATTGAAAACTCGGATTAAATCAATGTAAAAGGCAAAAATATAGAGTTCAATAATCTCTGCAACTTTGTTTAAAACTTCAAGTCGAAATTCCACCTCCAGAGGTCACTCTGAGGTCTTATAAACTGCACGAGTAGATCACGAGAATCATCTTTCTAAGAGATCTTCAAGCAACCAATGGTGATGAGCAGCCAATGGTGATGACTAGTCCATGAACCTCTCACATAGCTCCTCCAAATTGGCATCTCGATCTTCACGATGAGTCTCGGGTGGAGGAGAAGACAAGAGGCACCTTTCCAAGGAGGAGGAGGGAGAGTAACTTCGTTGGCCTCCCTAATCTCAACATCTTGGAAGGGGAAGGACAGATAGGGCTAGGAGCATGGCTCTGATACCACATGAAGGCACATGGTAGGAGGAATAGAATGGAAAAGAAATGAAAGAACTAGAAAGCAATGAAAGGAAATGGAAAGTACAAAGCAATGATGACCAAAATACTCACATGATAGAAAAGCTTGATGCAGAGCACACTAATGTGACACTAGACAAGTATAACACTATATAGTGCAACACTAGACTCTTAAAATCCAAAGTGCATATGGGATAGCTCCCAATATGACATCTGGCATGTCTAGGACCCACTAGACTGAAGGGCAAATTGATGTAATGGGGTGTACCAAGGGGTACAAGGTTTGTGTGAGTTTGTGTGTCACCACATGGTGGTTAGTGTGACCAGGTTAGGTGGTAGAAGATTCTATTAGATGTGAGTGAGAGATTCATGGGCTTGATTGAGAGATCAGTGGAGCGATTTGTGGATGTGCTCCTTTGGGGCACATGCATTGTATCAGTTGCCCTTATAAGGGCCTCTCCTCTTTTGAATAAACATCTCTTTTGTTCCATTTGCCAAACCCTTCATGTTGTTTCATCATGTAGTATTAGAGCCACGTCCACCCTCCTTGAGCCCTCTTTGAGTGCCATGTCATCATCTTCCCCAAATGAAGCTTTTCTTCATTCTCTTCCCATAGATTTTGCTTAGGCTTGTTCTCCTCCATCTCTGAGATATTTCTTGCGCCCTATGAGCCCAAGCTTTTTCACATTGGGGCAAATCCTTGGCTAGGAGGAATTAGGGAATAGTTTCTTCATTTGCCCGTGCCGACACGTTTTCTAGCCACCGAAGATTCACACAATTCTCCCCGTAGGAGCCACCATTTATAAAATGTCTCTAGCTACTATTGGGCAACACTATAAGGAGCATGCTAATGAAGTTTAGTCCCATTTGGTCTAGTAATCTACCCGCAATTGACCAAAACACAGTTGATCTTCCTCATACAATGCCGCACGATTCTTGATGAATTGGTGCAATTCCTTTTCATGGCTTCTTGCATGGGGTATGAGCTTCGAATCAGTACTAAAGGCACTCTCTGAATTGCTTCTGATTACTTCAATTTTGGCCTACAATTTCATTGTTTCATGGTTGACTATTTTCTGGATGTTTGATTGTGTTTGATAGAGTTGACCAAGTCAAACTGAGAAATTTATTGAGGGCTTTTGTTCCCAGCATGCTATTTGACTTTGGAAAGCATTGGTTTGACTCTCTTGACTTTGATTGTCTTGAATGATTGAGACATTTGTAACCATTGGTCAAGAGAAAGATTTATCTTTGTAAGGGACTAGACACTGCCACATCATTGGTAAGACCTTCCCTATGGCCTCCAAAACCAAGATAGATAAGTTTGAGGGAGAGGGTTTTCATACTTAGCAAACTAAAACTAAATTTATTCTTATGAAGAAGGGGATATGGAATCTGGCTAATGGAAAAGAAAAGAAACCAACCACTAGGGAAGGAGAAGCTTTATGGCTCCCTAAGGATAAAAAGGCACTAGCCATAATTGCTCTTGGATTGAGTGATTCTTTTATCCACCACATTAATGGCTGTGAGATTGATTGCTCATGCTACATGGAATCATCTTGAGCTTGTCTTTGGAGCACAGGGGAAGTGTTCCAAGTTTAGCTTGCTCATCAAATTCTTTGATTTGAAATTGGATAGAGGAGAATCCATCTCTTCACATTTAAACTCCATGAAGAGCATACTAACTCAGTTAGCTAGCATCAAGTTTGATCTTGATGATGACATTATAATTGCTATCTTACTCAAAAGCCTAACTAAGGAATATGGCACTATTATCACTACTCTCACCAATGTACCAGATATTAGTTTGGTGGAAATTGATGTTGAGATATGGTGCCATGTGCACATGAATTAGAGGCTAAGGTATGTGCTAAGGAATGTATTGAAGTAGCCACCCTAGGATGTGGACTACATGATGTGGAGATGTGGATCGAGGATATCCACAAGGAGAGATGTGGATCAAAGGATCCCACAGATGTTGACTATTCAAAGGGCACTCTCTATATAAGAGGCCTATCATGTATTGTTGATATAGCACATTGGAATAGATTGAGTGTTTCATGCTTCCTATCTCTCTTCCCATGGCTTTATGTATTTGGGTTCATCCTCCGTGATCTTATGCTCATTGAGTAATAGATTAGGCTCATACGATCCACACTTTGTCATGGTATCAGAGCTCCCTTGCCTTCCGCTGAGGCATTGCGATTCATGAGAGCATAAGAGAGATCGAGAGATTGAGTGTCCTTTCATTCCATTGATGAAAGAGAAGTTTCCGTCAGAGAATTCCGTCCATTCTTGTGAGAGCTAGATCCATTCTTGTGAGAGCTAGATCAATTTCTTTGATTGATTGAGAGAGAGAGATTCTTAAATTCCTTGAGAGATTTCCATTGAGAATGAAAGTGAGAGTTTAGTGAACATGCATCAAGCTACATCAAGCAAAGAAGAGAATGCCATCGACATCAAGTATTGAGAAGCAAAACCTTGCCACATTTAGCCCATATGTTTTGTAAAGCAAACCTGACCACCTAAGAGTAGCCACGCAAGCATCCAAGGGAGGTATTGACATGTAAAAACCACACTTGATCACCTTAAGTAGTAATGCAAGCACTAAGGGGAGGTGATGGAATGTAACTCACATCTGACCACCTTGCAGTAACCAAAGGATCATGGCACCAAGGGCAGGTGTTGAGATATGGTGCCATGTGCACATGAATTAGAGGCTAAGGTATGTGCTAAGGAATGTATTAAAGTAGCCACCCTAGGATGTCGACTACATGATGTGGAGATGTGGATCGAGGATATCTACAAGGAGAGATGTGGATCAGAGGATCCCACAGATATTGACTATTCAAAGGGCACTCTCTATATAAGAGGCCTATCATGTATTGTTGATATAGCACATTGGAATAGATTGGGTGTTTCATGCTTCCTATCTCTCTCCCCATGGCTTTTTGTATTTGGTTTGATCCTCCGTGATCTTTATGCTCCTTGAGTAATAGATTAGGCTAGTATGATCCACACTTTGTCAATTGAGGCATCCCTCTTGGAAGAAGAAAGGAAAATCAAACAGAGGAATGACTACAAAGAACATGTGGCATATTTGGCCAAAAGCAACTTCAAGGGATCCACCAACAAGAGCAAGATGAAGTGCAACTTTTGTCGGAAACTTGGACATTTTGAGAAAGAGTGCTATGCAAAGAAGAAATGTTCAACAAACCTTGTGAAAGAAAAGAAGAAGAAGAACCAGAGGATGTTAAACTCTGACTGTTTTCACCACCCAAGTCAATCTTGATGAGGGTGATGACGCATATATCTTCTAAGTTGCTTGTGTGTGTGGCCAATAAGGGTTCTTTGCCCTGGGATGTCCCCCTTAAATGATTGTTAGTCCTTTGTTTGAGGTTTTACCTTGTTGGACCCATTGGGATTTCCATACATAATCCAATCTTCCAGTTGTAAACCAAGAGCCATAACCAGAGTGAGTCACAAGTTGGGGTCATGAGTGTTGTTACTAGGTGTGAACAAACCATATTCAAGTAAGCCTGCAAAAGGGATCCCTCCAATAATAGAATGGATAAGCCTCCAAGTGGGAGCCTCATCATGAGTAGCTTGAAATAAGTGAGGCTAAGCCATGTGAGAAGTCTTTCACCTCTTTAATTTTTTAAATTATGAGGTTAGATTAGATGGGTCTTTATTGCTCTCTTATGTCAATATAGTGATGATATTCTCTCCTTTCAAGTGTCATCAAATTAAAGTGATGCAATGAGTACCCACAAATTGAGTAAATGGTAAAATGTACACAAATTCTAAATGGTGGGAAAAAGGCATCAACCCTCATAGAGGTAGATGATCTAATTTTTGATACTTGTATAGTACATGCTTGTAGTGTCATTTGGTTCTCTCTTTGCTTCTATCTTTGTAATGTTTTTTATTTTTATTGATTTTTAATCTAACTCTCTTTAGCCTTCTCTTGAATCTCTAAGAAGATTGTCTTTAAATAAGTTCTCTTCTTTTAAGTCTCTAGGAAGCTAACATCAATTCATCAAATAAGCTACAAAGGATTAGATTAAGGTGATAAGGCTTAATGTCAACTCGGAGTTCAATGCGTAAAGGTGCTATGACGTTGGTAATTCAACAAGGGCCTCCACTCCCCTTTTCACCCATTCCTAACAAGAGGGCCCTCCTCTTCTCTTTCCAATTTGCCCCTCCTCTTCCAACTTCACTTCTCCCCCCCCCCCCCCCCCCCATTTCCACTCAAGAAAGAATGCTAGGCCAAACTAAAAGAAGGCAAACTTTTGAGAGCTACCCTAACAATGATGATTTTGCACAAGAGGCAACAATTGATCACACCAAGAGGAGATGCATCACACCTATGGCTAATCCAACTCTGCCCCAAAAACATTACAAGCCATGTTTGAACCAGAAATAAATAAGGCCCATACTAGGGTAACCCAAGGAACTCAAAGAGGATTTTATATAGCTGAGTTGGTGCAAGATCATGATAGGCAAATCAATGTATATCATTGGGCATTTCTACGTGAATTGTTTTTGTTTGTATTTTTTGGTTTAGAACGATTGTTAAGACCAACTACATTGTTGCATTTTTTTAGACCATTGTCTACCTATCCATCACAACACAACCTAAAGGAAAAGAAAGTTTAGAGCAATGATTATGAAAACTTTTGAGGATATAGTCGATGTTTATGAAAACTTTTGAGGATATAGTGAAATTCTTAGAACCTTTGAGGATGAAAACACCTTTTTGCTTTATCTTTTGATGTCATTTCAGATCTCAATCTATAAGAATAAAAACAATGGAGAAAATAAGCAAGCCCGCAAAAAGGGAATCTCAATGCAAGCAACAAAAGAAACAGTCTAGAACCTATAAGTATATTACATAGATATAAGCCACTAATTTAAACTATGAACAAACAAGCAATCTAACATGTTTGGGGATCTACCTCGAGAAATCTTACAAGAATTAAGTAAAAAAGTTAGAATGTCTCAAGTACCAAAGAGCAATCTAGAAAGCCCAATGGTTTTGAGAAGTATCCTTTTTTCAGCACACTTTTAAAAAAGAAAAATAAAAAATAAGTCTTCCTAATGGAACATGATAAACTACGAACAATCCAAGACGTTTGGATATTTACATCGAAACCATCTACGACCCACAAACAAGTGGTGAAATAAGTCGGATGAAACTGAGAAAGGCAGTCTCTATTTGTTGATTGATTTGATTCTTAGAAGGAGAAGTCAGAAGCACAACTAACCACTAGACATAGGGCTTTTGTTGGCATAAAGTTTCAACCTACAAGTTCATTCGAACTAATCCAATTTTAAAAAATCCTGGGATCTTAGCAGAAACCAAACGGCTGCAAAAACATGTTCATCCATTAGATCTTTCAGAGGGTTCTCAATATTGTACTGCAGTACAGTATAATTTTTTAGTTTCAGTAAAACACGTTCAATCAAAGCAAATCATCTCGGGTTGCACACCATCAACAGGCAGAGCAAGTGCTCATGTGCTGTTTCTTCGACGGTCTAAAAGATCTTTCCTGGCATTGCCACCAGGACTTGGCACAAAATATCTTTGCTACTATTCTGTACAACCATGGGGCTGAAGGAAAATGGCAAGCATTCTTGAGATTTTAAGAGAGAACAAGGCGATACACTGATGCACCATTTTCATGCCTAGTTGAAAGGCGTCCCAGTTGTACAAGCAACAGCAAGCAGGCTTTTACCTTTGCTTCTGTCAAAATGAAACCGAATATGTAAGCTCCATTGGTTGGAGCAGAAAAGAGGATGAGCACTACATAGCTTATTAGGGTAGTGCATGATCCTATGTGTGATTATTTATACAGCAACTGACAGACGACTTACCAGCACCAAGAGAGAACAAATCTTCCTGTTGGAGATAACCACTAGCACATTCTGAACTTTGGATGTGGTTTCCATTTGGCTTCTTGTACCAAATGTCGCATATTCTCTCATAAAAATTGTTAACATCCTGTGCCCAACCAGTCATGGAGTTAATAGGAAAGCACTGACTTAGCTCCCTGCTTGATTAAATGCAAAGGAATAGACTATTGCAGTAATGCAAAGCTCAACCTCAAAAGAAATCTGCATTTTCAACCATCTTGGACTGCTATTGTACTCTTCCTCGCTCACTGGCTTGACTGAATTAACACCCTTTCTAGCATTTGCGTCGGACTCCTCATTGCAGTTAGTGCCTGCACACACAAAATAGGGGATGATAACTTCGTACATGTTCATCACAAAAGAAAAAAAGCTTAAAAGCTTTTAGCACAGATCAGCATTACAAACGAGCGCCGCCCTTAGGGCCTTAGAGTCAGTGATGCACTTTCGATCAAAACGCAAATTTACAGCCCTTAATACGTTATGAACCAACTTATTCAGCTGCTGAACGGAGACTACCAAGACTCACCTGCCAGATTAATTGGGACTTCGGCGCAGCACACGTCCTTCTGATTCAGTGGCATCAAAAATAGCTGACCCTCAATTCCAGGACTTGATTCTGTTCATATAGTCAATCCCTGAGAAATCGACTCCCTCAGGGCGTTGAAACGTATATTCACGATCGAATGCAAGATAGTAATGCATGTTTTCAGTGGTGTAACGCTGAAAAGGGGTTGGCAAATCCGACTTCGGAGGTGAAAGGAAACCAGTGTACCTTCTTGTGCTAAGCAAGCAAGACCAGCATCCGAGAGTCCCAAATCTTGCAAGCTGAGTGAACTTGAGTACCTGGAGCTAGCTAAGGATCTTTTTCAAGCCTTCAGCGGGATAAATCAAGACATTTCAGAACTTAGCCGCACACTTCGGCTAATATCTCGAAGGATACAAAGAATCGTACAACCCAGGATCTTTGCGTATTCCTGTGTACCGATTATCCTTGGGAGTCCCAACCGGTTGAACCTGTTCACTATTGCCAGCATAGGATGACAAAAAGAGAGCTTTCTGAGCCTCCGTTACCGTCGCAATCATTTCTTCGGCAGACTGATTTTGAACGAGTTTGGAGGAGCTGAGTCCTGCTGCTCGCATATCCAGATTCGGGGTACTGACAATAGTGTTTTCAGAAGGATCGTCCAAATTCGCATTTGAAATTTCCTCTGCAAGAGATAGTAAAGATCACCGTTGTCAACAGAAATTGGAGCGGTCGATCTCGAAGTTCACCCGTCAAACAAATTTTACCTGGCTTGTACCCGTATTGTTTGAGGCGTTCCTCAAGCGTACAGATGCTCATCTCATTCTGCTTATACAACTCCGCGCAATGTCCAAGCAGCTCTTCAAAAGAAATCGTGCCTGTTGTGATGGCCTCAAGGTTCTCGACTGCTTGACTTGTCG
This sequence comes from Dipteris shenzhenensis, assembly GCF_047967505.1. Taxonomy (NCBI): domain Eukaryota; kingdom Viridiplantae; phylum Streptophyta; class Polypodiopsida; order Gleicheniales; family Dipteridaceae; genus Dipteris; species Dipteris shenzhenensis. The sequence goes on along the minus strand of NC_141603.1, from coordinate 20,677,235 downwards.
AGAAGACGCGATCGTGGAAATTCGTGAGGAATGAAGACAAATCTGCATCGAGACCAGCGGGGGGACGCAACTTAAAAAAATGGGGAAGAGATGGGATAGAGGGAAGCCAACAGAAAGCGTTCTGGTCACACTGCGAGGCTTGCAGGGAGAAAAGATAACACGAAGCAACGAGAGAAGGTACTCACTGGAGGATGGAAGGGAGGAGGGGCGCTGATCGACGGCGGAGCGCAAGCTACTGCAAGAGGACTCGAGGGAGGCAGAGAAGCGACGGAGGAGGGAGCAGAAGGAGGAGGCGATGGAGGCACAATCATCCATGGTTTGAAAAGAAGGCAGAAGGGAGGAAATGAGGGGAAATGGCGAAGAAAGCTTTGAGCTTGAAACGAAGCAGAGGCTATGGCGATGAAAAGCTTTGAAAGAGAAAGAGCAGAGTTTGTGTGTGTTGAAAAAAATGAAGATGAAGATGAAAATGAAAAATGAAGAAAAGGAGGGAAAACATTCCACTTTTGTTTGAATTGGTTCACACCAGTCCCCACACAACTGAAACCTTTTCAAAGGGTGAGACTTCCACGCTTCAAAGGGTGAGACTTCCACGCTCTGTTCCTCTCTGTGGCGCCTCGGGTCCAGTAGTAGTCCATGAATGGCCTGATTCTATCATTCCTCAGTGTCCACAGGTTGCCCGTCGCATGTCCATTGACCCCCCAATGGATTACGTGAATCAATGGGAAGGAGGGAGCCTGCATCACACTTTGCATCCTACCAAATTCCTGCTTTGTGGTTTTTGCATATAAGCAGAGCAGGTGGAAGTGCAAACTGTCAGAGAAGAGGGAGAGGGGGAGAGAGGGCTTTTTTGTTTTGCTGCTTCCTTTGCTTCTTCTTGAACGCACAGGCAGGAAAGAGGGAAAGATTACAGGAAATCCAGTTTTGCCATAGCTATGGAGAAAAGAGCTCATGAAACCATCGGTTCCTGTAGCGTAAAAGGACAGGGATGGTGTTAAATATTCTCCTTTAGTGCTACCCTTCATCATGGCTGAGTCTGCCCTTCACCTCCAGAGTGCCGACAGAAACTCAGTACGAAGACTTTGTTTAAATGGATGCTCAAGTATGTGTGGGTGTGTGGATTTGTATGTGTGAGAGCATATTTTTATACTATGGTCTACACCCACTGTTGGGCACTGATGACGTCAGTGGGGATGTCATAGTAGCCAGTCCCTCCTATGCATGATGGAGTTTATGGTTTTCAACCTTGTGAGTGACTATCATGAGATTGAAACTGCACTATGTTGTGTTTCTAAAGGATGAGTTTGGGAATGTTCCTGGATTCATCTAGGTATATAAAGGTTTTAAATATTCTACATTTAAAAAGCATTCTGCTTAGGAAGTCCTCTGGATTTGGTATTTTGTTGAGTTTAAGAAGTAATTGTGGGATTCAGTTTGAGCACTATAGCTAAATCTATGAAATTAATTCACATTATTGCACAAGATTGACAATAAAGTATGCAGGAGAAAGGGAGATGCATGCCTGCAATGATTTTTTTAAAAGGCAATTTTTAATCCAGCAACTACATTAAAAAAGGGCATTTCAAAACCTTCTGTTTCAAAGGTTGGGGAGTGCCTGTAAGTTCAGTCGATTGTTTGCCCTCTTAGCTCTCAAAGCTTCAAACTGATGGACACGAGCCATGCATTGCTCTGTAGTATAGGCACATGCAGGGAGATATGACTCTCACTATGCAGAGGAACACCTCCCCACAAAGCAGCCCTCAATTGCACCTCAAACTGGGCTTGCTGAATCTCCCATGCCTTTTTGGCTACCTTCGTTTGTCGCTCCTCAATTCTCTACTTTTCTTTGGCTACTCTTGCTTGCTGTGATTCCCTCTCCTTTAGCTCTTTTTGCCTTCTCCTTGCCTCTTTCATTCTCTCCACCTCCATCTTCTTTGCACTCTTGGCCCACATGGTATCTATATATTGATCAGATGTTAGAATAAGTGAATGACTATAACCACATACGCCTCTCCGTGCACCCTTGCAATGGTCACATTTTCACAATGAACTTGCAGTAGGTTCACCACTCGTGCATCCAAGGTTTGATTCTCCTGCAGAGGAATTGTTCTGCCCATGCTATTAAGGGTTGCCACTGCTGCTCCCTCCAAGTCTGCATTCTCTGGTGTGCATGGAACCTGACTAGTATCAACCTTTAGCAATGTGAAAAGAGTGGGAAAGAAGGAAGGAATCTCACTTGCAGCTTTCTCACATACACAATGGGGGAATATGCACAAAGGTGGAGGCTAAAAATAGTTTTCCTCTTCTTAGTTGTGAAAGCCAAAAGAACAAAAGAATAGATCAAACCTATATGTGGATCTCAAACCAAACTCAGCTAACTAACGTGGCATACTAAATGAGCCACTCACTAGAGTACATAAAGATAGCTGTCATCCAGCTATTATTCATGGGTGGTGTACCAACCGCATTTGCAGCTAACAAGTCGGTGACATAAATGCAGAACGATCACCCTGGCATATCACGAGTGGAGCTCGATATCTCAACGCTCCCCCTCGAGCTCAATCCCAATTCCTGCACACCAAGCAGGTCTCTGAACTTGCACAGCTTCTCTGCACCCAATGCTTTCGTGAATATGTCAGCTACCTAATCCTCTGTGCTGACATAAACTAGACCAATAAAACCTACTAGATCTTTCTCCCGCACATAGTGATAATGCACCTCAATGTGCTTTATTCTAGCATGATAGACTGGGTTATTTGCCAAGTGTATACTGCTCATGTTGTCACAATAAATGACAACTGGCCCATCTATAGACTTATGCATATCGTAAAGTAGCTTATCCAACCAAGCTACCTCACATGCAGCCATTGCTGCACCCCTGTACTCAACCTCTGTGCTCGACAAGGTACCTATAGGCTATTTCTTGCTGCTCCAAGTGATTGCAGCACTCCCAAAAGAGAATACATATCCACTGATAGATCGTCTATCAGAAATACTACCAGCCCACTGCTTCAAGTGACCGCAGCACTCCCAAAAGAGAATACATATCCACTGGTGGATCGTCTATCAGAAATACTACCAGCCCGATCAGCATCAATGTATCCATGCAACTGTATCTGAATCCTAGTCTCATAAAATAGTCCATATTGCAATGTGGACTTCACATACCTAAGTATGCATTTAGCCATATTCAAATGCGGTTTCCTTGGAGCTTGCATAAACTGACTTACCAACCCAATAGCATAGCTCAAATCTGGCCTAGTAATAGTCATATAAACCAAACTTCCTATTATCCGTCCGTACATAGTAAGGTCTTCCAGAAGCTCACCTGCATCTGCGCTTAACTTCACATTCTGCTCCAAAGCAACAGAAATAGGCAATCATCTCAATGCCCAAGAAGTAATGCAGCTCTCCCAAATCCTTCATCTCAAGCTTCTACTCCAATAGCATTTTCACATGAAGGATATCTTCATCACTATCACTTGTGATGATCAAATCATCAACATAAATGACAAGCAGCATAATATCTTTCTCTGTTTTTCTCACATAAAAAGAGAAATCTGCCTTGGAAATTTGAAAGCCAATAGTGACAAGATACTGTCCTATCTTGTCAGACCATGCTCTAGGTGCTTGCTTCAAGCCATACAAGGCTTTCTTCAACCTGCAAACAAACTCAGGATGAACAGCATGAACATAACCTGATGGTTGCTCCATATAGACCTCTTCTTGCAAATCACCATGCAAGAAGGCATTCTTTACATCCATCTGATGTAAAGACCATCCCTTTGATGCAGCCATAGCAATGACTGCTCTTACGGTTGCCATCCTTGCAACCGGACTGAATGTTTCTTCATAATCAATGCCATATGTCTGTGCATATCCCTTGACAACTTCTTGCCTTGTATCTGTTCACAAAACCATCTGCATTGTGCTTCATCTTATAAACCCACTGGCAGCCAATTGCATTCTTGTCTTTAGGTGAAGGCACCAATTCCCATGTAGCATTTGCTTTTAAGGCATCCATGGCCTTCTCCCATTGTCTTTTCCCATGGCTTGCTCAAAAGAAGTGGGTTCTGGTTCATGTATCTTTTTGACCATATAAGCATAGTGAATGGCTGTAAATCCATCATATTTCAGCCTATCCACAGGATATCTAGCTCTGGTAGACCTGCGCAAGTAGGCTCACTACCAGGTGCTCTCAAAACATCCCTTGTCTTCCTTACTCCAGGTGTAACAATAGAAGGAATACCCAACTCATCATCAAGGCTCTATTCTGAGCCACTGGATTCACCATCCACACAAGAGTGACCTGCATTCACATCAACCATGGGGTTATCTACTTTCTCTTTTCCTTTTCGTGATACTTGCATACCACTATCTACATTGCTTTGAGGGGATCCTCCTGATATCAATCTGCCTGTCCATGGCAAATTATGTGAACCACTGCTAGAGGACACTACAAGTCCACTAATATTTTGTGATTGTTGCTGTGAATTCTGTGCAGCATTACCATTTTGTGCATCTACTTCATCAATCACATTTACTAGTTTATACCAGCTACTCATCTCATCAAAAACAACATCTCTGCTCACTGTAAACTTATGAGTATAAGGGTTATAGCATCTATACCCTTTCTACTGCAGAGAATAACCGATCTACACCACTCCCATGTGCAAACATTGCTACACTCAATTCAGGCATGTCCGCATCCAACGTAAACATCCCGCCCTTCTTCTTCCCTTTTGCTATCAAGCGACCTTTATTTTTCATATCCTCAACAAAGCATCCATGAGGATTAAATCTGACCTGCAAGCCCTGCTCAACCATTTGACCAACAGAAACCAGGTTCTTGGTGATATTCGAGACATGAAATACATCAGACAGATATTTCTTTTTTCCATCCTGCATAGACAAAGGAATTTTACCAATCAGCACAATAGGATGTGCAGTATCATCACCAGTCTCCACAAATCCTAGTCTTTCCATTTTCCTTGCATCCTGCATCCATTCTGCATGACCTATCATGTGGTTTGATGCACCTGAGTCAACATACCACACATCATTGCTTTCTTTTGCACTTGTCACACAATTGGTCATGTGTTGCACCATAAACAGATGCTCATTTCTGTCATCACCCTGTCTACTAGAGGATGCATAATTTCCTTGCTGTAATTTTTCAGTCATGATGTCATTCTACTTTTTATAGCAGTCTTTAACCATATGACCCATTTTACCATAGTAGTAGCATTCAACATTGTTGTTTGCATTTTGGCCTCTCTGCTATCCACCACGACCTCTTTGGCTCCCCCTACCTCTAAAGTTACCACGTCCTCCTCCATAGGACTGGTTTTCTTGAATTTGCTGCATATTCTGATTTCTGCCACGGACTCCAAATCGGCCTGCTCTACCTCTGCATCTACCTCTGCCAGCATTTGAGTAGAAGACAGCTTCTTTTGAACTTCCTCCTGAAGAAGATGCCCCACCATTCCTCTGCTCTTCAGAAATTAGAAGAGCGATCAACTTCTAAAATCAAAAACATTCTCACGGACGGCAATGGATGTCTGGAATTTTGCATAATCCTTTCCTAGACCATTCAAGGTCACAGAAACTAAAGCATCATCTTCCACTGGCGACCCAATAGAATGAAGTGCATCTGCAATCTTCTTCACCTTCATGTGGCAGTCATTGATGCTCATATTTTCTCTCTGTACATTATGTAACTCTTGCTTGAGCTGCGTTTTCTTGGCTTGCGTATTTATGCTATACATTTTTGTCAAAGTATCCCACGCCTCCTTCGGCATGCTTGCATCCTAAATATGCACAATCACATAGAATCTGAAATACTGATAGACAGCCAATACATAACTTTTCTGGCTCTCTCATGCTAGCCTTTAAATCCCTGCAACTCCTGTTGATTGGGAACATTAGGAATAACTAATTCTTGTTCAACTCTAGTAATGAACTCCTAATAGCCTTTTCCGTCATTCTAAACTTCCATGCTTGGAAGTTGTTCTTGTCAAGCTTTTAAGTGACAATCTATGAAAGAGCATCAGACGCCATTACAGAATATTGCAAAATATTCTGTCACTACAAAAAAAAAAATACAACTTCTGCCTCACAAGGGTAAATCTGCAAAACTGATGAGAGTGGTATTTGACCACATAGTCACTTCCTAGTGACGATTATGCATCAGCAGGAAATAAGAATGATTCTGTCACTCCCAATATCTCTGGGCATAGGCATACGATGTAATTTCTGCGATAACTTTTCATGGACCTACAAAAAACAGTGATCGCACAGCAAAAACAGGGCACTTTCCTGAGTGCCTGCGAAGAACTTCCACCACCAAAACATAGCATATACTGCCCTCTCCCCACACCGTGAAGGGCATCCCAATCTCAGATAGTGCACTCTTGCACTTTCCGGCTATGCTACCTACAGAGATTTGCTCCCAAACTCGAAAAAAAGGAAAGCAACACTGATCCTCTTACTAGGACACCGCGAACTTGGTTTGCTTTCTTGAGATCCTTACCACGAACCAAGCTCTGATACCATGTGAAGAGAGTGGGAGAGAAGGATGGAGTCTCACTTGCAGCTTTCTCACATACACAATGGGGGAATATGCACAAAGGTGGAGGCTAAAAACAGTTTTCCTCTTCTTAGTTGTGAAAGCCAAAAGAACTCTAAGTACAAAAGAAAAGGTGAACCCTATATGTGGGTCTCAAACCAAACTCAGCTAACTAAGGTGGCATACTAACTAAGCCACTAACTAGAGTACATAAAGATAGTTGTCATCCAGCTATTATTCATGGGCGGTGTACCGACCCCATTCGCAGCTAACAAGTCGGTGACATAAATGCACACCGGTCACCCTGGCATATCACGAGTGGAGCTCGATATCTCAACAAGCAATGCTTGTTGGTCCTCGTGTGTGGGTTGTTCAAGTTGATTGATATCAACCTCTGCAAGTTTTGAAGTTGGCTCCAACTGCATAGTAGACTCTATAACAGTAACCTCAATGTTTTTACATGGCAAGTGATCAAAACAAAGAGCTTCTCTATTGAATGGCCAGATTCCAATGGCACGGAATCATGCCTTTATGTTTGACTCTGTGAGAGTGGTAGCTAGAGCTCGGGCTCATATGCCAACAAGATCTGTCTTTGAAACTTGGGGACAAAAATTGTTCATGAGCCAAACAGACCTCTCTTTGTTGAAGTTTGTCTTGAAAGACTTGAAGATCGACACATCAAGGGGCTAGAGTTTGTGAGAAGTGTGTGCTAGCAATGTCACAATATCAACACCCCATTCAGCTTCCCTAGCCGCAACATCCGAACCAGTGTGGCTCCCATGCCCATCAATTATGAGTAGGTGCCTGTTGGTTGGTGTGACTCCATTTGGAAGGGAGTTCTTGAAATCCTCAAGCCATGCATCAAACAATTGGCCAGTCATCCAAGCCTTATTTTGCATTCACATGATAGCTCCATCCTCACATTGGCTTGGATAATTTTGCATTGCTTTCTTGCCTATGAATATGTAATACCTCGAAAGGGCAAACCCAGCTGCATTCACACAACAAAGAATGGTACACCACTCCCTTGAATCAAGCCTTAGCCCATATACTTTCCTTGACCCTTTTCGAGCAAGTACTTTTATTCCTCTATCTTTAAAGCCTTGCACCCCAGTCTCATCTGCATTCCATATGTTATGAGGTGCGTATTGGTGGAGATTGTACATTGTCTCCAAGTTGTCATGAAATGAAGCAACTATTTCAGGACGGAGACTCACTGCTCTTGAGTGATTAAGTGGTCTACAACTCAAAATGCTAGCTCTGGATGTCTTTTGCAGAAACCATCCCACCAACTTTTGCCAAGAACACCATTTGTGAATGGGTGTGCCGAGTCTGGCATATAGTGGCTACTTTCAAGCTCAAATCATAAACTGTAATGCCTCGACCCGACACTTGCATTCCAAAGCACCACTCTACTAATGCCTTCTCGTCTTCTTCTTTGGATAGTACAGTTGTTGGTCCCTTTCAATTTTTGGTTGTTCTACCTTCCAACCATGCAGCCAAGGTAGACCAACTCATGCCCCACCGTTTTGAGCAGGCTGCATTGACAATCCATTCCGTTTTGTGCAGGCTCGCATTGACAATCCATTTTGATATGCCTCCATTGCAGCATGCATGTCCTCTTTAGTCCAATCTCTCTCTACTCTTTTCTTAGTACAACTGGGTCTTATCGGTGGGGTTGCATATGCAACTACCGGAGGATGAACCACCACTATTGGGCCAGCCAAGGCTAGGCATTCATGGAGGGTCTGGTAACACTCTTGGTCTTCTAAATAGGCAGTTCGATGTTCAGCTCCTTCCATTAATAGAATATTGAGTGCTTCTGGTTTTCATGGTGCTCATGATACCAATGCAATTACTATCTTGTGTTGAAAGACACGAATGAGTAGATCGTGTTGTGTGTTGACAAACACACAAAACAATGTGTGATGGTGTTGTGATGAGAGACAGAAATGTGCATTCAAAAACGCTGAATCCAATGTGTGGAGTTGTCTTGCCCAAAAACAAGACGGAAAGACAATCAACACTAATTGAGCGGCTTTGATGCTAGCTGAACAAAAGAAAGGAAACAAGAGACACGAAAGAAATAAGAAACAACTGAGATTATAAGCTGATGCTAACTGAGCACATGATGTGAGCATATAAGCTGATACTACCTAAGCTTAATGACGAGCACTTATTGGGAATATAATCAATGCTAATTATGCATACAAATTTATGCTATAACTGAGCACCATAGCTAACTGAACTGACTGGGTGGAAATAAGCCACCCAAGAGCTGAAAATCACCCTTTACACTGTAGGATTGCTGGTCGTCATCAAATTTTTGCTGCTTGTAAGGCATTAGCAGACATTTTAGTCGTTAGGAATTTTTTGATGTTTCTAAGGCATTAGCAAACATTTTCGCAGATCTTGGCTAGAGAACAATGTGATAAATTTTAGAAGCATTAAAAAGAAACTAAAATGCAACGTGACTAACCGTCTGCATCTATCGAAGTAGGTAATCATAGTCTCTAAAGGAGAACTTGTGATTCTTTTGGGTTGAGGCTATACATGACGCTGCTTGACGAGAATCATACATGGTTCGATTTGCAAAGGCCTTCTTTGATTGATGGTTGTGTTTGGCAATGCAGAGCAACACAGATTTTATGTGAATCCCTCCACATCGACAAACTCTATGGCCCCTAGCGTCAAGCAACATGTCACAACACATAATTTCGCTCACCAACTGGGTATCTCTCAATCAAACACCTTTTGCACTCACAAGGTGGATCAGATGATTGCATCTTGGGCATCATTTTTCTATTGGTTTCTGTTGTTCTTATACATGTTTGAGAATTGAAAGAGTTGGCTGCTTGCAGCCTGATTGGTTGTAGCATAGTGAGGTGGATTGGCGAATATACATTTCAAAGCTTTGGGAATTTGGCGGCCCTGGTACTCAAAAAAATGGGTGCCTTTTGGCGGGTGCCCCTTTACCCTAGGGATGGCCTCTTACACATCACCAGCCGCCCCGCCCATGCGAGAAATTATGGGCAATGTGTGCTTACACACCAAGCGGCCAGACAAAGGAAAACTAACAACCTCTGTGGTATGCAATTGGCAAGCGAACTGGTTGTGCTGGGCGGGGGGGAGTGGGTGCCCATGCTCATGGGTAGCCCCCTTTTTGCAAGACGAATGGCACCTCTCCAAGTGTTTACCATGCAAGCTAATGCCCCTTGTTGTCCCTAGGCAGGCACCGATGTGTAACTAGCCTCAGATGAGTCAGTGATGAAGATATGTGATAATTCAATTTAGCGGAATGTGAGGAAGATAGAGATGTAGTGCAATTCAATATGTAAAACAACTATTAATTTCAATGGTTTGCTAATACAACAGCTCATAGCTATGAAATTAGAACCCCTTTTTTCTGCTTTCTCTTACTTGCCTCAACTGAGACTCAAGACTCTATGAGCCAACAGCTCGAACTCAAGATAGGAAAATGTAAGCTTACAAGCAACCAAGAAACATGAAGTAGACATGAGTAGACTACAACGTCTACAATAGGCAACATGACAGACCTAGAAGAAGCCCAATGGCACCAACACACAATAGCACGCAATAGAACAAGGCAGAGTGATGCAACAATAGCAACAACCATAACTACACAACATCAACACCAACACAAGCTTCAACAACAATCGGCAACCCACAAGCATTGACCCAATGAGGCACACAACATTGGCAATGAAACAGTCAAGAATAGAAGCAACAAGGCACTCAGACAAGCAACCTCAACAACCAATCAGCAAACAACACCTATTTTTAATGACCACGACTCCCATGACTCGAAAGCCCACGATAAATATTTGTTGCGGTGCAAGATAGCAAAGATACAAGGAGATGATGAGCTTGTTCATGGAGTTCTATTCTCGAACACCTACACAAGATACCGATCCATGTGACAAAGATGAACCAAAAACACAAACTGGACACTCTGATGTGCAATTTGCGACTCTTTCTCCATTTCTTCTCTTTTTTGCGCTAAGTTTCTCTTTGGTCAACACATGGCAACTAGAGTAAGACAATGGTTAGCTCAATTTTACCCACTATAAGGTTTTATTTGATTCATGTCATTTCTTTGCCATGTGGTAGCCCTATCTCCATGGCCACATCATCAGCCCATTACCTACGACGTCGACAAACATGTGTCACCTATATCATCAATGACATGTAGCACATAGTGCCATATTAGCACAACTAGAGGACACTGCAGGTCCACTGATATCTTGTGATTGCTGTTGTGAATTTTGTGCAGCATTACCATTTTGTGCATCTACATCAATCATCACATTTACTGGTTTATACCAGCTGCTCATCTCATAAAAAACAACATCTTTGCTCACTGTGAACTTACGTGTAGAAGGGTTATAGCATTTATATCCTTTTTGCTGCAGAGAATAACCAATAAAGATGCACTTCTCAGCCTTTGGATCCAACTTGGACCTCAACTCATCTGGCACATGGACATAGGCAATGCAACCAAAAATTTTCAAATGAGAAATGTCTGGTTTCCTACTAGTATACATCTCCTCTGGCGTCATGCCATGTATTGCTACAGTGGGAGTCCTGTTCATTATATAAACTGCTGTAGCAACTACTTCAGCCCAATAATAATCTGGTAGATCTTTTTCATTTAGCATGGCCTGAGATACCTCTCCAATATGCCCGTTTTTCCTTTCTGCAATTCCATTTTGCTGTGGGGTATGACTGCATGAATATTGCTGCTTTATGCCATGCTCCTGTAGGAACCTTGCAAACTCATTTGAGAGGTACTCTCCCCCTCCATCTGACCTTAGGCATTTTATTTGTAGGCTTGTTTCTTTTTCAACCATAGCTTTAAAAGCTTTGAAGTGCCCAAACACTTCACTTTTCTTTTTCATAAAATACACCCAAAGTTTTCTACTGAAGTCATCAATAAATGTGACAAAATAGTGACAGCCTCCAATAGATGCAGCTTTAGTAGTCCACACATTAGAGTGGATTAATTCCAATGGCTTTTTACTCTCTTAAACATGCCTAGGAAATGGTTTCCTTGCCTGTTTTCCAAATTGACAGGCTTCACAAACCTTATGCATTTCTGCAACCTTGAATTTAGGCAATCCTGCAACAATATTTTGGGCTTGCATTGATTTAAGTCGTTGTATATTAACATAACCAATGCATTTATGCCAGATATCAATATCTACAACTACACCGGTCCCATGTGCAAACATTGTTGCACTCAATTCAGGCATGTCCGCATCCAATGTAAACATCCTGCCCTTCTTCTTTCCTTTTGCTATCAAGCGACTGTTATTTTTCATATCCTCAACAAAGCATCCATGAGGATTAAATCTAACCTGCAAGCCCTGCTCAACCATTTGAACAACAGAAACCAGGTTCTTGGTGATGTTTGGGACATGAAATACATCAGACAGGTATTTCTTTTTCCCATCCTGCATAGACAAAGGAATTTTACCAATTTGCACAATAGGATGTGCAATATCATCACCAGTCTCCACAAATCCTGGTTTTTCCATTTTCCTTGCATCCTGCATCCATTCTGCATGACCTTTCATGTGGTCTGACGCACCTGAGTCAACATACCACACATCACTTCGTTCTTCTGCACTTGTCACAGAATTGGTCATATGCTGCACCATAAATAGATGCTCATTTCTGTCATCACCCTGTCTACTGAAAGATGCATAATTGCCTTACTGCAATTTTCCATTCATAATGTCATTCTGCTTTTTGTAGCAGTCTTTAGCCATATGTCCCATTTTTCCATAGTAGTAGCATTCAACATTGCTGTTTGCATTTTGGCCTGTTGAGAATCAGTTAAGTAGAACGCTTAAATGCCTACGGACTGACAATGGTGGAGAGTATCTCTCTCATGACTTTTAGCATTTCTGTGATACACGTGGGATTAAGAGGGAGCTCACATCCCCTCATACTCCAAAGCAAAATCCAGTTGCAAAAAAGATGAACCGTACCATTCAAGAAAGGTTGCAATGCACGCTTTCCAATGCAAGTCTTTCTGGTGGTTTTTGGGCTGAGGCAATGAAGACTGCAGTACATGTGATCAATAGATCACCTAGTAAGAGTTTGGATGGTGGTATTCCTGAAGAGGCATGGAGTGGCAAGAAGCCCTCTTACTCTCACTTGCATATATTTGGGTGTGAGGCATATGCACATGTGCCAAAAGAGCTTCGAAAGAAGCTAAATCCTAAGTCTAGGAAATGCATCCCTCTAGGTTATGGTGAAAGTGGAGAGATGGGCTATCATCTCTGGGATCCAGAAGCAAAGAAGATTATACGCAGCCATGATGTAGTCTTCAATGAGAAGAAGATGCATAAGGCACCATGAGGGATGTGGAAATGAGGAGAATCACTTTTCAGGATGTGAATCCACCTGCATATGTTGATAGACAGCAAGCTGTCCATGCACCAAATGTGCAAGAAATGGTACCACCAAGTACTCCTATAGGTATACAATCAAGGGTAGATGATGGATCATCTATTGGTGGAAATGATGAGCCAAATGTGGCTAATATGCAGGTGGGACAGAAAGCTGAAATGCCCTTGAGAAGATCATCTAGAGTGTCTAGACCGCCTGATAGGTTTGTTCCAGGGGTAGACTATGTGATGCTTTCTTATTGTAGGGAGCTTCTTGCTACAAAGAGGCTATGATGCGTGAGGATCAACGCAAGTGGGAGTATGCTATGGAATCAGAGATGAGTTCACTTATGAAGAATAAGACTTGGGACTTGGTTTCTCTGCCACATGGAAAGAAATCATTGCCATGTAAATGGGTCTACAAAATTAAGGTCACAGGTGATGATATGCCTAGGTCCAAGGCCCGTTTGGTCGCTAAAGGGTTCAAGTAAGAGAAGGGTGTGGACTTTGATGAGATATTCTCTCCTATTGTGCAGATGACCACACTTAGATGCATGCTTGGACTAGTGGCAGCAGAAGATATGGAGCTTATGCAGATGGATGTCAAGACAGCTTTCTTGCATGGGGATTCGCATGAGGAAATTTACATGGTGCAACTGGAAGGCTTTGAAGAAAAGGGCAAAGAGCATTTAGTCTGCAAGTTGAAGAAGAGTCTCTATGGTCTTAAGCAAGTGTCTAGAGAATGGTATCAGAAGTTTGATGCTTTCATTCGGCCCCAGAGTTTTAGAAGGAGTGAAATTGATCACTGCCTCTACACTAAAAGGGCTAAGGATAATAGCCTCATACTCCTGACACTATATGTGGATGATATGCTATTGGCTAGCAAGAATACATATGAGCTAGATGCATTAAAGGCCAAGTTGCATGAGGCCTTTCATATGAAGGATTTGGGACTTGCAAGTCATACTCTTGGTGTGCGCATCACGCGTGATCGGAGTAGGAAACTCCTTTGGCTTTCACAGAAGGAGTATGTTACAAAAGTATTGCAGCATTTCAATATGGAGGGGGGTAAGGCAGTGAGTACTCCATTACCTCCATATGTGAAACTGAGTCATACAGATAGTCCCAAATCAGATGAGGAAAGGGCCATGATGGCCAAGGTTCCTTATGCATCACCAGTTGGGAGTCTTATGTATGCTATGATAACTACTAGACCACACATTGCATTTGCAGTGGGAGTTGTTAGCCGGTATATGGCTAATCCAGGAAAGAGGCATTGGGAGGCATTTAAGTGCATCATGTGGTACATGAAGGGTACCAAGGAGATGTGCATCTGCTTTGGTAGAGGAGACATGCATGTACTTGGATACACAGATTCAAATTATGCAAGGCATGTGGATAGTAGGAGATCCACTTCTGGTTATGTGTTCACCTTTGCAGGTGGTGCAGTGTCATGGATGTCTCGCACACAGAAGTGCATTGCTTTGTCTACCACAGAGGCTGAGTATGTTGTAGCCACAGAGGATTGCAAGGAGGCTATATGGGTTGATCGGCTAGTGGGAGATTTGGGGATTCATACAGGTGTACCGACATTGCATAGTGATTCCGTGAGTGCTATTCAGCTAGCACGGAATCCGGTCTTTCATGCAAAGACCAAACACATTGAGGTCAGGTACCATTTCATCAGGGAGGTACTTGAGGACGAGTGCATAGAGCTTGTCAAGGTTCATAGACATGATAACCCTGCAGATATGCTGACGAAGAGTCTACCTAGTCAACAGTTTGAGTATTGTCATGTATTGATGGGCATTGGATAGTATGCTCACTAGTTGTTCTCCCTTAAAGTCACAATGTCCTTTAAGTGGGAGGTTGTGGGGGTTAAAGGTCACTGTGCCTTTACCCCGGTTATGTACAACACTCGAACACATATATAAATGAACAAAAAAGAAGATTAGGGTGGCACCCATCAAAACTTGTGTGGCTCTCTGTTTCTCTCTCTCCCTCTTCTGTTCTTGCTTCCATTGAGAGCACTCTCAGCTTTTGGTGTCCACTTCACTTCAGGATCTTGGAAACACCTTCATTCTTGAATCTAGGATCATTTCATTGGATTTCTGACTCACTGTGTTAGTTTCTTCGTTTTTCTGCTCGGGAGTTGGAACTCAAGTTTGGAGCAACCGTTTGTAGATCTATCAGTTTCGATGGACTCAAGAGGTCCTAAAACTTCTATGTTGCTCATCATTCGCACTCCGGTGGAGTTCACAAACAGCTCTGTTTTCAAAAACGTTTTTCAGTCCGTGTGTTGGACCCAGTGATCGAGACCACGGTTTCCAAAACCGTCTATCCCATTGCATTTCAGACGCCCAAAAATTCCTACTTGTTAGTTCTTACATGATTCAATGGAGGATTTTTAAAGTTATAGATCTCTGTGTATTCAATTTCATCTCTCTATTATGCATTTTTCATTCTAAGGTTTTGAAACCTTAGATTTATGCCACATGGCAGTGGATAAGTGTTGACTCCCATTTCTCACTCATTGGTTGGGATTTTGGAGTTTCAGCAAAAGAGAGATATTTGTAGATTTTCTTGCTGAGTCTGATTATGCAATGGCACCCATGTTTTGAGGCATCTCAGGTTCTATTTTCAATAGCGGTCATTACTGTGGGACTATGATTTCTTGAGCATACCTTATGCAGATCACTCTGGTTGCAGTTTGAGCAGTGTGCGCTCATTTGTGGTGTGCATTGGGTTGCAGTGGAAGATTTATAGGCCATTTGGATGCATTGCGGTCCTTATTGGATGCGCTGATAGGCCCAAATTACCTTGTGGGATGCTATTTTTTATGGACGCTTTGTGCATGGATGCTATTTTATGCTGACGGATAGCTTTGACACATTGCAGGTGATGCACTGATAGTGCTATGCTCTCTTGGATGAGATATTATTAATGCATATGCCAGTGGATAGTGTTTATGCTTGAGTCATTTGGCACTTATTGGCATTTTGGATTGCTATTGCAGTTGGCATTTTCTTTTGGGCCAGATTTGCTCATATGGATGCATAGTATATGCACATGAGTTAGATGCTTTGAGACATGAGTTTTGGTAATATGTCACTCTATTGTGGCATACACATTTGGGTGCACCTGGTATTTGGTGTGATTCTCTCTTGTAGGCACTAGCATTTGGGATTTTTGCTTCATTTGCATCATGGCATCCTCTTCCATGTCTGAAAAGGAGTTTTTTAGCATTAAAAAATTGATGGGACAATCTTTTATTTGTGGAAAGAACAAATAAGGGATGTGCTTATTCAAAAGAAGCCGATTAAACCCTTAGCAGGGATTAAAGCTAAGCCTGCAAATATGTCTGTGGATGATTGGAAGGAGTTGGATGCATTAGCAAAATCTACTATTAGACTTCATCTTGCAGAGTCAGTTTATTTCATAGTAGTAAATGGGCAGACTACGAAAGATTTGTGGAAGAAACTGTGTGCCACTTATGAAAAGGAAACTGCCTCTAAAAAATTTTACCTCATGAAGAGGTTGTTTGAGCTACAGATGAAGGAAGGGGTCTCCATTGCTTCTCACTTGAATGAATTCAATATTATTTTCAGCCAGCTTCAGGCTCAGAAGATGAATTTTGATGCGGAGACTAAGGCAATATTTCTCTTATGTTCATTGCCATCCTCATGGGATACCTTCCGTACAGCTGTCAGTAACTCTGCACCTAATGGAGTACTGAAATTTGATGATGTTGTGGGTAGCTTGTTGGCCGAGGAGACTAGACAGAAGTCTATGGATGGCAACAAGCAAAATGCAGCCTTAAATGTGCAAAGGGGCAGATCACAGTTCAAGGGGAAGTCCCAAGAAAGAGGGAAGTCTCGTAGCAAATCCAGGGCACGGAACATTGAGTGTTACCACTATGGCAAGAAGGGCCATATGAAAAAGGATTGCTACAAGCTGAAAAGAGAGCAAAAGGATAAGAAAAAGAATGCAAATTGGGGTAAAAATCAAAAGGAAGAGAGTCCAAGGGAGGACAAAGGAAAAGTGAAGATCGAGGACATCAATGCAGTCACACATGATACTGACAATGACGTTCTCTTCATGTCTAGTTTATCTGCAGAGTTGCCTACCACTTCAGATGATGCATATTCCCAGGATTGTTTTTTGGATTCCGGTGCTTCATTCCATGTTACTCCCCATAGGGAATGGTTCTCCACTTATGACAGTGGAAAGACAGGTTATGTGCATCTTGGAAATGACTATGCATGTGACATAGTGGGAGTAGGTGACATAAAGTTTTCTTTTGCAAATGGGTCTGCATTTATTTTGAAACATGTGAGACATGTGCCTAAGTTGACCAAGAGTCTTATTTCAGTGGGTCAGCTAGATGATGTTGGTTTTCACACCACTTTTGGCTCTCAGAGTTGGAAAATTCAGAAGGGCTCTATGCTTTTGGCCAGGGGTGCCAAGTGTGGGACTTTGTATCCCTTACATGTATCAGGGGTATTCGATCATGTTGTTGCAATAACCGAGCAGCCAAGCACTTCTTTGTGGCATTGCAGGTTGGGGCACATGAGCTAGAATGGAATGAAACTCTTATGCCATTTGGGTTATGTACCGCATTTGAGTTTCTCTGATTTTGAATTTTGTGAGCATTGTCTGTATGGGAAGCAAACTAAATCAGCCCATAAAGGAAGGGGAAAGAAAGAGTTTGAAAAGCTTGATTTGGTGCATTTAGACGTATGTGGTTCCATGCCTACACGGTCATTAGGCAGGGCTGAATACTATGTGACATTCATTGATGACGCAACTAGGAAAGTGTGGGCTTATGCTATAGCTCGGAAGAGTGATGTGTTCCAGGTATTTCAGAAATGGCTGGCCTTGGTTGAGAATCAGTCAAGTAGAAAGCTTAGATGCGCACGGACTGACAATGGTGGAGAGTATCTCTCTCATGACTTTCAGCATTTCTATGATACATGTGGGATTAAGAGGGAGCTCACATCCCCTCATACTCCAGAGCAAAATCTAGTTGCAAAAAAGATGAACCGTACCATTCACAAAATTTGCAATGCATGCTTTCCAATGCAACTCTTTCTGGTGGTTTTTGGGCTGAGGCAATGAAAACTGCAGTGCATGTGATCAATAGATCACCTAGTAAGATTTTGGATGGTGGTATTCTCGAAGAGGCATGCAGTGGCAAGAAGCCCTCTTACTCTCATTTGTGTATATTTGGGTGTGAGGCATATGCACACGTGCCAAAAGAGCTTCGAAAGAAGCTAGATCCTAAGTCTAGGAAATGCATCTTTCTGGGTTATGGTGAAAGTGGAGAGATGGGCTATCATCTTTGGGATCCAGAAGCAAAGAAGATCATATGCAGCCATGATGTAGTCTTCAATAGAAGAAGATGCATAAGGCACCCATGAGGGATGTGGAAATGAGGAGAATCACTTTCTAGGATGTCAATCCACCTACATATGTTGATAGATAGCAAGCTGTCCATGCACCAAATGTGCAAGAAATGGTACCATCAAGTACTCCCACAGGTATACAATCAAGGGTAGATGATGGATCATCTATTGGTGGAAATGATGAGCCAAATGTGGTTGATATGCAAGGGGGACAGAAAGCTGAAATGCCCTTGAGAAGATCATCTAGAGTGTCTAGACCACATGATAGGTTTGTTTCAGGGGTAGACTGTGTGATGCTTACTCATTGCGGGGAGCCTTCTTGCTACAAAGAGGCTATGATGCACGACGATCAATGTAAGTGGGAGTATGCTATGCAATCAGAGATGGGTTCACTTATGAAGAATAAGACTTGGGACTTGGTTTCTTTGCCACATGGAAAGAAAGCATTGCCATGTAAATGGGTCTACAAAATGAAGGTCACAGGTGATGATGTGCCTAGGTACAAGGCCCGTTTGGTCACTAAAGGGTTCAAGCAAGAGAAGGGTGTGGACTTTGATGAGATATTCTCTCTGGTTGTGAAGATGACCACACTTAGATGCATGCTTGGACTAGTGGTAGCAGAGGATATGGAGCTTATGCAGATGGATGTCAAGACATCTTTCTTGCATGGGGATTTGCATGAGGAAATTTACATGGTGCAGTCGGAAGGCTTTGAAGAAAAGGGCAAAGAGCATTTAGTTTACAAGCTGAAGAAGAGTCTCTATGGTCTTAAGCAAGCGCCTAGAGAATGGTATCAGAAGTTTGATGCTTTCATTCGGTCCCAGGGTTTTAGAAGGAGTGAAATTGATCACTGCCTCTATACTAAAAGGGCTAAGGATAATAGTCTGATAATCCTGGCACTATATGTGGATGATATGCTATTGGCTAGCAAGAATACTTATGAGCTAGATGCCTTAAAGGCCAAGTTGCATGAGGCCTTTGATATGAAGGATTTGGGACTTCCAGGTCATATTCTTGGTATGCGCATCGCGCGTGATCAGAGTAGGAAACTCCTTTGGCTTTCACAAAAGGAATATGTTACAAAAGTATTGCAGCGTTTCAATATGGAGGGGGGGAAGGCAGTGAGTACTCCATTGCCTCCATATGTGAAACTGAGTCATACAGATAGTCCCAAATTAGATGAGGAAAGGGCCATCATGGCCAAGGTTCCTTATGCATCAGCGGTTGGGAGTGTTATGTATGCTATGATAGCTACTAGACCAGACATTGCATTTGCAGTGGGAGTTGTTAGCCGATATGTGGATAATCCAAGAAAGAGGCATTGGGAGGCAGTTAACTGCATCATGAGGTACATGAAGGGTACCAAGGAGATGTGCATCTGCTTTGGTAGAGGAGACATGCATGTACTTGCATACACAGATTCAAATTATGCAGGGCATGTGGATAGTAGGAGATCCACTTCTGGTTATGTGTTCACCTTTGCAGGTCGTGCAGTGTCGTGGATGTCTCGCACATAGAAGTGGATTGCTTTGTCTACCACAGAGGCTAAGTATGTTGCAGCCACAGAGGGTTGCAAGGAGGCTATATGGCTTGATCGGCTAGTGGGAGATTTGGGGATTCATACAGGTGTAGCGACATTGCATAGTGATTCCATGAGTGCTATTCAGCTAGCATGAAATCCGGTCTTTCATGCAAAGACCAAACACATTGAGGTCAGGTACCATTTCATCAGGGAGGTACTTGAGGACAAGTGCATAGAGCTTTTCAAGGTTCATACAGATGATAACCCTGCAGATATGCTGACAAAGAGTCTACCTAGTCAACGGTTTGAGTATTGTCATGTATTGATGGGCATTGGATAGTATGCTCACTGGTTGTTCTCCCTTAAAGGCACATTGTCCTTTAAGTGGGAGGTTGTGGGGGTTAAAGGTCACTATGCCTTTACCCCGATTATGTACAATACTCAAACACATATATAAATGAATGAAAAAGAAGATTAGGATTGTTCTGCACCCACCAACACTTGTGTGGCTCTCTATCTCTCTCTCTCCCTCTTCCATTCTTGCTTCCATTGAGAGCACTCTCAAGCCATAATGAGCGGAGGACCAAGCACCAAATCCTTGTACTCATCGAGAAGTGACATAAATATCCACCCTTCTCGTGTGGCATGCATCCAAGGAGTGAACTTGGAAAATTCCTAAATCTACAATCTAGTAGGAATGTGAATAGAGCACATGAATGAAATACTTTTGCTTTTTACAGCAAGAGGAAACTCCCCACGGTTAGAGAGTTACAGTTCCCCAGATCTCAATATATAAGCAAAATCATTACATTTTCATCACTTCGTATTCGCTGGCCCAATGATAAGTCTCCCTTTTGTGAAGGGGGAGGCCTTGGGTTCAAATCCCACTCTTTAATAAAAAGAGAGGAGAGGAGAGGACAAGGAGAAGAGAAAGAGAAAGAGAAGGAGGAGAAGAAGAAGAGAAGAAAGGGGGGGCGTGGGATCTGTTACAGTTTTGTAGAAGCCCAGAAAAACTATCCACGACCAGAAGATGTAGAAGCCTAGAAAACCATCACGATCTATCTGCGATGCATGTAGGTGTACATAGTAGATGCACGAATGCATGTGTAGGAACTCAGAGGGAGCATGGATGTTACAGTTTTTCAAATGCGACCAGTACGAGTAGAAGATTCACCAGCCAGAATACACATAGGAACCATGAGCAGAAAGCAGGCAGACTAGAAGTGCAGAGGCAGGGAGGTTTTGCAACCATAGAGATAGGGAAGGCACACAATTTGGAGGTGCAAAAGTAGAGAACTACGCATGGAAGAGGCCACAGAGCTGCACCCATTCATAAGAGTAACAGATTTTACACCACTAGCCGTGGAGATTTTGATCCCAGCAGCCACACCATTTCTATTAGCCGGAAGAGAAATCAAGACAAGGGGCTAGAGGATAGGTATGGTGATGCTCGAGGGCCATAGAGGAATAGGGAACGTGAGGGGAGGAGCGTTAACATGGGTGGGAAAAAGGGATTAAGAGGGGAGGGAAAGAAGAGGGGGACTATGGCACAAGGGGAGAGGGAGAGGGGAAAGAGGAGTATGTACATGGGTGGAGGAATGTAGAGATGGAGACATCATGGGAAGAGAGTCATGCTTTATTTGAAAGAAAGGATGGGGGGGAAATCAAAGCACTAGCTAGGTGGCTTTACAAAGAATGAGCGTGTCCCATCAAGGAATAGCCCCCTCCTTTTATAGCCGGGAGAGGGGGTCTCTCCCAATAAATGCATCCTCCCACATGCATAGTGTGTGTGGAAGAGTTTCCCATGTGGGATAGGCAATTACGCACTCTCAATTGTGTGCGATAATGCTTGGCCACATTTTTCCACATATATCAACTCCCATATCCCAAGTCTATGATACTCCCTTGGTCTCTTGCCAATTTTATAATACGTTCAAACATCTAGGAAGATAAGTGGAGGGTTGGCACAAGGAATCTTGCCACCTCATCCTAATTTCCCCATTATTTAACTTGCATCCATGGACTATCTAAACCCCCCCCCCACATGGGCCTATCCTATATGGAGGGAATAATCCAATATAATATCCATCTCCACCTATTTTATATTACTTCTCTCATGGACTTTAGGCCATATCTCACTAAATGCAGGCATGGGACCACCTAGGTGGAGGGATGGCACATGGAGGAACTATGCCACCTTTTATAATATTACTACCATGGATTACGTACATCACACCTTATGGGTCCTCTTATGTGGAAGGGTGGCACATGGTCATGCCCTTCCACCTCAACCCTGGGCCCTATGCACACCATATTTTATTATACTATTGCCACACATACAAAAACACACATATTAATGCCTTTTTCCTTATACAAATTTATCCATAACACCACACGTATAGTGTGGGGGGAGAGTGGTACACTTCCTCTCCAAAAATCATAAGACCAAGGAGCATGCCCTTCCTTGGATTCATATCATTTTGCATTTAGCACATAATATTTTGGCATACAAGACTTCATTTAGCACATAGTACTTTGAACTTGCAATTAGCACAAAGCAGTTTGAATTTGACACTTAGCAATTTGAGTTTTGCACATAGTACTTTGTATTTTGCAATGGTACTTCGCATTTAGCACATAACCACATGTATAGTGTGGGGGGAGAGTTGGCACACTTCCTCTTTAAAAATTATAAGACCAAGGAATGTGCCCTTCCTTGGGTTCATATCATTTTGCATTTTGCACATAGTATTTTGCATATAGCAAGTAGTTACTTGAGTTTGGGATATAGAACTTTGCATTTAGTACATAGCACTTTTAATTTAGGTCATAATGTTAAAATATATTTTATTATTAAAGACACAAAATAGGATCTATATAATGAATTAAGAGATTTATATTGTTCAAGAATTTTTTTGATTAATTTTTATGAGGAATTTTTGTTATTTGAATGCTAATATAAGAAGTTGCTTTTTTTTTCTACTAATTGATGTTTTCATGTTTGTGAAATTAGTTAAATGCTACCATAGAAGTACCTATTGTATTTCTATTGGCCCAGATCATAGTCCGATGAACAGCTTGCAAATTACAAATTGAATAGAGTTGCAAAATAAATTTCAAGATATTTTGCAAAGATAAGAATTTAAAATTTGATATTTTTTCTTTAAATTTTAGAAATGAGATATGCTAAAGTTAAAGAATTTAACATTGGAATTCAAAAAATGTAATCTTGACTTTGCATTCTAGAAATGAGATAATTAATTATTGTATTGTATATTAATTAGTACTTTGCATTTTTTAAATAACGACATATTTTGCTTTCAAAAAAATAAATTTAGCAGATTGCAAAATAAAAATAGCAAATTCCCAATTCAAATCCTTTATAAGATTCCTCAAGATAAAAAACTATACTGACATCTTATCATCATTTCTATGTAAAAGTTAAGAAGACCTTTAGTTTTGTCATCACTAATTTCTCGTCTAGCCTTGCTTGCACATGCCTCCAAATCTACAGTAATAGTCACTTTCTCTAGATTTACCCCTTCAATTTGCATCTAAAAATACATCTGGACAACCTCGCGGCCCTTCTCATGGAAGGCATAAGTTGAACTCATAGCAATGTAGGATACCACATCTGGTTTGTTCATTCTCTCAAAAGTCCTTTGCGCATCCTCTCAGGGACTCCACATTTCCCATACATATGGATCAAAGCATTTCCCACCACAATATTTGGTGTCAAATCTACTCTTTAGAATGCATTCATGGACCCACCTTCCTTTCGCTAAAGTTGCTTGGCTACTACATGCATTGATAATGCAAATAAAAGTAGCCCTACTAAGCATTACTCCATTTTGCTAAATCTCATCCACAAATTCAAGATCCTGTTTGAATTTGCCATTTTGAGCATGCACTACTATCATAACATTCCATGAAACTACGTCTTGCTTTGGCATTTTTTTGAACATTTGTAGTGCATCATCTGAGCTACCATAGTCGCCATATATACTGAGATACGTGTGCTAGTGTAGCAGCCTTAGAGAAAGGTTGAGAGATCCATGCTCTTATTGTTGGCAACACATGGGTACAACCCTCGTCAATATGTATGGTAAGTGCAGCGGTCTAGATGAGATTCAACGGCCATGTTTGCATAGATGCCACTTCGGAATGCGGTCTCCTAGAATGCCATGATTGCAGTGTGTGCCCAAAATGGGTATGGTAAGGAGGCCCTGCAACTGTTTGATGCAATGCATGCCAAAGGCATTAACCCAAACAAGGTCACATTCCTCTCCATTTTTAATGCATGTGCTACAGTGGAAGTCTTAGAAGTGGATCAAGAGATCCATGCTATTATTGTTGGCAATAGATGGGAGTCAGATGCAGTTGTGGGAACATCCCTCATTTATATGTATAGGAAGTGTGGGACCCTACACGATTCAAGGGTTGTGTTTGCAAAGATTGCACTACGCCAGGATGCGATCTCGTGGAATGCCATGATAACAACTTGTCTCCAGGAAGGGCACAGCGAGGAGACTTTACAACTAGATAATTCAAGGGTTGTGTTTATGAAGATGCCTGTGTGGAATGTTTTCTCATGGAATACCATAATTTCAGCATCTGCTCAGAACAGGTTCAGCAAGGAAGCCCTTCAATTGTTCGATCAAATGTAGGCTGAAGGTGTGAAGCCAGACGAGGTAACCTTTGTCTATGTTCTAAGTGCATGCAATCATACAGGTCTGGTTGTTGATGCAACACAATATTGTCTCTGTATGAATAGGGACCATGGCATGAACCCCTCAGTAGAGTATTATGGGTGCATGATTGATCTTCTTGGCCAATGAGGACTACTGAAAGACGTAGAGGACTTGATCATGAGCATGCCATTTAAAGATGCTAGGTAATTGTTGGAGCAGATCCATGCATTGCTTTAGGAGCTCAACAGACCTGAGAAACACCTATCTAAGCTACCAAGATGTAGAGGCCTTGAAGATGATGCAGATGGAGCATCTAGGCAAGGTGGCCCCTTCTCAGCAAGCTTCACCACCTGTAAATCTCCAAAAGTGGCCCTTATACCATGTTCAAAAATAGAATTACCATGCAGGGAGGCTTTCTCACACTAGGAGAACACAAAAGTAGTCCAAGCACTCACACAGTGGTGTTAATTTCAATCAAACTTCTTCCATCATGTGTACTTAAACAATAGATACATGTGCAAGCATGTAAATAGAGAATGCCAACTAGAGAGATGTAGGACCAACAATATATTTCCATCTAATGAATATAGACATAATACAAAAGATGAGTCTAGTGTACCACTAGGATGTGGACCTCTATACTCTCAAAAACTTGCTATCCTCCTCCTCTTAAATCCCTCAGCATACATGCTCCTGTAGCGCATCAATAGGTATCTTGGTTTGCCCTCAATCACGCTTCCAAACAGCTCACCATGGACAGCCTACCATGAGGCAGTGCTTTTTGTAACCTTGATCACCTTCCTTTGAACTCTTCATGTGCTACTCAAGTAGCTCTGATCTGCTCGTGATTTTGTGCGCTTACCTTGCTGCAAAATCTGCTCAGGTTCAAGCTCCACCTTGTGTGCTTCTCCTACTATAATGTGCTCAATCCAAGGCACAATTCTTCCTGCTGCAAAATAGGTCAAGTCTAAACCCCTCAATGAATGAGTAATGAGCCCATTTGGGGCCAAGTGGCCCCTCCTACTGGTCCACCCATTAGGTGGGCTCGCTTCCATTAGTCTTCAAATTATTCTTGCTATTGTGTTGTTCGGATTGTGGGGAAACATTTGGTTTTTTTATGCAAGGTTCTGA
The DNA here is from genome assembly GCF_047967505.1 of Dipteris shenzhenensis. Lineage (NCBI taxonomy): Eukaryota > Viridiplantae > Streptophyta > Polypodiopsida > Gleicheniales > Dipteridaceae > Dipteris > Dipteris shenzhenensis. The sequence goes on along the minus strand of NC_141603.1, from coordinate 20,651,505 downwards.
ATACCTCCATCAAGATGTGGACCCCTGTACTCTCAAAAACTTGCCGTCCTCCTACCTTCATGGCACTCCTAAATTCCTCAACGTGCATGCTCCCATAAAGTCTTAGTAGGCATCGTGGTGCCCACAATCTCACCTCCAGACTACTCATTGTGGATAGCCAATTGTAAGGTAGTGCTTGTTGTAACCTTGATCACCTTGCTGCTCTAAATGACGGCCAAGGTTGCCTCCCTTGTGTGCTGTCCAGTTTTACAAATTTAGGCATCCAAGCACCTATCATAAGCAAGATTTTTGTTATTTATGAACTTACAAAAGATGAGTATAAGGTTCTCAACCAAGGAACTAGAAATGGCCATTTATATAGGGATAGGGAGGGCAAGGTTCATGCCTATCTAAACCTTAATCCAACCAATAGAAGTAGGGCCAATCTGGTCAATTTGATTAGACCTACTTGTTGTACCAGTTTTCCAACAATGGCAACTGGTCTGCTGTTTCCTACGCTAATAAAATTCCAAGCCAGGGTCTTTATGCAGCCCTCAACCTATACCAAAATCTGTTGTTAATGTACATGCATGCTACTCCAGTCTGCTCCTCAAATGCTATTCTAGTGGATCTGTAGGTAGTGAGTTATGCTCCCTTGAGAGGCTCTTTTTATAGGTCCAAATGCCTTGTCCCATCCATATGGACCAACTTAGTAATATGGGAAATAGGCTATTGATCCAGGCAAACTCACTGAGCCACCTAGTTGTCTATCTTCTTTGGGCTTTACAAGCCCTTCTTGGCCATGTGGCAGACTACCACAGTCCTTAGCTTTCTTGCCATAACTTTGACATCTTCTAGGTCCAATTTGATGGCCCAATCCTTGTCCTTTTCCATTGCCTACCAACCCAAGCCCCATCTGCCCCTGTTCTACAACTTGTGCAACCTTGAATCTGCTACTTTATTTCCATACAACCATCCATACTATAGGTGCCTCCTCAATGTCTATATCTACATCTACCAATGGGGGCTATTTATAAGGCAGCAAGCCCTCCAAAACTAGAGAACTTTAGCCTACCAGTCTGGATGCATCATTACTTTACATGTCAGGTCATATGAAGATGTGTTTGGACTTGGTAGGGAGGGGTCAAATGTACATAATATATTATGTGAGTTCACTAGTAGGCGAGAGAAGAAATATGCATCGGTGGAGCTGGTACCACCCTTTCCAAGACTAGTTGACAGGGCAAGCACCAAAAAAGCCAAATTCTTCCCTAAAACACGACCAAAGAAGGTAAAACTGAGGCGACCAAGTCCAGAATATCCAATCAACAACAAAACCAGCTTCCATAAGAAATTTTAATGCATTTACTGCGAGTGGCCAATTCATAACAGGAGCAACAACTCATATCAATAAAAAAACTAAACTACATCAGTGATCTTTACTTCAAATGCAACTGACCAAAAGGGTTGTATAGGTCATGCCTCACAAAACCAGCATAAACATCTAGAAAACAACTTAGAAATCATCCCAGAATGAGACGACCAGCTCCCAAAATAAGGTGCCCTACTATAGGAAGTTCCAGGAGCAGAATGATAAAAAACAGAGCAGCTAATAAAAACGAGCTGGATAGCATAATTTATAATACCTCTGACCAAATGAGGCAATCTGGGTCTTTGGCACAATGAACAAATTCACGAGTGAACCTACAAGATGCTCCTCTAAGGTACAAAAATTGAAATAGAGCGGCGAGGCTGTCACGACAGTGACAAGACACAAGAGCTTGAGCTACTTGCTTTAGTATTCCTCACAGTCAGGTGATATAAAGATGTGTTTGGACTTGGTAGGGAGGGGTCAGATGTACATGATATATTATGTGAGTTCACTAGTAGGCGAGAGAAGAAATATGCATCAATGGAGCTAGTACCACCCTTTCCGAGACTAGTTGATAGGGCAAGCACCAACAAAGCCAAACTTGTCCCTAAAACATGACCAACGAAGGTAAAACTGAGGCGATGAGGTCCAGAACAGTCAATCAACAACAAAACCAGCTTCCACATGAAATTTTAATGCATTTACTAAGGGTGGCCAGTTCATAACAGGAGCAACAACTCATATTAATAAAAAAACTAAACTGAATCAGTGATCTTTACTTCAAATGTAACTGACCAAAAGGGATGCCTCGCAAAACCAGCAAAAACATCTAGAAACCAACTCCAAAATCAGCCTACTATAGGAAAGTTCTAGGAGAAGAATGACGAAATATAGAGCAGCTAATAAAAACAAGTTGGATAGCATAATTTATAAGACCTTTGACCAAATGAGGCAATCTGAGTCTTTGGCATCCTCTAAGGTACAAAAATGGAAATAGAGTGGCGAGGCTATCAGGACAGTGACAAGACACAAAGGCTTGAGCTACTTGCTTGAGTATTCCTCATAGTAAGGCCACTTGAGATGTGACTGGGCATTCGGGGAGAATTGGGGTCTCAAAAGGGCCTCATAAGAAATGGATTAGGCCCCCAATGCAAGCCCTCTTGTGGGATCCAAGGGAGTCCTAACCCCCCCTACCTAGGTGGGTTAAGCCCAGTTGATCCCATCTCTTACACCTAGGAGGGGGCCACCTCTTACACCAAGGAGGGGGCACTTTTCCCGAAGTCAAAATTTTGAATTTGAATTCCCTCTCTCTCCCTCCTCCCCCCATCCTCTAAAGTCAAACTTTTGAATTTTGAATTTTGAATTTGAATTCCCTTGTCCTCCTTGTCTCCCTCCTCCCTCCTCCTCTTCCACATGTCCCATTCCTCCTCCTCCTCCCTCCCCTTGCCTCCCTCCTCCCCTTCTCCTCCCTTTGTCTACACGGCTCCTCGTCCCTCCTCCCACATGCATCCTCGTCCTCCCCCCCCCACTCTTTTTTCCTCCTCCTCCCTCCCACATGTGTCCTCCTCCTCCCTCCTCCCACATGTGTCCTCCTCCTCCCCCCCTGCTGCTTTTTCCTGCTCCTCCTCCTCCCTCATGCTCATCCATTCTCATCTTCCTTCATGATCATGCCTACTCCTCCTTCCTCCTACTCATGCAAGCTCCTCTTGCCTCATGCTCACACCTGCTCTTGTTGCTTCTACTCCTCATGCTCATGTGTATTCGTCTACCCTCATCCTCAGACCTAGTCCTCTGGTTTCTTCTCCTCCCTCGTAATCATTCATGGTCCTTCTCATCCCTCCTCAAACATCACCTACCTTCTATCATGGCCTATCATAGTCTCTATAAACTCTGTGACTATTGATGGCACCATTTGAGGAGATCTCCCATGATACCATACAGTTGCAAGATCAATATGTCATCCATGATTATTCTTTTCAAGAAAAGAAGCATCTTGAACCTCAGGAGGTGCTCTAAAGAGGAGAAAATAAGATAAAATGTTAATTTCGTAATGTTTCAATGTAATTTCTTACTTTCCAATGCTTAAGCATCGACATTTAGCATGCGTGGGGCGCTAATCATTGGTAATGAAAGCAGGATTAGTTAAGCGTCGCTATATAGAAAATTTAGACAAGTGTTGCTATATAGCAACCTTTAAAGAGAGTCGCTATATAGTGACACTTACCAAACTTGTGAATGCTCGATATAAAGCGACACGGGAGTGACATTGAGATGGTTTCCTATAGTGATGTTTTATAGAGAGTGTTTTTTCCCATACCGACCTTTAAAGATAGTTTTTCCCAATGACAAATTTTTTTTTCCTTTTCATATATGTTTGATCCTTTGAGAGAATAAAAGTACAAGAGCATGTACATCAAGTTTGAAGCTCATATATTCGTGTCCAAGTTTGAGATGAAAAAAAATCAATGAAGAGCATTTACATCAATGGCTAAGCTAAGTCTAATGCACCAAACAAGTCTATCTCTCACTCTATACCAAGTTGATCTCCTATATCATCATCATACTCTAGCATCGTACGTTCACCTAAGACTTGATCATCTTCTTCAATAAAGTGTGGTAATTCTTAATGATCATCATCTTCTTCCTCAATATCGTGATCTCCATCTTCCTCCCATACGATGTCATTATGTGCATCTTTCTCTTGGCTCATATTGTGATCTTCATTTTCTTCGCTAGATCCATCTGGATCAATTGGATCTGGCATTAGTAGTGGCATCTCCATATCCACATCTCTATCTTCAAAAATTTGCTTACTTCGTGGTGCAACTTGGATCACGTACCACCATCTTGGATCAGAATGATCCAAATGAAAAAACACCTATATTGAAGATGGGTGCCAAATTTCATCGATTATATATATGAAATTATGTTTAAGTACATGTATCAATGGATCTTTAAAAATGAAAGCTTTGATTAATTAAATCATTAGTATGCACCTGCTCACAATGCTCGGGAAGAACAAAGTATCACTTTCATCGGTCCAAAGTTTGATGGAGTCTATTGCAAAGAAACCACTATTGTCTTTTCTCGTTGTTGCATAGGGACCATTGTAAATAGTTCTAAGCCATTTTATATCAACAATGAAAATACTAAATCATCTGAAATCAATTTCATAGATTTTGCATATGGTCCCACAATATTCAACTGCGAGGAGAGAAGATTGGTATCTGAAGCACTTGCTCAGCTATCTTGTGTGAAGTTAGCCATGACTCCACAATCATGCATGACGCTCTTTGAATTGATGCGTTCCACGCGAAAATGTCGTCCATATGACCATAATACACTGTACTTTTTTTACTACAAAAGAGCATCATTAAAACAATGAAGATGCATCTATTTTGTAGTGTATATTGCCACAAATAATTACTTAATTATGTCAAGAGGTAAGAAACTTACATGCATCATACATCCAGATGATAACTCTTGCTTGCGCTTGTTTATTGTCTCTCCATCGCGCTCGGCTTTACATAGAACCAGTTGTAGCCAATCGACATGTGATTGGGGAGAAGGGTGAGATCCCATGGATATGGTTGCGATCGCCTGTAAATTACTCTGAAACTCTTCCTTGCAACTATTTTTTCTACTTTGGCTGCATCATATCTCTAATTCCAATTCTGCATCTCTTTGCTATTGAGGATATAAAACTTATTGAATTTCTTCATTTGCTCTTCGCTCATCTTTCTTTCAATCCCTTTTCCTTGGTGAATGTCGCCAACGATGAGATCATCATCCTTGTTATGCCAATCTTGTGGCATATCGGGTTCCGTGGATGCAAGAAACTCTGTGATATATACTAATGACTCTTGCACAAGCCATCTCTCTGCCATGCTAGGTGGCTTCTAGTCTTGCTCTTTGCCTTACAAATCCTTTCAAAGTTTTCATAAACCACTCGAGAAAAAACATCCACCGACTATGAACGGTACCTACAATGGCCACCTCATTAACTATGTGCACAAGCAAGTGCACTTGAGTTGTCATAATGCTCGAGGGAAAGTGCTTCTTAAGCAAGCATACAGCTTCAATGGAGTCCACCCTAGCCTTCTTGATGCTTGATATGGAGATCTCTTTTTGAGATATCCACCTATTTCACATGCCCATGTAAGATATATTTATAATAAGTCTATAGATTATTCAGATTAAATTGAAGAAAATGCAATCAATGTGATTTGATAGTAGTAAGCATACCTCACAATACCACTTATCTTGAATATAGCATTTCTAACATCTTCTTGTAAGCATCCTTTTACTGTAATTGGGAGGATGAACTATCAAAGCAACGAAGAAGTCATGTCAATAATATAACATAATCATAATAACACTAACACATCATGATTATCGGTACACTAATCCTACAGCTTAGAATACCTGTAAGACATTGTGCCAATCATGGGACTTGAGCCCACTAAGCTTATTGTCCTTTGAAAATGCTCCTTTCAAGCAATGCATGTACCTTGTCGGTGTTTAAAAAGAGGCAATGTCTGCTTTGACCGCTACCTCCTCTCTCTTGGAGAGAATCCATGTTGCTTTCAGGAGGACAACTTTTTTCGAAACATGCACCTGGGGCCACAAACGAGACATAATATTCATAGCACGCAAGTCTTCTCGCACTCCTCTCGAGTGTTTGGAACCAACCAAGTGTGCCCAAATAGTAGCCCCCACATTCTTGAAGATATGGATGGGATCCAAGAAATGATTGATTTGTAACTGACCCCAATAAGGAAGCTCATGAAATATGGATAGCCTCTTCATACCATGAGAAGGTTCCTCTCCATTCGCCCTCCAAGCCTGAATCCAGTCACTTGCCTTCAAATATGGTGGTGGTGGATCAAGTTGACCTCCACGCGCAAGATGGTCCAGCGGAAGGTATCGAGCATGACCTTCATAAACATTTTTCCTCATATGTTTGGAGTATCATGCAAGTGGTTTCAAACCCGATCCACAAACAGGACAAGCATAGTACCCACTTGTAACAAGTCCTACATGCGTGCATGAATGTATTAGTATAAGATATGCAGGCAAAAGAGAGTCATAAAAGCATAATCCTATATTATACATGTAAAGACACAACCACGTATCTGCGCACTCTCCATATCCTGGGTAGTCATGCATGGTCCACATCAAGATACCTCTAACCAAAATATCATTGTTATGTCTAGGAGCTCTGGAAATATCAAAGACCCGCACTCCTCTACATAAGATCTGTAACTCCTCTATTAAATGTGCCATGTACACGTCCTTATTTTTAGCCTTGTACCTCCCTGGCACAAGTAGTGCAAGCATGAGATGTCCCTTCTTTATTGTTAGCCATGGTGGGGTATTGTAATTCACCAAGACTATGGGCCATGTCGACCAAGATGTCGAGCATAACCCGAAAGGATTCACGCCATCCATGGCAAGCCCAAAATGAAGTTGCGTAGCTCCCTTGCAAAGTTCGGCCACTGATTGTCTATGTGCTTCCAAGCTACACAATCTATAGGAATCCTCAATGTGTCATCAGTGGACTGATGAGATGCATGCCAAGTCATCAATTCCGCTATGGATTTGCATCGAAACATGTGCTATATTCTTGCAACCTTGATTTCCCATTCACAATTATTCATAGATTATGTCTCATTAGTAGAAGCCGCATTTTGGCTTGCCATGTTGCAAAGTTCTTTCTAGAGAACTTCTTAATGGTAACACTTAATTTGGAAGACTCCATAGCTGAAAAAATGAAAGTACTAGTGCAAGACCAGCAAGTTGAAGAGTTTAAACTAGTAGAGGAATACCTTGGGCCTTGGAGTAGCAGCTTCAGTTGTTGGGGAGTAGGTTGGGGTAGAGAATGGCGATGGAATTTGAGGCTGATGGCGAGCAGAGCAAAGGCAACGGGAAAAGAAGGATTCTAGCAATGCAAAGAGATTGATGATACATGAGAGTCACTCTATATAAAATGGGGCTGTAGCAACATCTGAGAACTGGAATAGAACTTCTTCAAAAGATGCATCACTTATACCAACAGGTAGTAAGAATTTTGTATCGAACTCAAATTTCATTAGAAATCGAAGAAGCCACAACTTTTGATTGAAAACTCAGATTAAATCAATGTAAAAGGCAAAAATATAGAGTTCAATAATATCTACAACTTTGTTTAAAACTTCAAGTCGAAATCCCACCTCGAGAGACAAATATGAACGTCGCACCACTCTGAGGTCTTATAAACTACACGAGTAGATCATGAGAATCATCTTTCTGAGAGATCTTCAAGCAACCAATGGTGATGAGCAGCCAATGGTGATGAGTAGTCCATGAACCTCTCACATAGCTACTCCAAATTGGCATCTCGATCTTCACGATGAGTCTCGAGTGGAGGAGAAGAGAAGAGGCACCTCTCCAAGGAGGAGGAGGGAGAGTAACTTCATTGGCCTCCCTCACCTCAACCTCTTAGAAGGGGAAGGACAGATAGGGCTAGGAGCATGGCTTTGATACCACATGAAGGCACATGGTAGGAGGAATAGAATGGAAAAGAAATGAAAGAACTAGAAAGCAATGAAAGGAAATGGAAAGTACAAAGCAATGATGACCAAAATACTCACATGATAGAAAAGCTTGATGTAGAGCACGCTAATGTGACATTAGACAAGTATAACACTATATAGTGCAACACTAGACTCTTAAAATCCAAAGTGCATATGGGATAGCTCCCAATATGACATCTGGCATGTCTAGGACCCACTAGACTGAAGGGCAAATTGATGTAATGGGGTGTACCAAGGGGTACAAGGTTTGTGTGTCACCACATGGTGGTTAGTGTGACCAGGTTAGGTGGTAGAAGGTTCTATTAGGTGTGAGTGAGAGATTCATGGGCTTGATTGAGAGATCAGTGGAGTGATTTCTGGATGTGCTCCTTTGGGACACATGCATTGTATCAATTGCCCTTATATGGGCCTCTCCTCTTTTAAATAAACATCTCTTTTGTTCCATTTGCCAAACCCTTCATGTTGTTTCATCATGTAGTATCAGAGCCACGTCCACCCTCCTTGAGCCCTCTTTGAGTGCCATGTCATCATCTTTCCCAAATGAAGCTTTTCTTCATTCTCTTCCCACAGATTTTGCTTAGGCTTGTTCTCCTCCATCTCTAAGATATTTCTCACGCCCTATGAGCCCAAGCTTTCTCACATTGGGGCAAATCCTTGGCTAGGAGGAATTAGGGAATAGTTTCTCATTGTGTTTGACAGAGTTAACCAAGTCAAACTAATAAATTTATTGAGGGCTTTTGTTCCGAGCATGCTATTTGACTTTGGAAAGCATTGGTTTGACTCTCTTGACTTTGATTGTCTTGAATGATTGAGACATTTGTAACCATTGGTCAAGAGAATGATTTATCTTTGTAAGGGACTAGACCCTGACACATCATTGGTAAGACCTTCCCTATGGCCTCCAAAACCAAGATAGATAAGTTTGAGGGAGAGGGTTTTCATACTTGGCAAACTAAAACTAAATTTACTCTTATGAAGAAGGGGATATGGAATGTGGCTAATGGAAAAGAAAAGAAACCAACCACTAGGGAAGGAGAAGCTTTATGGCCCCCTAAGGATAAAAAGGCACTAGCCATAATTGCTCTTGGATTGAGTGATTCTTTTATCCACCACATTGACGGCTGTGAGATTGCTCATGCTGCATGGAATCATCTTGAGCTTGTCTTTGGAGCACATGGGAAGTGTTCCCAGTTTAGCTTGCTCATCAAATTCTTTGATTTGAAATTGGATAGAGGCGAATCCATCTCTTCACATTTAAACTCCATGAAGAGCATACTGACTCAGTTAGCTAGCATCAAGTTTGATCTTCATGATGACATTATAATTGCTATCTTACTCAAAAGCCTAACTAAGGAATATGGCACTATTGTCACTACTCTCACCAATGTACCAGATAATTAGTTTGGTGGAAATTGATGTTGAGATATCGTGCCATGTGCACATGAATTAAAGGCTAAGGTATGTGCTAAGGAATGTATTAAAGTAGCCACCCTAGGATGTGAACTACATGATGTGGAGATGTGGATCAAGGATATCCACAAGGAGAGATGTGGATCAAAGGATCCCACAGATGTTAACTATTCAAAGGGCACTCTCTATATAAGAGGCCTATCATGTATTGTTGATATAGCACATTGGAATAGATTAAGTGTTTCATGCTTCCTATCTCTCTCCCCATGGCTTTCTGTATTTGGATTCATCCTCTGTGATCTTATGCTCATTGAGTAATAGATTAGGCTAGTACGATCCACACTTTGTCATGGTATCAGAGCTCCCTTGCCTTCCGCTGAGGCATTGCGATTCGTGAGAGCATAAGAGAGATCGAGTGTCCTTTCATTCCGTTGATGAAAGAGAAGTTTCCATCAGAGAATTCCGTCCATTCTTGTGAGAGCTAGATCCATTCTTGTGAGAGCTAGATCAATTTCTTTAATTGATTGAGAGAGAGAGATTCTTGAATTCCTTGAGAGATTTCCATTGAGAATGAAAGTGAGAGTTTAGTGAACACTGAGTTTTTTTTTAGAGAATTCCGAAGGTTTCATTGTTCTTCACCTTGTGAACAAAAGAGAGAGAACCTGAGAGTCTGATAATATCTCTCGGTTGTCTGAAAGGAAAGAGCTTCCATGAAATAGAGTATCTAAGGCATCCACAGTCCTAGCGAGCTCCAAGGGGATTGCCTACAGCGAGGCTCAACCAAAGCTACGTCAACTTCTCCAACTACGTCTTCAACGACCTTCAACTACAACTTCACGGACAGCCTTCAACATACTTCCTCACCTTTTCTACACCAAGCACCCACGAGCAATCTATGGAATCTCTCTATCAACTCCATCGACCAGTGCAAACATAGCAACAACCAACTCATCTGCTCAACCGACTACCAACAGAATCTTCGCATGCGCACTCTGTTCCTCGCTTCCAGGGATGCCTCGTATGTCTTTCGGTACCTTCAATCCAGAGGGTTGTTTTTTATAAGTGCAAGCTACGCTTGCATTGCCTCTAAGGCTTTGGGTGGCCATCGATGTGTGACCTAAAAGAAACGACAACAGCAGGGCTGCCTCAGTGAATTGCCTACATCAATAGCTAGCTCTTGCGACACCAACACTGCAATAGCAAGCCTTCCTCAATGGCAACATCTCCACACTGAGCTCACGGCATATATACGGGCCAGAGCTGAGTCAGATGCCTCCACCGCATCTCCTTCCCCACCGCCGTCATCAACACTGCCGTCATCGTCGCACCTCTCCAACAACCTACAAAGTCTTTCTTTTTGTTTCTAAGGATGAACCTTAAGCCACATGACAATCCCTTGACAAGACATGTGGCAAATAAGGTTGGATGTGGGTGTGGTTAAGTTCAACTTTGGTTAAGTTTCTAATTAGGTTCAATTTAGTTGGACCATGGTAAAGTTAATGTAACCTTCGATTAACCTGTTTGGGTCAAAAGATTGCCATATGGCATAGGGCCACCTCAACACAATAAACCCTTACCAAGCCCAATTTATAAGCAACATATAAATCCCTATGCCACATCATCAAAGGATGCCTCTTCTTTACAAAAACTTCGACACGCTCTAAAAAGAAAAAGTGATTATCTTTTCAAGCTATACGCACCCATCAGATCAAAATCATTGTAGGCAATTAGACACTACCAATATTGAAAGCAATCAATTGGTAAGACCTTTGCATCATGCATCAAGCTACATTAAGCAAAGAAGAGAAAGCCGTCGACATCAAGTATTGAGAAGCAAAACCTTGCCACATTTAGTCCATATGTTCTGTAAAGCAAACATGACTACCAAAGAGTAGCCACGCAAGCACCCAGGGGAGGTATTGACATGTAAAAACCACACTTGATCACCTTAAGTAGTAATGCAAGCACTAAGGGGAGGTGATGGAATGTAACTCACATCTGACCACCTTACAATAGCCAAAGGATCATGACACCAAGGACAAGTGTTGAGATATGATGCCATGTGCACATGAATTAGAGACTAAGGTATGTGCTAAGAAATATATTAAAGTAGCCACCCTAGAATGTGGACTACATGATGTGGAGATATGGATCGAGGATATCCACAAGGAGATGTGGATCAGAGGATCCCACAAATATTGACTATTCAAAGGACACTCTCTATATAAGAGGCCTATCATGTATTGTTGATATAGCACATTGGAATAGATTGAGTGTTTCATGCTTCCTATCTCTCTCCCAATGGCTTTTTGTATTTGGTTTGATCCTCCGTGATCTTTATGCTCCTTGAGTAATAGATTAGGCTAGTATGATCCACACTGTCAATTGAGGCATCCCTCTTGGAAGAAGAAAGGAAAATCAAACAGAGGAATGACTACGAAGAACATGGGACATATTTGGCCAAAAGCAACTTCAAGGGATCCACCAACAAGAGCAAGATAAAGTACAACTTTTATGAAAAACCTGAACATTTTGAGAAAGAGTGCTATGCAAAGAAGAAATGTTCAACAAACCTTGTGAAAGAAAAGAAGAAAAACCAAAGGATGTTAAACTCTAACTGCTTTCACCACCCAAGTCAATCTTGATGAGGGTGATGACGCATATATCTTCTAAGTTGCTTGTGTGTGTTGTCAATAAGGGTTCTTTGCCCTGAGATGTCCCCCTTAAATGATTGTTAGTCCTTTGTTTGAGGTTTTACCTTGTCGGACCCATTGGGATTTCCATACATAATCATTGTCCAATCTTCCAGTTGTAAACCAAGAGCCATAACCAGAGTGAGTCACAAGTTGGGGTCATGAGTGTCTTCCTAATGGAACATGATAAACTACGAACAATCCAAGACGTTTGGATATTTACATTGAAACCATCTACCCCCCACAAACAAGTGGTGAAATAAGTCGGATGAAACTGAGAAAGGCAGTCTCTATTTGTTGATTCATTTGATTCTTAGAAGGAGAAGTCAGAAGCACAACTAACCACTAGACATAGGGCTTTTGTTGGCATAAAGTTTCAACCTACAAGTTCATTCGAACTAATCCAATTTTAAAAAATCCTGGGATCTTAGCAGAAACCAAACGGCTGCAAAAACATGTTCATCCATTAGATCTTTCAGAGGGTTCTCAATATTGTACTGCAGTACAGTATAATTTTTTAGTTTCAGTAAAACACGTTCAATCAAAGCAAATCATCTCGGGTTGCACACCATCAACAGGCAGAGCAAGTGCTCATGTGCTGTTTCTTCGACGGTCTAAAAGATCTTTCCTGGCATTGCCACCAGGACTTGGCACAAAATATCTTTGCTACTATTCTGTACAACCATGGGGCTGAAGGAAAATGGCAAGCATTCTTGAGATTTTAAGAGAGAACAAGGCGATACACTGATGCACCATTTTCATGCCTAGTTGAAAGGCGTCCCAGTTGTACAAGCAACAGCAAGCAGGCTTTTACCTTTGCTTCTGTCAAAATGAAACCGAATATGTAAGCTCCATTGGTTGGAGCAGAAAAGAGGATGAGCACTACATAGCTTATTAGGGTAGTGCATGATCCTATGTGTGATTATTTATACAGCAACTGACAGACGACTTACCAGCACCAAGAGAGAACAAATCTTCCTGTTGGAGATAACCACTAGCACATTCTGAACTTTGGATGTGGTTTCCATTTGGCTTCTTGTACCAAATGTCGCATATTCTCTCATAAAAATTGTTAACATCCTGTGCCCAACCAGTCATGGAGTTAATAGGAAAGCACTGACTTAGCTCCCTGCTTGATTAAATGCAAAGGAATAGACTATTGCAGTAATGCAAAGCTCAACCTCAAAAGAAATCTGCATTTTCAACCATCTTGGACTGCTATTGTACTCTTCCTCGCTCACTGGCTTGACTGAATTAACACCCTTTCTAGCATTTGCGTCGGACTCCTCATTGCAGTTAGTGCCTGCACACACAAAATAGGGGATGATAACTTCGTACATGTTCATCACAAAAGAAAAAAAGCTTAAAAGCTTTTAGCACAGATCAGCATTACAAACGAGCGCCGCCCTTAGGGCCTTAGAGTCAGTGATGCACTTTCGATCAAAACGCAAATTTACAGCCCTTAATACGTTATGAACCAACTTATTCAGCTGCTGAAGGGAGACTACCAAGACTCACCTGCCAGATTAATTGGGACTTCGGCGCAGCACACGTCCTTCTGATTCAGTGGCATCAAAAATAGCTGACCCTCAATTCCAGGACTTGATTCTGTTCATATAGTCAATCCCTGAGAAATCGACTCCCTCAGGGCGTTGAAACGTATATTCACGATCGAATGCAAGATAGTAATGCATGTTTTCAGTGGTGTAACGCTGAAAAGGGGTTGGCAAATCCGACTTCGGAGGTGAAAGGAAACCAGTGTACCTTCTTGTGCTAAGCAAGCAAGACCAGCATCCGAGAGTCCCAAATCTTGCAAGCTGAGTGAACTTGAGTACCTGGAGCTAGCTAAGGATCTTTTTCAAGCCTTCAGCGGGATAAATCAAGACATTTCAGAACTTAGCCGCACACTTCGGCTAATATCTCGAAGGATACAAAGAATCGTACAACCCAGGATCTTTGCGTATTCCTGTGTACCGATTATCCTTGGGAGTCCCAACCGGTTGAACCTGTTCACTATTGCCAGCATAGGATGACAAAAAGAGAGCTTTCTGAGCCTCCGTTACCGTCGCAATCATTTCTTCGGCAGACTGATTTTGAACGAGTTTGGAGGAGCTGAGTCCTGCTGCTCGCATATCCAGATTCGGGGTACTGACAATAGTGTTTTCAGAAGGATCGTCCAAATTCGCATTTGAAATTTCCTCTGCAAGAGATAGTAAAGATCACCGTTGTCAACAGAAATTGGAGCGGTCGATCTCGAAGTTCACCCGTCAAACAAATTTTACCTGGCTTGTACCCGTATTGTTTGAGGCGTTCCTCAAGCGTACAGATGCTCATCTCATTCTGCTTATACAACTCCGCGCAATGTCCAAGCAGCTCTTCAAAAGAAATCGTGCCTGTTGTGATGGCCTCAAGGTTCTCGACTGCTTGACTTGTCGAGAAGACGCGATCGTGGAAATTCGTGAGGAATGAAGACAAATCTGCATCGAGACCAGCGGGGGGACGCAACTTAAAAAAATGGGGAAGAGATGGGATAGAGGGAAGCCAACAGAAAGCGTTCTGGTCACACTGCGAGGCTTGCAGGGAGAAAAGATAACACGAAGCAACGAGAGAAGGTACTCACTGGAGGATGGAAGGGAGGAGGGGCGCTGATCGACGGCGGAGCGCAAGCTACTGCAAGAGGACTCGAGGGAGGCAGAGAAGCGACGGAGGAGGGAGCAGAAGGAGGAGGCGATGGAGGCACAATCATCCATGGTTTGAAAAGAAGGCAGAAGGGAGGAAATGAGGGGAAATGGCGAAGAAAGCTTTGAGCTTGAAACGAAGCAGAGGCTATGGCGATGAAAAGCTTTGAAAGAGAAAGAGCAGAGTTTGTGTGTGTTGAAAAAAATGAAGATGAAGATGAAAATGAAAAATGAAGAAAAGGAGGGAAAACATTCCACTTTTGTTTGAATTGGTTCACACCAGTCCCCACACAACTGAAACCTTTTCAAAGGGTGAGACTTCCACGCTTCAAAGGGTGAGACTTCCACGCTCTGTTCCTCTCTGTGGCGCCTCGGGTCCAGTAGTAGTCCATGAATGGCCTGATTCTATCATTCCTCAGTGTCCACAGGTTGCCCGTCGCATGTCCATTGACCCCCCAATGGATTACGTGAATCAATGGGAAGGAGGGAGCCTGCATCACACTTTGCATCCTACCAAATTCCTGCTTTGTGGTTTTTGCATATAAGCAGAGCAGGTGGAAGTGCAAACTGTCAGAGAAGAGGGAGAGGGGGAGAGAGGGCTTTTTTGTTTTGCTGCTTCCTTTGCTTCTTCTTGAACGCACAGGCAGGAAAGAGGGAAAGATTACAGGAAATCCAGTTTTGCCATAGCTATGGAGAAAAGAGCTCATGAAACCATCGGTTCCTGTAGCGTAAAAGGACAGGGATGGTGTTAAATATTCTCCTTTAGTGCTACCCTTCATCATGGCTGAGTCTGCCCTTCACCTCCAGAGTGCCGACAGAAACTCAGTACGAAGACTTTGTTTAAATGGATGCTCAAGTATGTGTGGGTGTGTGGATTTGTATGTGTGAGAGCATATTTTTATACTATGGTCTACACCCACTGTTGGGCACTGATGACGTCAGTGGGGATGTCATAGTAGCCAGTCCCTCCTATGCATGATGGAGTTTATGGTTTTCAACCTTGTGAGTGACTATCATGAGATTGAAACTGCACTATGTTGTGTTTCTAAAGGATGAGTTTGGGAATGTTCCTGGATTCATCTAGGTATATAAAGGTTTTAAATATTCTACATTTAAAAAGCATTCTGCTTAGGAAGTCCTCTGGATTTGGTATTTTGTTGAGTTTAAGAAGTAATTGTGGGATTCAGTTTGAGCACTATAGCTAAATCTATGAAATTAATTCACATTATTGCACAAGATTGACAATAAAGTATGCAGGAGAAAGGGAGATGCATGCCTGCAATGATTTTTTTAAAAGGCAATTTTTAATCCAGCAACTACATTAAAAAAGGGCATTTCAAAACCTTCTGTTTCAAAGGTTGGGGAGTGCCTGTAAGTTCAGTCGATTGTTTGCCCTCTTAGCTCTCAAAGCTTCAAACTGATGGACACGAGCCATGCATTGCTCTGTAGTATAGGCACATGCAGGGAGATATGACTCTCACTATGCAGAGGAACACCTCCCCACAAAGCAGCCCTCAATTGCACCTCAAACTGGACTTGCTAAATCTCCCATGCCTTTTTGGCTACCTTCGCTTGTCGCTCCTCAATTCTCTACTTTTCTTTGGCTACTCTTGCTTGCTGTGATTCCCTCTGCTTTAGCTCTTTTTGGCCTTCTCCTTGTCTCTTTCATTCTCTCCACCTCCATCTTCTTTGCACTCTTGGCCCACATGGTATCTATATATTGATCAGATGTTAGAATAAGTGAATGACTATAACCACATATGCCTCTCCGTGCACCCTTGCAATGGTCACATTTTCACAAGGAACTTGCAGTAGGTTCACCACTCGTGCATCCAAGGTTTGATTCTTCTGTAGAGGAATTGTTGTGCCCATGCTATTAGGGCTGCCACTGCTGCTCCCTCCAAGTTTGCATTCTCTGGTGTGCATGGAACCTGACTAGTATCAACCTTTAGCAATGTGAAGAGAGTGGGAGAGAAGGGAGTCTCACTTGCAGCTTTCTCACATACACAATGGGGGAATATGCATAAAGGTGGAGGCTGAAAAGAGTTCTCCTCTTCTTAGTTGTGAAAGCCAAAAGAACAAAAGAATAGATCAAACCTATATGTGGATCTCAAACCAAACTCAGCTAATTAAGGTGGCATACTAACTGAGCCACTAACTAGAGTACATAAAGATAGCTGTCATCCAGCTATTATTCATGGGTGGTGTACCAACCGCATCTGCAGCTAACAAGTCGGTGACATAAATGTAGAACGATCACCCTGGCATATCACGAGTGAAGCTCGATATCTCAACGCTCCCCCTCGAGCTCAATCCCAATTCCTGCACACCAAGCAGGTCTCTGAACTTGTACAGCTTCTCTGCACCCAATGCTTTCGTGAATATGTCAGCTACCTAATCCTCTGTGCTGACATAAACTAGACCAATAAAACCTACTAGACCTTTCTCCCGCACATAGTGATAATGCACCTCAATGTGCTTTGTTCTAGCATGATAGACTGGGTTATTTGCCAAGTGTATACTGCTCATGTTGTCACAATAAATGACAACTGGCCCATCTATAGACTTATGCATGTCATAAAGTAGCTTATGCAACCAAGCTACCTCACATGCAGCCATTGCTGCACCCCTGTACTCAACCTCTGTGCTCGACAAGGCAACTATAGGCTATTTCTTGCTGCTCCAAGTGATTGCAGCACTCCCAAAAGAGAATACATATCCACTGGTAGATCGTCTATCAGAAATACTACCAGCCCACTGCTTCAAGTGACTGTAGCACTCCCAAAAGAGAATACATATCCACTGGTAGATCGTCTATCAGAAATACTACTAGCCCAATCAGCATCAATGTATCCATGCAACTGTATCTGAATCCCAGTCTTATAAAATAGTCCATACTGCAATGTGGACTTCACATACCTAAGTATGCGTTTAGCCGCATCCAAATGCGGTTTCCTCGGAGCTTGCATAAACTGACTTACCAACCCAACAGCATAGCTCAAATCTGGCCTAGTAATAGTCATATAAACCAAACTTCCTACTATCCATCCGTACATAGTAGGGTCTTCCAGAAGCTCACCTGCATCTGCGCTCAACTTCACATTCTACTCCAAAGGAACTGAAATAGGCAATCATCTCAATGCCCAAGAAGTAACGCAGTTCTCCCAAATCCTTCATCTCAAGCTTCTACTCCAATAGCATTTTCACATGAAGGTTATCTTCATCACTATCACCTGTGATGATCAAATCATCAACATAAATGACAAGCAGCATAATATATTTCTCTGTTTTTCTCACATAAAAAGAGAAATTTGCCTTGGAAATTTGAAAGCCAATAGTGACAAGATACTATCCTATCTTGTCAGACCATGCTCTAGGTGATTGGTTCAAGCCATACAAGGCTTTCTTCAACCTACAAACAAACTCAGGATGAACAGCATGAACATAACCCGGTGGCTGCTCCATATAGACCTCTTCTTGCAAATCACCATGCAAGAAGGCATTCTTTACATCCATCTGATGTAAAGACCATCCCTTTGATGCAGCCATAGCAATGACTGCTCTTACGGTTGCCATCCTTGCAACCGGACTGAATGTTTCTTCATAATCAATGCCATATGTCTGTGCATACCCCTTGACAACTAATCTTGCCTTGTATCTGTTCACATAACCATCTGCATTGTGCTTCACCTTATAAACCCACTTGCAGCCAATTGCATTCTTGTCTTTAGGTGAAGGCACCAATTCCCATGTAGCATTTGCTTTTAAGGCATCCATGGCTTTCTCCCATTTTTCTTTTCCCATGGCTTACTTAAAAGAAGTGGGTTCTGGTTCATGTATCACTTTGACCATATAAGCATAGTGAATGGCTGTAAATCCATCATATTTCAGCCTATCCACAGGATACCTAGCTCTGGTAGACATGCGCAAAGTAGGCTCACTACCAGGTGCTCTCAAAACATCCCTTGTCTTCCTTACTTCAGGTGTAACAATAGAAGGAATACCCAACTCATCATCAAGGCTCTATTCTGAGCCACTGGATTCACCATCCACACAAGAGTGACTTGCATTCACATCAACCATGGGCTGATCTACTTTCTCTTTTCCTTTTCGTGATACTTGCATACCACTATCTACATTGCTTTGAGGGGATCCTCCTGATCTCAATCTGCCTGTCCATGGCAAAGTATCTGAACCACTGCTAGAGGACACTACAAGTCCACTAATATTTTGTGATTTGACCAACAGAAACCAGGTTCTTGGTGATATTCGAGACATGAAATACATCACACAGGTATTTCTTTTTTCCATCCTGCATAGACAAAGAAATTTTACTAATCAGCACAATAGGATGTGCAGTATCATCACCAGTCTCCACAAATCCTAGTCTTTCCACTTTCCTTGCATCCTGCATCCATTCTGCATGACCTATCATGTGGTTTGATGCACCTGAGTCAACATACCACACATCATTGCTTTCTTTTGGACTTGTCACAGAATTGGTCATGTGTTGCACCATAAACAGATGCTCATTTCTGTCATCACCCTGTCTACTAGAGGATGCATAATTTCCTTGCTGTAATTTTTCAGTCATGGTGTCATTCTGCTTTTTATAGCAGTCTTTAACCATATGACCCATTTTACCACAGTAGTAGCATTCAACATTGTTGTTTGCATTTTGGCCTCTCTGCTATCCACCACGACCTCTTTGGCTCCCCCTGCCTCTAAAGTTACCACGTCCTCCTCCATAGGACTAGTTTTCTTGAATTTGCTGCATATTCTAATTTCTGCCACGGCCTCCAAATCGGCCTGCTATACCTCTGCATCTACCTTTGCCAGCATTTGAGTAGAAGACAGCTTCTTTTGAACTTCCTCCTAAAGAAGATGCACCACCATTTCTCTGCTCTTCAGAAATTAGAAGAGCAACTCCTCAAAATCAGAAAAATTCTCGCGGACGGCAATGGATGTCTGGAATTGTGCATAATCCTTTCCTAGACCATTCAAGGTTACAGAAACTAAATCATCATCTTCCACTGGCGACCCAATAGAATGTAGTGCATCTGCAATCTTCTTCACCTTCATGTGGCAGTCATTGATGCTCATATTTTCTCTCTGTACATTATGCAACTCCTGCTTGAGCTGCATTTTCTTGGCTTGCGTATTTGTGCTATATATTTTTGTCAAAGTATGCAACGCCTCCTTCGGCATGCTTGCATCCTAAATATGCACAATCATAGAATCTGAAATACTGATAGACAGCCAATACATAACTTTTCTGGCTCTCTCATGCCAGCCTTTAAATCCCTGCAACTCCTGTTGATTGGGAACATTAGGAATAACTAGTTCTTGTTCAACTCTAGTAATGAACTCCTGATAGCCTTTTCCTTAAGGAAATCCGTCATTATAAACTTCCATGCTTGGAAGTTGTTCTTGTCAAGCTTTTAGGTGACAATCTATGAAAGAGCATCAGACGCCATTACAGAATACTGCAAAATATTCTGTCACTACAAAAAAAAACACAACTTCTGCCTCACAAGGGTAAATCTGCAAAACTGACGAGAGTGGTATTTGACCACACAGTCACTTCCTAGTGACGATTATGCATCAACAGGCAATAAGAATCATTCTGTCACTCCCAATATCTCTGCGCATAGGCATATGATGTAATTTCTGCGATAACTTTTCATAAACCTGCAAAACAGTGGTCGCACAACAAAAACAGGGCACTTTCCTGAGTGCCTGCAAAAAACTTCCACCACCAAAACATAGCATATACTGCCCTCTCCCCACACCGTGAAGGGCATCCCAATCTCAGATAGTGCACTCTTGCACTTTTCGGCTATGCTACCTGCAGAGACTTGCTCCAAAACTCGAGAAAAAAGGAAAGCAACACTTATCCTCTTACTAGGACACCGTGAACTTGGTTTGCTTTCTTGAGCTCCTTACCACGAACCAAGCTCTGATACCATGTGAAGAGAGTGGGAGAGAAGGAAAGAGTCTCACTTGCAGCTTTCTCACATACACAATGGGGGAATATGCACAAAGGTGGAGGCTAAAAACAGTTTTCCTCTTCTTAGTTGTGAAAGCCAAAAGAATAAGTACAAAAGAAAAGATGAACCCTATATGTGGGTCTCAAACCAAACTCAGCTAACTAAGGTGGCATACTAACTAAGCCACTAACTAGAGTACATAAAGATAGCTGTCACCCAGCTATTATTCATGGGCGGTGTACCGACCGCATTTGCAGCTAACAAGTCGGTGACATAAATGCACACCGGTCACCCTGGCATATCACGAGTAGAGCTCGATATCTCAACAAGCAATGCTTGTTGGTCCTCGTGTGTGGGTTGTTCAAGTTGACTAATATCAACCTCTGCAAGTTTTGAAGTTGGCTCCAACTGCATAGTAGACTCTATAACAGTAACCTCAATGTTTTTACATGGCAAGTGATCAAAACAAAGAGCTTCGCTATTGAATGGCCAGATTCCAATGGCACGGAATCCTGCCTTTATGTTTGACTCTGTGAGAGTGGTAGCTAGAGCTCGGGCTGATATGCCAACAAGATCTGTCTTTGAAACTTGGGGACAAAAATTGTTCATGAGCCAAATAGACCTCTCTTTGTTGAAGTTGCTCTTGAAAGACTTGAAGATCGACACATCAAGGGGCTGGAGTTTGTGAGAAGTGTGTGCTAGCAATGTCACAATATCAACACCCCATTCAGCTTCCCTAGCCGCAACATCCGAACCAGTGTGGCTCCTATGCCCATCAATTATGAGTAGGTGCCTGTTGGTTGGTGTGACTCCATTTGGAAGGGAGTTCTTGAAATCCTCAAGCCATGCATCAAACAATTGGCCAGTCATCCAAGCCTTATTTTGCATTGACATGATAGCTCCATCCTCACATTGGCTTAGATAATTTCGCAATGCTTTCTTGCCTATGAATATGTAATACCTCGAAAGGGCAAACCCGGCTGCATTCACACAACAAAGAATGGTACACCACTCCCTTGAATCAAGCCTTAGCCCATATACTTGCCTTGACCCTTTTCGAGCAAGTACTTTTATTCATCTATCTTTAAAGCCTTGCACCCCAGTCTCATCTGCATTCCATATGTTATGAGGTGCATATTGGTGGAGATTGTACATTGTCTCCAAGTTGTCATGAAATGAAGCAACTATTTCAGGACGGAGACTCACTGCTCTTGAGTGATTAAGTGGCTCTGCAACTCGAAATGCTAGCTCTGGATGTCTTTTGCTGAAACCATCCCACCAACTTTTGCCAAGAACACCATTTGTGAATGGGTGTGCCGAGTCTGGCATATAGTGGCTACTTTCAAGCTCAAATCATAAACTGTAATGCCTCGACCCGACTCTTGCATTCCAAAGCACCACTCTACTAATGCCTTCTCTTCTTCTTCTTTGGTTAGTACAGGTGTTGGTCCCTTTCATTTTTTGGTTGTTCTACCTTCCAACCATGCAGCCAAGGCAGACCAACTCATGCCCCACCGTTTTGAGCAGGCTCGAATTGACAATCCATTCCGTTTTGAGCAGGCTCGCATTGACAATCCATTTTCATATGCCTCCATTGCAGCATGCATGTCCTCTTTAGTCCAATCTCTCTCTACTCTTTTCTTAGTACAACTGGGTCTTATCGGTGGGGTTGCATATGCAACTACCGGAGGATGAACCACCACTATTGGGCCAGCCAAGGCTAGGCATTCATGGAGGGTCTGGTAACACTCTTGGTCTTCTAAATAGGCAATTCGATGTTCGGCTCCTTCCATTAATAGAATATTGAGTGCTTCTGGCTTTCATGGTGCTCATGATACCAATGCAATTACTATCTTGTGTTGAAAGACACGAATGAGTAGATCGTGTCGTGTGTTGACAAACACACAAAACAATGTGTGATGGTGTTGTGATGAGAGACAGAAATGTGCGTTCAAAAACGCTGAATCCAATGTGTGGAGTTGTCTTGTCCAAAAACAAGACAGAAAGACAATCAACACTAATTGAGCAGCTTTGATGCTAACTGAACAAAAGAAAGGAAACAAGAGACACGAAAGAAATAAGAAACAACTGAGCATATAAGCTGATGCTAACTGAGTACATGATGTGAGCATATAAGCTGATACTGCCTAAGCTTAATGACGAGCACTAATTGGGAATATAATCAATGCTAATTATGCACACAAATTTATGCTATAACTGAGCACCATAGCTAACTATACTGACTGGAAATAAGCCACCCAAGAGCTGAAAATCACCCTTTACACTGTAGGATTGCTAGTCGTTAGCAAATTTTTGCTGCTTCTAAGGCATTAGCAGACATTTTAGTCGTTAGGAATTTTTTGATGTTTCTAAGGCATTAGCAAACATTTTCGCAGATCTTGGCTGGAGAACAATGTGATAAATTTTAGAAGCATTAAAAAGAAACTAAAAGGCAACGTGACTAACCGTCTGCATCTATCGAAGTAGGTAATCATAGTCTCTAAAGGAGAACTTGTGCTTCTTTTGGGTTGAGGCTATACATGACGCTGCTTGACGAGAATCATACATGGTTCGATTTGCAAAAGCCTTCTTTGATTGATGGTTGTGTTTGGCAGTGCAGAGCAACACAGATTTTACGTGAATCCCTCCACATTGACAAACTCTATGGCCCCTAGCATCAAGCAACATGTCACAATACATAATTTCACCAACTGGGTCTCTCTCAATCAAACACCTTTTGCACTCACAAGGTGGATCAGATGATTGCATCTTGGGAATCATTTTTCTATTGGTTTCTATTGTTCTTATACATGTTTGAGAATTGAAAGAGTTGGCTGCAGCCAGATTGGTTGTAGCATAGTGAGGTGGATTGGCGAATATACATTTCAAAGGTTTGGGAATTTGGCAGCCTTGGTACTCAAGAAAATGGGTGCCTTTTGGCGAGCACCCCTTAGAGATTTGGTGAAAGAAAGAAGACTCACCTCTTCTCTTTTTGGTAGTTCTCTTCCTCCTCTTTCTCCTTGTTTGTAGACTTATGCTTTCTCCTTGTTTATAGGCTTATGCTTGTCTCCTCAATCCAATCCCTTTGAAAAGTTACTTCTCCAAACTCCCCCTTCCTCTAACTAGTTATCTGAAAAAATGGTATGTTTCCTCTTTTTTGTAGGGCCAATCCATGAAACACTAAGTGGGACTTTTTCAGGTAAGAAAGTGCTTCCTCTTTTTCCCTTTTCTTATTTCCGTTATTTGCATTGGCCTGCAGCTAATGCCTTAAGCGCTAGTTGTAGTGATGAGCATAAGAACCCTCTCTTTCCCTCTCTTCTCTTATTCCCTCTTCTTCCCCACTTTTTCTCTTTTCCTTCCTCTTTCCCCCCTCCTTCCCCTCATATGCCCATGCATAAGCCTAAGCATATGCTTTCTCTCTTTTTCTCTTATGCATATGCTTTTCCTTCTCTTATGCTTATGCTCTTTTCCCCTCTTCTTTTTCTTCCCTCTCTTCTCTTTTCCCCTCTTCCTTATCTTCTTTTCATAAGCATATGCCTAGGCCTATGCTTATGCTTATGCATGAGCATATGCTCATATGCTCATGCATGAGCATAAGCATATGTCTCCTTCTCCTTCACCTTCTCCTTTCTTCTCTTCTTTTCCCCTCTCCTTCAATCTCTTTTTCTCCTCTTTTCATAAGCATATGTATTTGCCTATGCTTATGCATGAGCATATGCTCATATGCTCATGCATAAGCACAAGCATATGCTTTCTCTCTTTTTCTCTTATGCTCATATGCTCATGCATAAGCATAAGCATATGCTTTCTTTCTTTTCTCTTATGTTCTTTTCCCCTCTTCTTTTTCCCGTCTTTTCAATCTCTTTTTTCCCTCTTTCAATCTCTTTTCCTCTCTTCCTTCTCTTATGCTTATGCTCTCTTTCCCTCTTCCTTCTCTTATGCTTATGCTCTTTTCCTCTCGTATTGTTCCCCTCTTCCTCCTCTTCTTTTTCCCTCTTCTTTTTCCCCTCTTTCAATCTCTTTTTCCTCTTCCTTCTCTTATGCTTATGCTCTTTTCATAAGCATATGCCTATGCCTATGCTTATGCTTATGCTTATGCTTATGCATGAGCATATGCTCATATGCTCATGCATAAGCACAAGCATATGCTTTCTCTCTTTTTCTCTTATGCATATGCTTTTTCTTCACTTATGCTTATGCTCTTTTCCCCTCTTCTTTTTCCCCTCTTTTAATCTCTTTTCCCCTCTTCCTTATCTTCATTTCATAAGCATATGCCTATGCCTATGCTCATGCTTATGCATGAGCATATGCTCATATGCTCATGCATAAGCATAAGCATATGTCTCCTTCTCCTTCTCCTTTCTTTCTCTTCCTCTTCTTTTCCCCTCTCCTTCAATCTCTTTTTCAATTTTGAACTAAAAAAATTTACAATCGGAGTTATAGCGCAAAAGTTATAGCTTTTATACTATTCTCTTCATATTCTAGGCAATTAAGTTCTATTATTTGTATATATTTTTTTGTAAAATTAATTTAGGAAAATATTATGAATATTCCAAGTTAAAATAATACTCTCGATCAAGTTTGGTAATTTTGGTGACCATTTTTGGCAAATGTAGAAGGAATTTGACCATCGCGCAGAAGGCAAAGTTGGTTAGGACATCATGGGGTGTCAAAAAATGCACAAACCCGCCATGGCATGAATTTGTCCATTTGGACACCACACCCCATGATGTCCTGACCAACTTTACCTTTTGCGCTGTGGTCAAATTCCTTCTACATTTGTCAAAAATGAACATTGAAATGGTCAAAGTTGTCAAACTCCTTCATCTACCCTTCAAAATCTATATTTCTTCATATAAAATCATGAAGTGCATCAATCCTTTACAAGGTGATATAGTAGTTAACCTAAAAATTAAAATAAAAGATACATGACCAAGAAAACAAATTTTTAGATTCCTCTTCAAAATATATATTTTCTCATGTAATGCATCAAATTATTTCAAGGTGATTTAGTGATATGAAATCAAATATTTCATTGACATAGCCAACCTAAAAGGTGGCTCCAAAGGCACGATAAACAAAGAAACTGAAAATTTACAAGGTGATGTAGTGGACACTACAAGGCACAGGCCGTTTTCTGACAAAAATACCGATCTTTTTTACACTAAAAAGTTTTTTTTTAAACGGTCGCAAAGGTCGGTATTCACGTTGCTATTAGCATAAAAAAAGAATGGCCGCTATATAACTATCGCTATATAGCGACATTGAAAAACGTCGCTATATAGCAACAATTAACAAAAGCTAAAAAGAAACATGAGTGGGGCTAAACAAGGCCACAGTAAGCCCTGTTTTGTCCCACTAATGTTTTTTTTAGTAATTCCAAAATAATGTTTTTTGTTACAAAATTTCCCTTGTGAAAAGGATGATACAAAATCGCTCAAATGAGCCGAGTGACAGAAGCATATACATGTCGAAGATATACAACATTTTTTGTTACAAAATTACCCTTTCGAAAAGGGTGATACAAAACCGTTCAAACGAGTTGACATATAGAAGCATATACATGGCAAAGTATATGCAAACTACTACTAATACTACTACTACTGCTGCTCATCCGAATCGTCATCCTCGTCCTCATCCTCATCGCGTTGGCCTAATCCCTGGCCCTCGTGAGCTGCGCCTGATCCCTAGCCCTTATCGAAGCCGTATAAGCCTAAACCCTCATCATCACCACTCACCTCCACTGATGGGACATTCGAGCTTTGATTCTAAGAGTGAAACCATATTAATTGAAAATTAGATTGGAACTTAAACAATAAAACAGTTTAAAAAGTAAGATTACAAGTAGGAGTGGACTTATACTGTGTGAGCAACCATCTCAGCCCAATCGATCGGCGCTCCCAGTGCCTCCTACTCAATAAACCATGACTTTGTTCCCATGCGAAACCTACATCGCGTCTTTGTGTCTGTGGGAAGGCAACCCATCGTAGCTTGCTGTGGGCCCATTTATGAGAGCTACATAAAGTGCATGCAATATGTAGTAAAACAAATAGAACAATACATTAAATGAGAAGAAGTAGACTTACCAAGGTTGCCTCGAATGCCAACCGTCTGCCTACACCAAAGTGCGAAGTACCTATGGAGTCCAGCTGTCTCCTTGCAGCCTTCCGCTAACCCTCAAACAGTTTGGGATGGTCCCTGTACTGCTTCTTGAAAAACTTTCAGTCAACTTTGTCTGCCCAGCTGGGTTTAGCCTTCTCCTTTGTGATGGAAGTATGCAAGGTTGACCTACGATGCTTCAAGAGGACCCCCATGCACTCTTTCATGTAATCTGAATTGAACTCCCAATTTGGGGGTTAGGATATTGTCTTTTCAATTCATCGATGATTGCCTGCTTCTTTTGGTCATCTTGGTACCACTAGTCAGGAGCTATGCCACTCTTGAAGTGGTGGCTCATCAACCACCTCATGGTGGCCATCATTGCTGAGCCCTTTTTATTTTCTATTATCTCTCCAACAACCGTGATTTCATAAGACAGGACATCGACAGGGTAAGGAGGACTCATGGTAGTGGTAGAGTTAGAGCGAGTGGTGTTACTACGAGTGCTTACAGAGCAAGGAGTAGCAGTGGGAGTAGGAGAGGGCAAGGGACCTGATTGTTGTACTGGGTCTTGGGACCAAGTGGAGACTTGTAGGGATGTGAGTGTGCTGACTCGTCTACATCTCTCGAGTCAACACAACATAAGCGACCCTTCCTACTCTTTCTTTCCTTACAATGGGCATGCCCAGGTGATGACCCCTCAGTCGAAGGGGCTAGATGGGACGGCTGGACAATAGGTACAGCCGTCGGTGTAGGAGAGGGATTTGCTGAGGTCTTGTGGGATAGTAGAGAGAAGAATCTCGCTGCCTCCGCATCGGTAATCTGTGCGACAAACTCATCAGGACTCCCAACAAAGCCATGGGCTGCTAGGAGCAAAGAAGTTCCCCGAGGGGTAGTCATAGTGCTATGTCCGAGAGGAGTCGGGCCAATGGTAGCTGCAAGGGTAGGCCCCTGAGGTGTCGCCTGAGTGGAGTCAAAGTCATCTGGAGAGTAGAGATCATGATGTCTCCTCCTACGAGGGTTTTCATACTCGTCGGATGTGCGACATGATCCCATGTCTAATTTGGGGGGATTGGACAAACGTAGACACAAACACGAAGACAAAAAACAAAAAACAAGAGCGGGTAAGAAGCAGATAGACAATTAATTACTTAAGACAATTATGAAATTCAAACTCAAGAAATTATGAAAAGGCAATTAATGACGTGAAAATTATGAAATGACATCAACGCATAAAGGATAAATATGAAATGACAATTATTTCCTTAAGAAATTATGAAAAGCCAGTTTTGAAATGATAAATATTTATGAAAGACAAGTGGAATCCAATAATATTTTCATATATATATATATATATATATATATATATATAAAATAGAGACCAAAAGTATGTCTCCAAAATTATGTATATAAAAAATATATGTCTCCAAAAGTATGCTTAAGCAAAATTTATCTCCAAAAGAGACATTCTCCAAAAATTCCAAAATGATGGAGGAGGTCTACTGCTCTACATTACTATCTGAGGTACTTTCCTCCTCCGCACCGCTAGGCGGGTCACTGTGGACCTCATCCTTCACCTCTTCTAATATGCAGTCATGCTCTTCAGTGATTATGTACTCGCAATTCCACGAATGCCTCCACACAATCCATTATGTCCTTTACACAATCATATTTAAGGCTCCACCAATCGTGGCAGTCTCTCCATAACCTACGGAGATCATGTAGGTTGTGTCCTGTGTTCCTCAGTTGCCCTTGCTCCACTACCCTTCGGCTTGGATCCCACCCAAAAGCACACATCCCCATGTTGTACTTCACCCAATCACTCTCTTGGGCAAACTTCTCTTTTACATGAACTAGCAAAGAAGCTATGTCTGTAATCCCTGTGACATGGGGAACCGGGTTGGGGTTTAGGGAGGATACCCATGGGTGAGGGCATGGTTGTTCCATTTAGAATCTGTTTAAAAGAAAAAAGAACCACCAAATACGGATAAGGAGCATGTGAAAAAAGAACCGAATACGACTAAGAATAGGGGAAAAGAAAAGAAGCATAAGCATAAGAGAAGCATAAGAGAAAAGAGAAGCATAAGCATAAGAGAAGGAAAAACATAAGCATAAGCATAAGAGAAGGAAAAACATATGCATAAGAGAAAAAGAGAGAAAGCATATGCTTATGCTTATGCATGAGCAAATGAGCATATGTTCATGCATATGCATAAGCATAGGCATAGGCATAGGCATAGGCATAGGCATATGCTTATGAAAAGAACATAAGCATAAGAGAAGGAAGAGGGGAAAAGAGATTGAAAAAAGGGAAAAAGAAGAGGGAAAAAGAAGAGAAGAGGGGAAAAGAGATCGAAAGAGGGGAAAAAGAAGAGAGGAAAAGAGCTTAAGCATAAGAGAACGAAGAGGGAAAAAGAGCATAAGCATAAGAGAAGGAAAAGAGGCAAAGAGATTGAAAGAGGGGAAAAAGAGATTGAAAAGAGGGGAAAAAGAAGAGGGGAAAAGAAGAGAAGGAAGAGGGAAAAAAGAGATTGAAAGAGGGGAAAAAGAAGAGGGAAAAAGAGCATAAGAGAAAAAGAAAGAAAGCATATGCTTATGCTTATGCATGAGCATAAGAGAAAAAGAGAGAAAGCATATGCTTGTGCTTATGCATGAGCATATGCTCCATGAGCATATGAGCATATGCTCATGCATAAGCATAAGCATAAGCATAGGCAAATACATATGCTTATGAAGAAAATTGCATGCTCCATCTCATATTCTTGCCTACCTCATTCATAGTAGGGATCACATAAGGATGTTATGTTATTAACCATACCATCATCAGTGACTTTTAGAATCCTCATCTATGCAAATGACCATTGCTCCACTTGTTCAAATCCCAATACTTCACCTTCTGCTACATTCTTATTTGCAAATGATCTCATTTATAAAATGTCCCCTATAATAAAATCCAAGGTGGTGCACTTTGTATTCTTGATAATCTCTGCTGCATAAGTCTCGTCTCTGTCGCATGCTATAAATGATTCATTGGATGTATTGTAGGGCATAACATCTCCAAGTGTTTCCATATCTCCATATTTATACTTTAGCTCAACATGTGCGCTAAGAATCTTTGATACAGTAACTGCCACCTTATCTTCGCCAAGTCTTCAAAAGTGGTAAACTGAATTGGGATCACTATCATGGATTGTAGCAAATGCAACTACTTCTCTTTTGCTACACAAAATCACATCCATCCCTGGAACAAAATCTATAGCCATCTCCTTTATGAGAGTCCTTTGCAAGTAAGCTGCAGCAGCAACAATTACATAAATATTAGTCTCTTTTTAATAATCTACTCATTTATTATAATTTTTAATTGATAATTAATTTATTGGTGGGAGAAGTTATCCGATCAAGTACTTATCAGATAGACACGCCACTTTGCATGCAACTCAATAACACCTAGGTTGAGATGCGTGCAAAGTATTGTGCCCATCAGGTATGCTTTGCATGGTATATCATGCATTAAATACCGTTTGTGCCTCAGTGTCATGCCTCAATGTCATGCATAACCACAAAAAACACGCTTTTAGGTGTGTTATCTAACCAAGTGCTTATTGGATGGGTGTACCACTTTGCATGAAACTCAATACCACCGCTTTTGAGGTGCATGCAAAGTATTGTGGCCATCGGATATGCTTTTCATGGTCGAGGAAGCATTAAATACCATTTTTTCATTAGTGTCATGCACAACCGTCAAAAAACACGGTCCTAGGTATGTCATTTCAAACAAGTGCTTATCGGATGGGGACACCTCTTTGCACACAAGTCAATACCACCTAGGTTGAGGTGCATGCAAATTATTTTGTCCATTAGATATGATTTGCATTGTCAATCATGCATTATATACCATTTTTATCCCTGTAATATGCACTACCGTCAAAAAACGTGCTCCTAGGTGTGTTATCTGAACAAGTACTTATGGTATGGGTGCATCACTTTGCATAAAGCTCAAAACCACATAGTTTGAGGCATATGCAAAGTATTATGCCCATCAGATATGCTTTGCATAGGCAATCATGCATTATAGACCGTTTTTCCCTTAGTGTCATGCACAACCGTAAAAAAACCACGGTCCTAAATGTGTTATTTGAACAAGTAGTTATGGGATGGGCATAATAATTTTCATGTAAGTTAAATCCACCTAGTTTAAGTTGTGTGAAAAGTATCGGATATGCTTTGCATTGTCGATCAAGCATAAAACACCGTTTTTGCCTTAGTGTGATGCACAACCATAAAGAAACATGGTACTAGGGGTGTTATTCAAACAACGGATGGGGGCTCCACTTTGCATGCAAGTCAAGTTCAACTAGGTTGAGGTGCATGAAAAGTATTGTGCCCATTGGATATGCTTTCCATGGTCAATCACACATTATACACGATTTTTTCCCTAGTGTTATGCACATCCGTAAAAAAACATAGTCTTAGGTGTGTTATCCAGCCAAGTACTTATAGGATGGGTGTGGCTCTTTGCAAACAAGTCAATAGCACCTAGGTTGAGGTGCAAGTAAAGTACTATGCCCATCAAATATGCATTGCATGGTCAATTGAGCATTAAATACCATTTTTGCCTTAGTGTCAAGCACATCCATAAAAAAGCACTCTCCTAGATGTGTTATCCCATCAAGTACTTATCGGATAGACACACCACTTTGCATGCAACTCAATAACACCTAGGTTAAGGCACATGCAAAGTATTGTGCCCATCAGATATACTTTGCATGGTATATCATCCATTAAACACCGTTTGTGCCTAAGTGTCATGCACAACCATAAAGAAACATGCTTTTAGGTGTGTTTTCTGACCAAGTGCTTATCCAATGGGTGTACCACTTTACATGATACTCAATACCACTACTTTTGAGGTGCAGGAAAAGTATTGTGCCCATCGGATATGCTTTTCATGATCAAGGAAGCATTAAATACCGTTTTTGCCTTAGTGTCATGCACAACCATTAAAAAACATAATCCTAAGTGTGTTATTTAAACAAGTGCTTATCGAATGGGGGCACCTCTTTGCACACAAGTCAATAGCACCTAGGTTGAGGTGCACACAAAGTATTGTGCCCATCTAATATGATTTGCATTGTCAATCATGCATTATACACCATTTTCATCCTTGTGATATGTACTACAATCAAAAAACGTGCTCCTAGGCTAGAGAAAGGAAAACCACTTATAGTTGAGGGCAAGGAGGACAAACAAGACACAACCATGCTAGTGGAAGCAGATCATCTAAGTGATCAAGAGTGGGTGTTTTGATTCCAGGAGGGTAGTATCAACTCTCAGGCTCTTTGTGAGAAATTGTTGGTTTTTTGTGAACATATCATAGTTTCTTTGATTTGTTGGTTCTTTATGAACGCATTTTAGTTACTTTCATGAGTTGCTCTTTGTGAGCATAATTATTTTATTTGTCCCTCATTTTGGCTCAGGGAGGGTTTGTTAGGAATTCATCCTCATGAGAGACCTAATGAGTAAGGTCTAGAGAAGGTCATTGTACTTGAGCATATATTGGTCATGGAGATCAATCAAGGGCTTTGATTGGATCATCACCAACCTCACGTGTAGTGAGTGCATAGTGAGACACGTGGCTGGCAATAGCTTGCATGCAAGATGTAGAAGTTCCTAATCGTGGTTCACATGGCTCTTAGCAATGGACGAGGTGGCAATCAATTTTTCTGGCTCCTATATATCTACAAGAACACAACCGTTGAGGTCCTTTCACATACTTGCACAGGTCTGGGTGTGTTTGTGTGTATCATGAGAGTAGGGGTAGAGGTTTACATATAGACATGATAGTAGAACTGTTGTTGTCGCCATGTTTTTGTGAGCTCCAACAAGCTCGATCAGCCTGAGGAGACTTCCATGGCACTTTTGATCATTTGAATTGTAAAAGTGTCTTCTTTGAGCACGCATCAATTAGCTTCAATAGAAGGATTATATGTGTAGATTGTCGAGAAAAGTTCCCTGTCATTTTATGTGAAGGTGATCGTAATTTTGTGTAGTCTAATTGTCTTTCACTTTATGAGAAGCAAGTTGTTTGTATGTCCTTCAAAGATAGACTTGTGACTTGAGACAAGGCAAGTGTGAGGTTGCTGCACCAACACCTTGTTGCACAAGCACCTATTTGACACCACTAAGATTTATTGTAAC
Organism: Dipteris shenzhenensis; assembly: GCF_047967505.1. Taxonomy (NCBI): domain Eukaryota; kingdom Viridiplantae; phylum Streptophyta; class Polypodiopsida; order Gleicheniales; family Dipteridaceae; genus Dipteris; species Dipteris shenzhenensis. The sequence continues at coordinate 20,618,511 of NC_141603.1, read as the reverse complement.
AAGCTCCAATCCCTTCTTCAATGATAATATGAGTGTTTGGATATTTCCTTAATTGCTCACATTTACTTGCCTTGCTCAAACACCCATGTCCAAATGATCAATGTCCATGCTTGCACAACCCTATTGTTAGTATGGGATTTTTTCTCTACATCCAATCACTACATAGGACCTTGCATGCCAACCAACACCTGAGTGCAAGAGGGCATATTTTGCACCAAGTACTTGAGACATACAATGAGCATCATGCACTCGCCTAGCACCAGCGACACGAGTCAATCGCAGGGCGGCAAAAAATGCATCAACAAAGGTGGACGACTACCGCCATGATGAGAAATGTCATCAATAGCTTTATGGCTAGATGGATCAATCAATATGGGATAATTGGGTTCTAGACAGATCCTAAATTAGTGTTTTGTCATTTTAAGGAATTAGTGAGGGATTTGAGATATGCCAATGACAATGCTCCATTTCGTGATGATGGTGAAGCAAGTGGGCATGACTATTTAATAGCAAATGGGCTAGAGTAGGACACATGAAATGTAGGATGGCCACATGTATTTCACACCAAGGAAGCCATCCCAATTGTGAAAGGAGCCACCTACCAAAAAATAAATGTACTAAGCTGCAATACTATTCCTTCATATCCATCATAATTGCTTGCAAACCATGTAAAGTTTACCAAAGCCACCCCATCCTCCATTATGACCTTGACAAGTACGATACATTTTAAAATGGAGGCTAAGGAGTGTCACATTGAGTTAAAGGGATTGGACCCTTCTGGAGTCCCCATGGATGATGCGCCGAGAGACTAAGGAGTGTCACATCGAGTTAAAGGGATTGTATGATGACTAAGGAGTGTCACATTGAGTTAAAGGGATTGGACCCTTCTGGAGTCCCCATGGATGATGCGCCAACAGACTAAGGAGTAGACTAAGGAGTGTCACGTCAAGTTAAAGGGATTGTATGATGGCTAAGGAGTGTCACATTGAGTTAAAGGGATTGGACCCTTTTGGAGTCCCCATGGATGATGCATCGACAGACTAAGGAGTGTCACGTCGAGTTAAAGGGATTGTACGATGGACCATTCTCGAATCCGTGACATGGATGGTTGTTTCAAGTTAAAGTAATCAGGCATTTGCATGGCTGTAGTGTAAGGGGCCCATTCTTCTAGTTGCATGGTGTTAATGTCAACAGGCCTCACATGAAAGAGGTTTAAATGCCCTTGGAGGTACCTTGTTGGCGTGCCATAGGAAGGCTTTAGTGAAGATGTGTGATAAGAAAGGAAAAATAGATATTTCTTAAGACCTTTTTTTTTTAATAAAGGTGATTGGTCCAAGTATGGGAGCTTTCAATGCATGCATTTAGTGATTTAGTCTCTTTGGCATGTCCTCTCTCTCCCTCCCTTCTCTCTCTCTCTCTCTCTCTCTCTCTCTCTCTTCCTTCTTCTTCTTTCTCCCCTCTCCCCTTTCTCTCCTTCTTCCCCCTGCCCCGCCCCCCTCTCTCTCTCTCTCTCGGCAGGCCACAAGCATGAAATTCATCTTGTTGAATTGATGGAAATTGCGCTGGCACGTACCTCGTGGAGGTATGGAAACCCTCTATGCGCTGGCACGTACCTACACACAAGCATGAAATTCATGTTGTTGAATTGATGGAAATTGCGCTGGCACGTACCTCGTGGAGGTATGGAAACCCTCTATATTAAGTCAACGAACGGAGAGCTAGGTGGTGCCCTTGCCTGCTTCCATCTAGCCCTTTAGCTCTCGGCCTGTTTCTTATTCGTTTCTTCATTCCTCCCATGGCTCGCTGCTCCCTTCCTTCCCACACTCATCGCGCGGAAGTCCCTAGCTTCGACCTTGCTAGACCTGCTGGGCGATCGGCAAACCCTCCTCCGTCAGATCATAGCCCGGTGCTTGCCATGAATGAGGCTGTTTTCAGGTGCGTCAAACAGCTCTTTGGCTACACTGATAATGGTCAAGGCTCGTATCGCTTTGCGGTTTTCAACGCGACGTCTCATTTGTCTTGTAAGGTGGAGAATGATGGCATCCCTCGAGAGTTGGGAGATGGCATGTGGGCAAGTTGCTCGACATTTCTACCAGCAACCATCCATGGTAAAGCAGCTTTTGCCTTGCCAGGGAGAAAGAAGGGGATCGATCACCTTTACGTCAAATGAGGCAAGTGATCCAGCGAGCTGGCTAAAGATAACTGGCGATAAGACGTCGTGCAGGTGTTTGCGATGGGTTTCAAGAGGCATTTGGTCCTTGGGAGCACTCGGTATTATCTCATATTTGAGAGTTTGGGATTGGAAGCGGGGTAGATGGAGGCTTCATTATAGACAATTGAACTGGCAATACTCAAAATTTTATGCGTGACTCGAGTTTTGCCCACTCTTAGAATTTTGAGTACTGCCTGCTCAATTGTTTGCAATCAAGGCTTCATAAACACTGCTTCCAATCCCAAACTCTCAAACATTAGAGAATAATTGAGAATGAAGATAACATTGTGTTCTTTGATTGTAGGAAATTTATATTCTTTTACACTTTTTAAAAGGAAGAAATTGATTTTGAAATTGAATATTGAAATTGAGAGTAGATGTTGCTTTAGTTAATTGGAAAACATTTTGAGTTCTTCACATGTTTCGTGTGTTTGTGTGGTTGAGATTGAGGGGGGATTTGGCACACTCACTCTTCAAAACTTATAAGACCAGGTAGCATACCCTTTCTTGGGTGCACAATGATTTGCATGTAGCACAGAGCATTTTACATAAGCGTACTTGAAATTAAGTATTCAAAATGAGAGTACATGTTATTGTCTGAGATGATTGGAAAGCAATTATATTTCGTACATAGGACTTTGCATTTAGCATACAACTAGACATTTGTTAGGGGGGGAGGGGGGGAAGTTGGCATTCTTCAATATGCCCTTACTTGGACACACAACAATTTGCATTTACCACAAAGGACTTTACGAAAGTGAACTTGATTTAATTAAATATTAAAAATGAGAATAGAAGTTGTTGTGTTAGATAATTGGAATGCATTTTGCATTTTGCACATTGCACTATGCATTTAGCATAGAACCACATTTTGTGTGGGGGAGAGTTGGCACGATTCCTCTTCCAAAATTAAAAGACCAATGAACATGTCCTTCCTTCGGCTCATAATGCTTTTAATTCATATTATACGTGAATGAAAGAAGTTGTTGTATTAGATAGTCATCAAATTGCACTTTGAATTGGACACACAATACTTTGCATTTAGCACATAACCACATGTTTGTGTGGGAGGAGAGTTGGCACGCTTCTTCTTCCAAAATTATAAGACCAAGGAACATGCCCTTGAGCACATAGCACTCTGCATTTGTACTATATGCACTTTGGTAATTCACTCAATTAGTGGGCATACAATAATTTACATTTTGTACATAGCACTATTCATTGAGTCTTATTGCACCTTGGAGAGCAATGTTTGAGAGTGGGTTGTTACTCTAGATAATGGAGAATGAAATAAAGTCGTGACTGCAAAACATTCCTGTCTTCCTAGTGAAATCCTTTCTAGGTTAGGAATGGTTTCATAGACTCCCAAGCCTTCGACATGCCCTTCCATAGTTCAACCCCTTTATCCATGCAAGGTTCTTTCCCAAAGAGGTCTGCACATTACAAGAGGTTTTTCCAATGTTTACATCTCTTTATTTTTATGCAAGAGATATTTTTTATGATCAGAGAGGCCTAAGCTATTCTTGGGTTTTGAAAGCCTTTCAAATTCTATTGTGCCATAAATTTGGCAACATAATTTTCTAACCCTCGAGCCGCCCCTGGTGGGTAAAGTACCCGCTCCAAGTTTCAAAAAGACTACTTACCTAATTAAAGACCTTCTTTGATGGGAACCAGGAGGATATAAAATCGATTAAAGAAGAATCAACATATTGGTTAAGTATATACTTTCTTCTAGAAAGAGAGGGTTGGAGTCCCTACCATCTTTGCAATTTTGTCCTGATTCTATCTAGAATGAAGGCACATGGTAGGAGGAACAGAATGGAAAATAAATGGAAAAACTAGAAAGCATGAAAGTAAATGGAAAGTATAAAGCAATGATAACCAGACCTGAGGGGGTTGCTCATGAACGCATATAGGGAGACTTACATGTTGTCTACATACATGAGGGGATTTATGAAATAGCAACTTAGTGTAATCTATATATGTTTATTTATGGAGAGGTGTAAAAATTTTAAGATTGGAAAACTTATTCATGCAAGAGGGGGTTCATCAATTACATGAAAAAAATGTAAAAATGAAAGAACAAGGGTATTTTTCATTTATTCTTGCTCGCACATGCTATATGGGGTTTATGAAAAGTGACCCCCTTGGGTAACCAAAATACTTACATGATAGAAAAGCTTGATGTATACCACTCTAATGTGACACTTGACAAGTACAAAACTATATAGTGTGACACTAGAGCCTAGAAAGCCAATGTGTATATGGGATAGCTCCCAATATGACACATGGCATGTCTAGGACTCACTAGACTAAACACACCTAGAACACATACTTTGACTTCATGTTCCATGCAGGAAATGTGCGGGACTACTAGAATGGAGCCAAAAACAAAACATGACAACAATATAGTCTACTACTCTATCCACCCAAGTAGCTCAAAGTCTCAAATGAAGCATGGCTACTTGACCAACACATCAGTCTAGGGAATGCACCAACATCTTGCAACTCAATGGGAAAAATCTTTTGGCGAGCTTTTTAATGTAAGCTTTTTTACCATTTCCTTTGTTTTTGCGAGCTTTTTTTAGAAATCCATACATGTTTTTGTTATAAGAAAGCTAGGGAGGTTAGAAAGAGGGGGAGAGGATATAGGATATGTTCATTTTCATAGCATGTGGAAGGGGTGGAAGAGTGTATACTATGCACAAGGGGGGGGCGGATATGAGTGGCAGTAGGAGGCAAAAAATTATGGAAGATATGTCCATATTCAAAGTAGAAGGGAGGAAATATGGGAGATATGTTCATTTTAAAAGTGTATAATTTGAAACTTTTGACCTCATATTTGGATTCCTCGTTGAATTCCGGTCATTTTGAGTACCAACATGACCATATTCCGATAAAAATTGGAAAAATGGTGTTTTTGTCATTTTGGCCTGTTTTGGGCCTATTTTGAGTCTGCGCTAGCGTAGACTCAAAATAGGCCCAAAACTGGCCAAAATGAATTCATGACAAAAACACCATTTTTCCAATTTTTATCGGAATATGGTCATGTTGGTACTCAAAATGACCGGAATTCGATGAGGAATCCAAATATGAGGTCAAATCTATCAAATTATACACTTTGAAAATGAACAAATTTCCCATATGCTCTCCCTTCCCCTTTACATTTAGTAGATGAACATAAGTTTCACATTCCTCATCCTCTCTCTCCTCCTTGCACTCCTCTTTGCATACCTTATAAGTTCCCCCTCTAACTATGATAACGAATATATGTTCCAACTCCCCTCCCCTCCCTTCTCCATGCCACTTTACCCATGCGACCATCCCTCCCGTTTTCCTTTATCTCCCCTCCACCCCCTCTCTCCTCTTAACTGCAACCATAACCCAAACTTTCCACCCACCCCACTCCATGAACCCCCCCCTCCCCCTCTCTCTCTCTCAGGTGAATGAAAAGCTCACAATATTCATGAAAATTGAAAAAAAGCTCATGACAAAAAGGTCACCAAAAAATCACACCCCAACTCAGCCAGGTCGTGATAAAGAGATATATCAAAGCCAATAGAAAGGCTCTCATAATACATCCCCCGTTGCTTCATAGTAGGACATGGTAGGAAGCCACACATCACTCATAAAGGAAATAAAACATCATTTGAGGAGGACTATCCAAGGATGAGAACCTTTACTAACTCAATGAGATTATTGCATCAATTTTTGGGGGACTACCTAGGGCACAGTACCAAAGCACATCAAGCTCATGTAAAACTTAAAAAATGAAGTCATGATCATCAAGCTCATAGATCTCTGGATAGAGAGAGATAGATCTCGGATGTGAGCCGTGAGAGCATGTGGCGATGATGGTAGGTCTTCATCTTCTTCCTTTGCTTCACTATGGATGGCCGCAACCAAATTGGCATGGTCTTGGGTTTGTTACTTGGCAAGTTTCTTGAAGTAGCGATCCTCGACATGACCAAGCTTCCCACAATATGTGCACATGAGAGGTTTGAATTCACCTTACCCTTTGAAAAAAGTATAGTATTGTCAGAAGTATTGGTATACCTCCCCTCCATTCATTGGTCAAGTATCATGGCCACCATGCCATGAAAGTCCATCTTTGCTACCTGTAGTGCTAGAATGACCTCTTGATACTTTGGAATGTCTTCAATTCTTGAGAGGAGGACAACAACTTGATCATCTTTCCCTACATGGACCTTTAAAGCAACAAGTTGTGTGATGAGGGACCCATGTGATTTAGATGGTATTGAAATAGTGTCTTCATGCTTCATGGTGAGCTTGAAGAAATCCTGGCAAATAAATACCTTAGAATTGATGAGTTGATTGCTCTAACTTGTTCCACAACTGATGGGCAATGAGCTCAAAATCAAGGTGATGAATGACAGTATCAGCAAGAGCCAAACCAATGAAAGAGATTGCCTTATCATTTTGATCTTGCCAAACGAAGAAGCTTCTCTTCATCATCATTAGGTTCCCTTGATTTCCCATTCACAATTATTCATAGATTATGTCTCATTAGTAGAAGCCGCATTTTGGCTTGCCATGTTGCAAAGTTCATTCTGGAGAACTTCTTAATGGTAACACTTAATTTGGAAGACTCCATAGCTGAAAAAATGAAAGTACCAGTGCAAGACCAGCAAGTTGAAGAGTTCAAACTAGTAGTGGAATACCTTGGGCCTTGGAGTAGTAGCTTCAGTTGTTGGGGAGTAGGTTGGGGTAGAGAATGGCAATGGAATTTGAGGCTGATGGCGAGCAGAGCAAAGGCAACGGGAAAAGAAGGATTCTAGCAATGCAAAGAGATTGATGATACATGAGAGTCACTCTATATAAAATGGGGCTGTAGCAACATCTGAGAACTGGAATAGAACTTCTTCAAAACATGCATCACTTATAGCAACAGGTAGTAAGAATTTTGTATCGAACTCAAATTTCATTAGAAATCAAAGAAGCCACAACTTTTGATTGAAAACTCAGATTAAATCAATATAAAAGGCAAAAATATAGAGTTCAATAATATCTACAACTTTGTTTAAAACTTCAAGTCAAAATCCCACCTCCAGAGTCAAATATGAACGTCGCACCACTCTGAGGTCTTATAAACTACACGAGTAGATCATGAGAATCATCTTTCTGAGAGATCTTCAAGCAATTAATGGTGATGAGCAGCCAATGGTGATGAGTAGTCCATGAACCTCTCACATAGCTTCTCCAAATTGGCATCTCGATCTTCACGATGAGTCTCGGGTGGAGGAGAAGAGAAGAGGCACCTTTCCAAGGAGGAGGAGGGAGAGTAACTTCATTGGCCTCCCTCACCTCAACCTCTTAGAAGGGGAAGGACAGATGGGGCTAGGAGCATGGCTCTGATACCACATGAAGGCACATGGTAGGAGGAATAGAATGGAAAAGAAATGAAAGAACTAGAAAGCAATGAAAGGAAATGGAAAGTACAAAGCAATGATGACCAAAATACTCACATGATAGAAAAGCTTGATGTAGAGCACGCTAATGTGACACTAGACAAATATAACACTATATAGTGCAACACTAGACTCTTAAAATCCAAAGTGCATATGGAATAGCTCCCAATATGACATCCGGCATGTCTAGGACCCACTAGACTGAAGGGCAAATTGATGTAATGGGGTGTACCAAGGGGTACAAGGTTTGTGTGTCACCACATGGTGGTTGGTGTGACCAGGTTAGGTGGTAGAAGGTTCTATTGGGTGTGAGTGAGAGATTCATGGGCTTGATTGAGAGATCAGTGGAGTGATTTGTGGATGTGCTCCTTTGGGACACATGCATTGTATCAGTTGCCCTTATAAGGGCCTCTCCTCTTTTAAATAAACATCTCTTTTGTTCCATTTGCCAAACCCTTCATGTTGTTTCATCATGTAGTATCAGAGCCATGTCCACCCTCCTTGAGCCCTCTTTGAGTGCCATGTCATCATCTTTCCCAAATGAAGCTTTTCTTCATTCTCTTCCCACAGATTTTGCTTAGGCTTGTTCTCCTCCATCTCTGAGATATTTCTCACGCCCTATGAGCCCAAGCTTTCTCACATTGGGGCAAATCCTTGGCTAGGAGGAATTAGGGAATAGTTTCTTCATTTCCCCATGCCGACACGTTTTCTAGCCACCAAAGATTCACGCAATTCTCCCCGTAGCAGCCACCATTCATAAAATGGCTCTAGCTATTGTTGGGCAACACTATAAAGCATTGGTTTGACTCTCTTGACTTTGATTGTCTTGAATGATTGAGACATTTGTAACCATTGGTCAAGAGAAAGATTTATCTTTGTAAGGGACTAGACACTGCCACATCATTGGTAAGACCTTCCCTATGGCCTCCAAAACCAAGATCGATAAGTTTGAGGGAGAGGGTTTTCATACTTGGCAAACTAAAACTAAATTTATTCTTATGAAGAAGGGGATATGGAATGTGGCTAATGGAAAAGAAAAGAAACCAACCACTAGGGAAGGAGAAGCTTTATGGCCCCCTAAGGATAAAAACGCACTAGCCATAATTGCTCTTGGATTGAGTGATTCTTTTATCCACCACATTGACAGCTGTGAGATTGCTCATGCTGCATGGAATCATCTTGAGCTTGTCTTTGGAGCACATGGGAAGTGTTCCAAGTTTAGCTTGCTCATCAAATTCTTTGATTTGAAATTGGATAGAGGCGAATCCATCTCTTCGCATTTAAACTCCATGAAGAGCATACTGACTCAATTAGCTAGCATCAAGTTTGATCTTCATGATGACATTATAATTGCTATCTTACTCAAAAGCCTAACTAAGGAATATGGCACTATTGTCACTACTCTCACCAATGTACCAGATATTAGTTTGGTGGAAATTGATGTTGAGATATGGTGCCATGTGCACATGAATTAGAGGCTAAGGTATGAGCTAAGGAATGTATTAAAGTAGCCACCCTAGGATGTGAACTACATGATGTGGAGATGTGGATCAAGGATATCCACAAGGAGAGATGTGGATCAGAGGATCCCACAGATGTTAACTATTCAAAGGGCACTCTCTATATAAGAGGCCTATCATGTATTGTTGATATAGCACATTGGAATAGATTGAGTATTTCATGCTTCCTATCTCTCTCCCCATGGCTATCTGTATTTGGATTCATCCTCCGTGATCTTTTGCTCATTGAGTAATAGATTAGGCTAGTACGATCCACACTTTGTCATGGTATCAGAGCTCCCTTGCCTTCCGCTGAGGCATTGCGATTCGTGAGAGCGTAAGAGAGATCGAGAGAGTGAGTGTCCTTTCATTCCGTTGATGAAAGAGAAGTTTCCATCAGAGAATTCCGTCCATTCTTGTGAGAGCTAGATCAATTTCTTTGATTGATTGAGAGAGAGAGATTCTTGAATTCATTGAGAGATTTCCATTGAGAATGAAAGTGAGAGTTTAGTGAACACTGAGTTTTTTTTTAGAGAATTCCGAAGGTTTCATTGTTCTTCACCTTGTGAACAAAAGAGAGAGAACCTGAGAGTCTGATAAGATCTCTCGATTGTCTGAAAGGAAAGAGCTTCCATGAAATAGAGTATCTAAGGCATCCACAGTCCTAGTGAGCTCCAAGGGGATTGCCTACAGCGAGGCTCAACCAAAGCTACGTCAACTTCTCCAACTATGTCTTCAACGACCTTCAACTACAATTTCACGGACAGCCTTCAACATACTTCCTCACCTTTTCTACACCAAGCACCCACGAGCAATCTATGGAATCTCTCTATCAACTCCATCGACCAATGCAAACATAGCAGCAACCGACTCATCTGCTCAACCGACTACCAGCAAAATCTTCGCATGCGCACTCTGTTTCTCGCTTCCAAGGATGCCTCGTATGTCTTTCAATACCTTCAATCCAGAGGGTTGTTTCTGATAAGTGCAAGCTGCGCTTGCATTGCCTCTAAGGCTTTGGGTGGCCATCAATGTGTGACCTAAAAGGAACGACAACAACAACAGGGCTGCCTCTGTGAATTGCCTACATCAATAGCTAGCTCTTGCGACACCAGCACTGCAATAGCAAGCCTTCCTCAATGGCAGCATCTCCACACTGAGCTCATAGCATACACACGGGCCATGGGCTGAGTCAGATGCCTCCATCGCATCTCCTTCCCCACCACCGTCATCAACACTGCCGTCATCGTCGCGCCTCTGCAACAGCCTACAAAGTCTTTCTTTTTGTTTCTAAGGATGAACCTTAAGCCACATGACAATCCCTTGACAGGACATGTGACAAATAAGGTTGGGTGTGGGTGTGGTTAAGTTTCTAGTTAGGTTCAGTTTAGTTGGACCATGATAAAGTTAATGTAACCTTCGATTAACCTGTTTGGGTCAAAAGATTGCCACATGGCATAGGGCCACCTCAACACAATAAACCCTTGCCAAGCCCAATTTGTAAGCAACATATAAATCCCTATGCCACATCATCAAAGGACGCCTCTTTTTTAGAAAAACTTCGACAAGACGTAACTTGCAATCCATGAGGAATTTGGACACGCTCTAAAAAGAAAAAGTGATTATCTTTTCGAGCTATACGCACCCATCAGATCAAAATCATTGTATGCAATTAGACACTACTAATATTAAAAGAAATCAATTGGTAAGACCTTTGCAACAAATGGAAAAGCAATGCATGAATACACACATCGTTATTGTCATAAGCATGCCAAAAGCACAAGTGTATGAGATGACCATAGCACAAAGCATGGCATCCACACAAAGCATTAAGACACATGGAAGAACAAAGCATCATGCATCAAGCTACATCAAGCAAAGAAGAGAACACCGTTGACATCAAGTATTGAGAAGCAAAACCTTGCCACATTAAGTCCATATGTTTTGTAAAGCAAACCTGACTACCAAAGAGTAGCCACGCAAGCACCCAGGGAAAGTATTGACATGTAAAAACCACACTTGATCACCTTAAGTAGTAATGCAAGCACTAAGGGGAGGTGATGGAATGTAACTCACATCTGACCACCTTACAGTAGCCAAAGGATCATGGCACCAAGGGCAGGTGTTGAGATATGGTGCCATGTGCACATGAATTAGAGGCTAAGGTATGTGCTAAGAAATATATTAAAGTAGCCACCCTAGAATGTGGACTACATGATATGGAGATATGGATCGAGAATATCCACAAGGAGATGTAGAATCAGAGGATCCCACAAATGTTGACTATTCAAAGGACACTCTCTATATAAGAGGCCTATCATGTATTGTTGATATAGCACATTGGAATAGATTGAGTGTTTCATGCTTCCTATCTCTCTCCCCATGGCTTTTTGTATTTGGTTTGATCGTCCGTGATCTTTATGCTCCTTGAGTAATAGATTAGGCTAGTATGATCCACACTTTGTCAATTGAGGCATCCCTCTTGGAAGAAGAAAGGAAAATCAAACAGAGGAATGACTACGAAGAACATGGGACATATTTGGCCAAAAGCAACTTCAAGGGATCCACCAACAAGAGCAAGATAAAGTACAACTTTTGTGGAAAACCTGGACATTTTGAGAAAGAGTGCTATGCAAAGAAGAAATGTTCAACAAACCTTGTGAAAGAAAAGAAGAAGAAGAACCAAAGGATGTTAAACTCTAACTGCTTTCACCACCCAAGTCAATCTTGATGAGGGTGATGACGCATATATCTTCTAAGTTGCTTGTGTGTGTGGTCAATAAGGGTTCTTTGCCCTGGGATGTCCCCCTTAAATGATTGTTAGTCCTTTGTTTGAGGTTTTACCTTGTTGGACCCATTGGGATTTCCATACATAATCATTGTCCAATCTTCCAGTTGTAAACCAGGAGCCATAACCAGAGTGAGTCACAAGCTGGGGTCATGAGTGTCTTCCTAATGGAACATGATAAACTACGAACAATCCAAGATGTTTGGATATTTACATTGAAACCATCTACCCCCCAAAAACAAGTGGTGAAATAAGTCGGATGAAACTGAGAAAGGCAGTCTCTATTTGTTGATTCATTTGATTCTTAGAAGGAGAAGTCAGAAGCACAACTAACCACTAGACATAGGGCTTTTGTTGGCATAAAGTTTCAACCTACAAGTTCATTCGAACTAATCCAATTTAAAAAATCCTGGGATCTTAGCAGAAACCAAACGGCTGCAAAAACATGTTCATCCATTAGATCTTTCAGAGGGTTCTCAATATTGTACTGCAGTACAGTATAATTTTTTAGTTTCAGTAAAACACGTTCCATCAAAGCAAATCATCTCGGGTTGCACACCATCAACACGCAGAGCAAGTGCTCATGTGCTGTTTCTTCGACGGTCTAAAAGATCTTTCCTGGCATTGCCACCAAGACTTGGCACAAAATATCTTTGCTACTATTCTGTACAACCATGGGGCTGAAGGAAAATGGCAAGCATTCTTGAGATTTTAAGAGAGAACAAGGCGATACACTGATGCACCATTTTCATGCCTAGTTGAAAGGCGTCCCAGTTGTACAAGCAACAGCAAGCAGGCTTTTACCTTTGCTTCTGTCAAAATGAAACCGAATATGTAAGCTCCATTGGTTGGAGCAGAAAAGAGGATGAGCACTACATAGCTGATTAGGGTAGTGCATGATCCTATGTGTGATTATTTACACAGCAACTGACAGACGACTTACCAGCACCAAGAGAGAACAAGTCTTCCTGTTGGAGATAACCACTAGCACATTCTGAACTTTGGATGTGGTTTCCCTTTGGCTTCTTGTACCAAATGTCGCATATTCTCTCATAAAAATTGTTAACATCCTGTGCCCAACCAGTCATGGAGTTAATAGGAAAGCACTGACTTAGCTCCCTGCTTGATTAAATGCAAAGGAATAGACTATTGCACTAATGCAAATCTCAACCTCAAAAGAAATCTGCATTTTCAACCATCTTGGACTGCTATTGTACTCTTCCTCGCTCACTGGCTTGACTGAATTAACACCCTTTCTAGCATTTGCGTCGGACTCCTCATTGCAGTTAGTGCCTGCACACACAAAATAGGGAATGATAACTTCGTACATGTTCATCACAAAAGAAAAAAAGCTTAAAAGCTTTTAGCACAGATCAGCATTACAAACAAGCGCCGCCCGTAGGGCCTTAGAGTCAGTGATGCACTTTCGATCAAAACGCAAATTTACAGCCCTTAATACGTTATGAACCAACTTATTCAGCTGCTGAACGGAGACTACCAAGACTCACCTGCCAGATTAATTGGGACTTCGGCGCAGCACACGTCCTTCTGATTCAGTGGCATCAAAAATAGCTGACCCTCAATTCCAGGACTTGATTCTGTTCATATAGTCAATCCCTGAGAAATCGACTCTCTTAGGGCGTTGAAACGTATAATTTACGATCGAATGCAAGATAGTAATGCATGTTTTCAGTGATGTAACGCTGAAAAGGGGTTGGCAAATCCGACTTCGGAGGTGAAAGGTAACAAGTGTACCTTCTTGTGCTAAGCAAGCAAGACCAGCATCCGAGAGTCCCAAATCTTGCAAGCTGAGTGAACTTGAGTACCTGGAGCTAGCTAAGGATCTTTTTCAAGCCTTCAGCGGGATAAATCAAGACATTTCAGAACTTAGCCGGACACTTCGGCTAATATCTCGAAGGATACAAAGAATCGTACAACCCAGGATCTTTGCCTATTCCTGTGTACCGATTATCCTTGGGAGTCCCAACCGGTTGAGCCTGTTCACTATTGCCAGCATAGGATGACAAAAAGAGAGCTTTCTGAGCCTCCGTTACCGTCGCAATCATTTCTTCGGCAGACTGATTTTGAACGAGTTTGGAGGAGCTGAGTCCTGCTGCTCGCATATCCAGATTCGGGGTATTGACAATAGTGTTTTCAGAAGGATCGTCCAAATTCGCATTTGAAATTTCCTCTGCAAGAGATAGTAAAGATCTCCGTTGTCAACAGAAATTGGAGCGGTCGATCTCGAAGTTCACCGGTCAAACAAATTTTACCTGGCTTGTACCCGTATTGTTTGAGGCGTTCCTCAAGCGTACAGATGCTCATCTCATTCTGCTTATACAACTCCGCGCAATCTCCAAGCAGCTCTTCAAAAGTAATCGTGCCTGTTGTGATGGCCTCAAGGTTCTCGACTGCTTGACTTGTCGAGAAGACGCGATCGTGGAAAGTCGTGAGGAATGAAGACAAATCTGCATCGAGACCAGCGGGGGGACGCAACTTAAAAAAATGGGGAAGAGATGGGATAGAGGGAAGCCAACAGAAAGCGTTCTGGTCACACTGCGAGGCTTGCAGGGAGAAAAGATAACACGAAGCAACGAGAGAAGGTACTCACTGGAAGATGGAAGGGAGGAGGGGCGCTGATCGACGGCGGAGCGCAAGCTACTGCAAGAGGACTCGAGGCAGGCAGAGAAGCGATGGAGGAGGGAGCAGAAGGAGGAGGCGATGGAGGCACAATCATCCATGGTTTGAAAAGAAGGCAGAAGGGAGGAAATGAGGGGAAATGGCGAAGAAAGCTTTGAGCTTGAAACGAAGCAGAGGCTATGGCGATGAAAAGCTTTGAAAGAGAAAGAGCAGAGTTTGTGTGTGTTGAAAAAAATGAAGATGAAGATGAAAATGAAAATGAAGAAAAGGAGGGAAAACATTCCACTTTTGTTTGAATTGCTTCACACCAGTCCCCACACAACCCAGCGAGTACCAGCCATAGCTATGGAGAAAAGAGCTCATGAAACCATTGGTTCCTGTAGTGTAAAAGGACAGGGATGGTGTGTGTGTATATGATTTGCAGCCAGGAAATCTTGCAGCATTGGCAATAAAAGGCATTATGATTGTAGCTATCATATTCATCAGTGGGTTTAAGAGGACAGTCAGGAGCACTCAGTGATGGATTACTCATTTGGAAAATCATAACAAAGTCAACAGTGGGCTGGGTGCAGCATGCCCAAGCAATCTAGGAAATTTAGCAGGGGCTTTTGGTGCAGACTTGAACCTGAGATTGTAGGCAATATGTTGGGATATTGTCCTATGCAGATGTTTGTCCTTTGGTAGGCCTTACACCGCTCAAAGAATTAATGCAACGCTGACTTCTTACGAGGGCTTTGGTGAAGAGGTTCAAGGTGAACGAGCATGAAATGAGAGCATGGGAAGAGCTGGAGGTTAATGAGCAGTGTGACACTGCTTTGCTTCTTGAAGGTAGACATTTTAGTGATGAAGATCTTGATAATGGTGCTGAAGACATGCTTGAGGATGCCGCAGTAGGAGCACAAGTTAATGTGGTTGAGGAATTTATGTTTCTTGACAATGTGTTGCCTTTGGGTCTTCTTGATGAACATGATAGCTACAATAAAAGGCAATGGGCTTTGAGAAGAGAAAGAGCAGCTTGCCGGGAGGAAAGAGCAGCCATCTTTGAACCATGAAAGAGCAAGGCAATGGGCTTTGAGAAGAGAAATTGCAACTTGTTGGGAGGAAAGAGAAGTCCATATGAGCAAAAGAGTGATGTAGCCTGAGGACAACTAGATGCAGCCTGTGCAAACTCATGGAAGAGTGATGCAAGAGAGAAGCAATGGGGCAGCCAAGAGGGACTTGGGGCAACGCATCAGTACATCCTTTGGAGTGCCTTCGACTCACTTGAGCTTACGAAAATAAAGCTCAATTTACAGCCCCAACAACTCAGTTTGCAGCTGAACATCAGCTGACTTTGCAGCCATTCCATGCTCACTTGGCAGCTCAACAACACCTCATTTTGCAGCCCAACAACTTCTCAGACAACAGGGATACCAGCCCAGAAATCAGCTCATTTAGCAGCCCAAGATTTGCTAATTTTCACCGTCCATGTTATCTTGGCAAAGGAGTGTGTTGGAAACATGTATCTTTTTTCAGGCCCTAATATATGTATGCCCTCGACGTGGCACCCTTCTATTTTACTATGGCTGGTCTCTCTTTACTGTGGCCATTTGTTCTTATGGTACATCACATTACAGTCAACCAGGGCATTATTTGTCATTTTATTGATGACTTTTTTAAATATTCTCCTTTAGTGCTAGCCTTCATCACGGCTGAGTCTGCCCTTCACCTCCAGAGTGCCGACAGAAACTCAGTACGAAGACTTTGTATAAATGGATGCTCAAATATGTGTGGGTGTGTGGATTTGTATGTGTGAGAGCATATTTTTATACTATGGTCTACACCCACTGTTGGGCACTGATGACGTCAGTGGGATGTCATAGGAGCTAGTCCCTGCTATGCATGATGGAGTTTATGGTTTTCAACCTTGTGAGTGACTATCATGAGATTGAAATTGCACTACGTTGTGTTTTTAGAGGATGAGTTTGGCAATGTTCTTGGATTCATCTAGGTATATAAAGGTTTTAAATATTCTACATTTAAAAAGCATTCTACTTAGGAAGTCCTCTGGATTTGGTATTTTGTTGAGTTTAAGAAGTAATTGTGGGATTCAGTTTGAGCACTATAGCTAAATCTATGAATTTGATTCACATTATTGCACAAGATTGACAATAAAGTATGCAGGAGAAAGGGAGATGCATGCCTGCAATGATTTTTTTAAAAGGCATTTTTTAATCCAACAACTACATTAAAAAAGGGCATTTCAAAACCTTATGTTTCAAAGGTTGGGGAGTGCTTGTAAGTTCAGTCGATTGTTTGCCCTCTTAGCTCTCAAAGCTTCAAACTGATGGGCACGAGCCATGCGTTGCTCTATAGTATAGGCACATGCAGGGAGATATGACTCTCACTATGCAGAGGAACACCTCCCCACAAAAAGCAGCTCAACTGCACCCCAAACTGGGCTTGTTGAATCTCCCATGCCTTTTTGGCTACCTTCGCTTATCGCTCCTCAATTTTCTGCTTTTCTTTGGCTACTCTTGCTTGTTGTGATTCCCTCTGCTTTAGCTCTTTTTGCCTTCTCCTTGCCTCTTTCATTCTCTCCACCTCCATCTTCTTTACACTCTTGGCCCACATGGTATCTATATATTGATCAGATGTTAGAATAAGTGAATGACTATAACCACATACGCCTCTCCCTGCACCCTTGCAATGGTCACATTTTCATGAGGAACTTGCAGTAGGTCCACCACCCGTGCATCCAAGGTTTGATTTTCCTACAGAGGAATTGTTGTGCCCATGCTATTGAGGGCTGCCACTGCTGCTCCCTCCAAGTCTGCATTGTCTGGTGTGCATGGAACCTGACTAGTATCAACCTTTGGCAATGTGAAGAGAGTGGGAGAGAAGAAAGGAGTCTCACTTGCAGCTTTCTCACATACACAATGGGGGAATATGCACAAAGGTGGAGGCTGAAAATAGTTTTCCTCTTTTTAGTTGTGAAAGCCAAAAGAACAAAAGAATAGGTGAAACCTATATGTGGATCTCAAACCAAACTCAGCTAACTAAGGTGGCATACTAACTGAGCCACTAACTAGAGTACATAAAGATAGTTGTCATCCAGCTTTTATTCATGGGCGGTGTACCAACTGCATCTGTAGCTAACAAGTCGGTGACATAAATACACAACGATCACCTTGGCATATCATGAGTGGAGCTCGATATCTCAACACTCCCCCTCGAGCTCAATCCTAATTCCTGCGCACCAAGCAGGTCTCTGAACTTGCGCTAGCTTCTCTACACCCGATGCTTTCGTGAATATAACAGCATAGCTCAAATCTGGCCTGGTAATAGTCTGCATATTCTGATTTTTGCCACGGCCTCCAAATCAGCCTGCTCTACCTCTGCCAGCATTTGAGTAGAAGACAGCTTCTTTTGAAGTTCCTCCTAAAGAAGATGCACCACCATTTCTCTACTCTTCAGAAATTAGAAGAGCAATCAACTCCTCAAAATCAGAAAAATTCTCACGGACGGCAATGGATGTCTGGAATTGTGCATAATCCTTTCCTAGACCATTCAAGGTCACAGAAACTAAATCATCATCTTCCACTGGCGACCCAATAGAAGCAAGTGCATCTACAATCTTCTTCACATTCATGTGGCAATCATTGATGCTCATATTTTCTCTCTGCACATTATGCAACTGCTGCTTGAGCTGCATTTTCTTGGCTTGCGTATTTGTGCTATACATTTTGGTCAAAGTATCCCAAATCCCTACAACTCCTATTGATTGGGAACATTAGGAATAACTAGTTCTTGTTCAACTCCAGTAATGAACTCCCAATAGCCTTTTCCCTTAAATAAATTCGTCATTCTAAACTTCCATGCTTGGAAGTTGTTCTTTTCAAGCTTTTCAGTGACAATGTGTGAAAGAGCATCAGACGCCATTACAAAACACTGCAAAATATTCTGTCACTACAAAAAAAAACACTTCTTCTACCTCACAAGGGTAAATCTGCAAAACTGACGAGAGTGGTATTTAACCACACAGTCACTTCCTAGTGACGATTATGCATCAACAGGCAACAAGAATGATTCTGTCACTCCCAATATCTCTGTGCACAGGCATACGATGTAATTTCTGTAATAACTTTTCACCGACTTGCAGAACAGTGATCGCACAGCAAAAACAGGGCACTTTCCTGAGGAAAACTTCCGCCACCACAACGTAGCATATACTACCCTCTCCCCACACCACGAAGGGCATCCCAATCTGAGACAGTACACTCTTGCACTTTTCGCCTATGCTACCTATAGAGATTTGCTCCCAAACTCAAAAAAAAAGGAAAGCAACACTGATCCTCTTACTAGGACACCGTGAACTTGGTTTGCTTTCTTGAGCTCCTTACCACGAACCAAGCTCTAATACCATGTGAAGAGAGTGGGACAGAAGGAAGGAGTCTCACTTGCAGCTTTCTCACATACACAATGGGGGAATATGCACAAAGGTGGAGGCTGAAAACAGTTTTCCTCTTCTTAGATCTGAAAGCCAAAAGAACTCTAAGTACAAAAGAATAGGTGAACCCTATATGTGGGTCTCAAACTAAACTCAGCTAACTAAGGTGGCATACTAGCTAAGCCACTAACTAGAGTACATAAAGATAGCTGTCATCTAGCTATTATTCATGGGTGGTGTACCAACCACATTTGCAGCTAACAAGTCGGTGACATAAATGCACAACGGTCACCCTGGCATATCACGAGCATGGATGATTTTTTCAAATTAGTTTCATTGAAGAAGCTAAACTTTAATATTGGCATCAAAAGTTTGTATGCCCTAATAAAAATAAATATTTGAAACATTCGCCAGGATTTAAAATTTTAATGCAAAAAAATTTAAAGTTTTGCCAAGATTTACATTTTTTCCTTCAAAATTCAAAAGAAAATATACAAAAAAGTACTACATTATACTATTATTGTGAAGTTTTAAAAATGATCTTGAAAACTTTCGCCAAGATTTTATATTAATATATAAGCGTAGCTTCAATAAAAACATCCCTGATCACGAGTGGAGCTCGATATCTCAACAAGCAATGCTTGTTGGTCCTCGTGTGTGGGTTGTTCAAGGTGACTAATAATATCAACCTCTACAAGTTTTGAAGTTGGCTCCAACTACATAGTAGACTCTATAACAGTAACCTCAATGTTTTTAGATGGCAAGTGATCAAAACAAAGAGCTTCTCTATTGAATGGCTAGATTCCACTGGCACGGAATCCTGCCTTTATGTTTGACTCTGTGAGAGTGGTAGCTAGAGCTCGAGCTGATATGCCAGCAAGATCTATCTTTGAAACTTGGAGACAGAAATTGTTCATGAGCCAAACAGACCTCTCTTTGTTGAAGTTGCACTTGAAAGACTTGAAGATCGACACATCAAGGGGCTGGAGTTTGTGAGAAGTGTGTGGCAATGTCACAATATCAACACCCCATTCAACTGCCCTAGCCACAACATCCAAACCAGTGTGGCTCCCATGCCCATCAATTATGAGTAGGTGCCTGTTGGTTGGTGTGACTCCATTTGGAAGGGAGTTCTTGAAATCCTCAAGCCACGCAGCAAACAATTGGCCAGTCATCCAAGCCTTATTTTGCATTGACATGATAGCTCCATCCTCACATTGGCTTAGATAATTTCGCATTGCTTTCTTGCCTTTGAATATGTAATACCTCGGAAGGGCAAACCCGACTGCATTCACACACAACAAAGAATGGTACACCACTCCCTTGAATCAGGCCTTAGCCCATATACTTGCCTTGACCCTTTTCGAGCAAGTAATTTTATTCCTCTATCTTTAAAGCCTTGCACCCCAGTCTGATCTGCATTCCATATGTTATGAGGTGGGTATTGGTGGAGATTGTACATTGTCTCCAAGTTGTCATGGAATGAAGCAACTATTTCAAGATGGAGACTCACTGCTCTTGAGTGATTAACTGGCTCTGCAACTCGAAATGCTAGCTCTGGATGTCTTTTGCGGAAACCATCCCACCAACTTTTGCCAAGAACACCATTGGTGTGCCGAGTCTGGCATATAGTGGCTACTTTCAAGCTCAAATCATAAACTGTAATGTCTCGACCCGACTCTTGCATTCCAAAGCACCACTCTACTAATGCCTTCTCTTCTTCTTCTTCGGATAGTACAGGTGTTGGTCCCTTTCATTTTTTGGTTGTTCTACCTTCCAACCATGCAGCCAAGCAGACCAACTCATGCCCCACCGTTTTGAGTAGGCTCGCATTGACAATCCATTTTCATGTGCCTCCATTGCAACATGCATGTCCTCTTTAGTCCAATCTCTCTCTACTCTTTTCTTGGTACAATTGGGTCTTATCGATGGGGTTGCATGTGCAACTACCGGAGGATGAACCACCACTATTGGGCCAGCCAGGGCTAGGCATTTGTGGAGGGTCTGATAACACTCTTGGTCTTCTAAATAGGCAGCTCGATGTTCGGCTCCTTCCATTAATGGAAGATTGAGTGCTTCTTCTGAAATTTATCACATTGTTCTCTAGCCAAGATCTGTGAAAATGTTTTCTAATGCCTTAGAAACAGCAAAAAATTCCTAATGACTAAAATGTCTGCTAATGCCTTAGAAGCAGCAAAAATTTGCTAACGACTGGCAATCTTACAGTGTAAAGGGTGATTTTCAGCTCTTGGGTGGCTTATTTCTAGCCAGTATAGTTAGCTATGATGCTCAGTTTAGCATAAATTTGTGTGCATAATTAGCATTGATTATATTCCCAATTAGTGCTCGTCATTATGCTTAGGTAGTATCAGCTTATATGCTCACATCATGTGCTCAGTTAGCATCAGCCTATATGCTCAGTTGTTTCTTATTTCTTTCCTGTCTCTTGTTTCCTTTCTTTTGTTCAGTTAGCATCAAAGCTGCCCAATTAGTGTTGATTGTATTTCCGTCTTGTTTTTGGACAAGACAACTCCACACATTGGATTTAGTGTTTTTGAACGCACATTTCTATCTCTCATCACAACACCATCACACATTGTTTTGTGTGTTTGTCAACACACAACACGATCTACTCATTCGTGTCTTTCAACACAAGACAGTAATTGCATTGGTATCATGAGCACCAATTGCATTCTTTGGCAACCCTTTTGTTCTCCTCCTTGCTATCACTCTCATCTCCACCTTCACTATGGGACAAGAGCATGCACGCTAGACCCGAGAGCTCAAAGCTTGGTATGATAATATTGTTGAGCTTTGGAAGTATGAGAGAAGGAGATTCTAAAAAGGCTCATTGGTCTACATGTAACTTTGATCAGCTTCTGGCAGACCATGGACTTCTACTTCATTAGTACAATGGAGCCATGGGATTGCTTTAAGACTTCTCAAAGGACTATTGTCTCCCAATGGCAACTCATGGTATATTAATAGGAGAGGCTAAAGTCTCAACAATGTCAATACCAAGTTGCTACATGTCAAAATAGTGAGAGCATGCTAAGCCTAGAATACAACAAGAATGTATGAAGCTAAGTGGTCTCAAATTATACAAGAAAACCACTTGCTAGTAAGCCATTGTTGGCATCTATTTTTGCACTCGGACATAGTCGAAAGCTTAGCAAAGCAACCTTAGGACTACAAAAGTGAACAGCTTTCTCTTAAGCTATGCACACACCTAAACTAAGTTGGATGTAGGATTTAATTCAAACCTTGGGTGAGAGAAAAATATCGTCAACATTTGGCGTTCTTGTTAGGGAATGACATGCTAAAGGTTGAGTGGGAAATTGAGTGTTGATATTGTAGTCTATAGAACCGAGTGCATAGATTCTCGAACATCAACATATGCTAACTCAAGTGGAGCTTCAGTAGTTGCTTGGTTTGGCAAATTATTTAAAAATCTCTCTCTCGGGATAGTCCAAGGATTTCAGTATCTTGCATACTTCTTTGATGACTAATGTTTGGGCTCAAGTAGCCCTTTGTATCATCTAGGCAATAAGCAATGTTTGATACATGCTCAGTGAGGAGAGAATAATATGAGGCCTAAAGGGAAGGATACTTGTGCTATGGAAAAAGAGGTTGGTAGAATTTGGATGAGCACGAGGCTACCATGAATTCTCAGCTAGTAATAAGGTATGAACACTTGGACAAAGCCGAGGTAGAAGAGAGCCACCGACAATGGAGAGCTTGAGGTAGATGAAGACCTAGCCACATGCGGAGATAGATGGCTTTTGTTATCACATGAACACCAAAATTTAACTGGTTTCAAATTTGTGTTTAGGATGATATGCGGCCTTCAACAAAGAGGATACTTTCAAGTTTTGGCAAGGAGATTCCAAGCAGTCATCCGTAGAAAGTCTAGATTTTGAGGAGGCTAACAAGTATGCCTACAAATCGGCGGTCCATGAACATGGATCCCCAAGTCAAAGATATGAATCCAATTTAGAGGCTAACAAGTATGCCTACAGATTGAGCCATGAGCATGGATCGAGAAATCAAAGATATGAATCCAGTTTAGAGGCGGGACACAACTCAAGGCCAGGATTAGAAGAGAAGTCTACAGACTCGTCAAAAGTAGAATAGGAAAGTAGACATAGACTTGGATGAGATTCCAACCAAGATTCAAGTCATGGGCATAGCCAATCAGTAGATGCTTGCATCATAGAATGACATCAAGAAAGAGGACACTACTCCTGCACCCTTGCCAAAGACTAAGACTCTAAGTCTTATGCCGATACTAGGATATGGCCATGTATGACATCAAAGACTAAGGTTAGTAGTTGCAAAGGTTCGAGTGGCCAAAAGATGAGTATCCAGGCCACCATGAGTTGGAGGACATTGTCACAACCATATTCACACAAATGAACCCTGACATATTGATGCACGTCATAAATCATGTTGATGAAGAGCGACCCTAGGGTCCCAAGTTGGTGATTGTTAAGGTGAAGCTAGCTACTCCAATCAAGATCAAGTTTCCAAATTTCAAGGGGACTAAAGTTGAAGACCCCTAGTAGTCATTTGTAGAGCTTTATGTGAGTTTTTCACATCAATGGTGCTGTTACAAAAGAATATATGAAGTATTTCCCTTGTATAATGACCAAGATGGTGCAACTCTAGTTTAACTAATTCCCAATTAGTTAGTTTAACAATTGGTAATAGATATTAGAAGTTTCGTTCAAATAGGAAATTAAGGTGGAAGACGTGTGCACTAAGCTCAGTGACTTGAAGCAAAAAAAAGCAAGAATCCACCATCCAAAATTTTGTTCTCAGAATGTGGGACTTGATTAATCAAATTAGCACATCACTAGATAAGTCATTGCACACATGGCTAATTATGGGTTGTACTCAATTTGACCTTACATCTTCAAAAATGAATGACCTTTTGTGAATATGGTTAATCCTATGCAGATAAGCCCCTAGTTAGCCTCAAGACTAAGTGATAGAGGACTTTGTCCTTGGGGGACTTATGGGATTGGCAAATAAGAAAGTGGTTAAGTATACCTAATCTGTTAGCTAGGTTCCAGCTCTCCATGCGTGAACAACAATTCATTGCTCCTAATTTTAGGTGCCTCCAAGAGTCCTAGCCTACTAGTGAGTTCTTGTTGCTTCAATTTAGTTTGCATGGTTGGTATTCATCTTAAAGGAAGGAGATTTCCTAATTATCTATTTGGGATTTCTCCAATATAAGCAGGTCCAATATTCCCCTCCTAGCTCAAAAGGCATGGAAGAAGTGGGTGCCCTTTGATTCCATTGAGATTTGGATCATCATCTTCAGTGGGTGTGGGCTTTTACATGTTCAAATACGTTGTATTTCTACTAGTGGAGGCTAGTATTATGCAAGCTCTCAACTAAGTGTAAGAAAACAATACGTATGTGCTCAACAGATAACAAGATCTCGTACGCAAGAGAGAAAAGCAGATAGTATGGAGAATCAAAATTTTGATTATTGTAGAACTAATACAATAGATGGCGCTGCCTCCCAACCGTGCGCTCCTGTGAAAGAAGCTTCGATGGCGAGCTGGAAATAATAGAAGACGTAGGCTGGATGCTAAGGAATCAAGGTTGCTATAGCCAGTGATGAAATGGGCTTCACGGGCTTGCTCTTATATAGCCACCAGTTGTAGTCGGTTAGGCTCAATTGGTGACCGACCCAGTCTGCCCAAAACGATCGATTGGGGGTCGGTCCCGAAATAGGCCACCGACCACATGATAGAACCGATGCACAAAATAGAGCAACTGACCTATGGTTTCCATTTGGCCCAGAGCCATCCGGGATCATCTAGGGCTCCAAACGGGCCCCGCAACCCGAGAGTGGGCTACCTCGGGAAATGCTCCATCTACCCTCAATGTGGTCAGTCATGGGATGCCTTCCCACACTTGCATGTAGCGTAGTTGGTGGAGTGCCAACTCTATTTGAAGCCATCCATCCATCAGGCCACACATGGCCCCCATCTGGTGTCCAAACTAGGAACTATCAGATAACTGAGCTACTCAAATTCCTTCTCCTCATATGGGGGGGCTTACAAGTAGAGTTAGCTAGTTCCTGCGTAGTTACATGAGAGTGGAGCATTGATATCTAACACCCCCCCTCAATGTCCACCCGCAAGTGAACTTACTTTTTCGACCCAATGCCAAGTCGATGAAGATGCCTCTCCAGCAAGTCTCTTCCAAGAGCCTTCGTGAAGATGTCCACAGCATTCTCTGTAGTCGGACAGTACACCAAGTCGACCTCTCCATCCTTGATGAGCTCGCGTATAAAATTATATTAAATCTCAATGTGTTTTGTGTGAGTGTGGAACACAGGGTTCTTTGCAATCACCATGCGACTCTGATTGTCACATGATAACTGCGTAGGCTTGTTCTGCACTGCACCCATGTCCCCTAAAATTGTCCTCAACCACACTGCCTCGCAAGAAGCAAAGCATGCTGATTTGTTCTCAGCCTCGTTAGAAGAAAGAGCAATTGTGGGTTGCTTCTTGCTTACCAATGACATAGCTCCAGATCCAAGTGAGAAACAGTGATCTGTCACTGATCTCCTACTGTCCACGTCTCCTGCCCAATCCAAGTCACAGAATCCGGTCAAGATGTTGCCCTTGGTATAGGTGATGCCATAATCAAGTGTGCCTTTGATGTATTTTAGCACCCGCATCCCTGCCCTCCAATGGTTCTCTCGGGGCTTATTGGAAAACCTGCTTAGTACACCAATCGCAAAGCTGATGTTCAACCACATATTGCACAAGTAAATCAAGCTACCCACAAGCCTTCTGTACTTCGCTTCATCCACCAGTGGTGATGAATCCTCATTTGAGAGCTTCACGTCAACTTCCATAGGGGTACCAACTGTCTTGCACTCAGCCATGCTGAATGCCTTCAGTATCTCTCCAGCATACTTCAGTTGTGAAATGTATTTGGCTCTTGCCAAACTTCAATCCCCAAACAGAAATGCATCCCTGTCATTTCAAACTCTCTTCCTAGCAAATGCTTTGTCTGTGAGATCTTATCTTCATGGTTCCCTATTATGACAAGGTCGTCCACATAAAGAACCATGATCATACACCTGCCTCCTTCTCTGAATATATACAAATTTGCATCAGATGGGCTACTCCTGAACCTGTTTTGCAGAAAGTAGGCATCAATCCGCTGGTACCATGCTCGTGGGGCCTGTTTCACAGCCCGTAAAGTGCCTTCTTTAGTTTACAGACTTTACCTTTTGAACCGGGGATCTCAAAACTTGGTGGTTGTTCCATGTATACCTCCTCCTTGAGATCTCCATTCAGAAAGGTGGATTTTATATCCATCTAAAACATGGGCCAACTTCCCTGGGCAGCTAAAGCCAAAACACTACGAATTGTGGTTAGTCGAGCTGTGGGAGCAAAAGTATCCTAATAATCAAAACCATGTACTTGTGCGAATCCTTTTGCCACGAGCCGAGCCTTGTACTTATCCAATGTGCCGTCGGACTTGTACTTGGTCTTGTACACCCACTTGGTGCCGATTACCTTGCATTTTGGTGGTCGATCCACAAGGTCCCAAGTGTTGTTCTTCATCATGGAGCCATACTCCGATTACATAGCCTCCATCCACCTATCATCACCCTCTGCCTCTTCAAGACACTTGGGTTCATCAGCATGGATCACCTTTGTCATCAATGCATAGTTGACCAAGTGTTCTTGTGCCCTTCTTTGCTCCTCTAGTCTCTTGGACCGGCAGTGTTCGGATGGTTCCTCCTCAATGGTTGGAGGTTCTCTGCCATCCAAGAGCTACTTTACCCACTTCGGGAATGGCTGTTGCCGTTGTGGTTCTGTAGGCTCTTCTTCCTCTTCTTTATCTTGAATCCTCCCAAGCACCATTGGGGGAGTTCGGTATGCTATTGGTGGTTGTACTGGATGGATATCCTGGCCCTGGTTGTCTGGGAAGGAAGCATCCTCCTCTAATTGATGCGGCTATTCTGATAAGACCACATCACAACTTACTATTACCTTCTTGGTAACAGGGTTATAGAGACGGTAACCCTTCACCTCTTCAGTGTAGCCCAAGAAAATACACTTTCAGCTCTTTGGTTCCCATTTGGTCCTATTAACATCATGGACATGCACAAAATAGTCACATCCAAAAACTCTGAAATGTGCAACTGAAGGTTTCTTACCAGAAAAGGCCTACAATGGAGTCATCCTGTTCATAGCCTTTGTGTAGCTATGATTCAGAATGTAAACTACAGTGTTACATGCTTCAGCCCAGAAAGTCTTTGGCAAATTTTTCCCTTTCATCATACTCCTGCTCATTTCACAGATGGCGCGCATCTTGCATTCTGCTACTCCATTTTGCTATGATGTATGTGGTGGGGGTTTCTGCCTCTTCATCCCGTGACTTTTGTAGTAACTTTTGAATTTAGTTGATGTGAACTCTCCACCTCTGTCTGATCTCAATTTCTTCACCTTCCTCCCCATTTGTTTCTCGACCATTACATGCCATTCCTTGAACTTACTAAGAGCCTCGTCTTTAGTCTTCAGGAAGTATATCCATATCCTTCTACTATAGTCGTCGATCAGCGTCATGAAGTAGTAGGAACCACCCAAAGCTTCCATCTCCATCTTTCCACAGAGGTCTGTGTGAACGAGCTCTAGAGGAGATTTTGCCTTGCTGGCCTCTTTAGGAAAGGGATGCTGATGCTGCTTGCCCATCATGCAAGCTTCACATACATCGAGCAGATCTGAAATTTCTGGTAGGTCTACAATCACTCCACTTTTATGCATCTCCTTTGAAGAACTAAGGTTTAGATGACCAAACCTCTCATGCCATAGCTTAGTGTTCTTCACATCTGCTTGAGCACTGAAAGCTGAGAGTTCGTAGATGTTGTTGCGCCGTGTACCTTTACCAATGACCTTCCCTTGAAGATACAAAATCTATGTGCCATTCTTATCAAATTGAACTTTGAGGTCCCGATCCGTGATCGCAGAAATGGACAACAAGTTCCTCTTGATATCTGGCACATAAAGAACATTGGACAACATTTTTACAACTCCATCTGACTTGAGAGCAATTGTACCTTTTCCTTTTTCTAGACATTTTGCATCATTGCTGACTGCTACCAGGATGTCATTCCCTACTGGCTGTAGAGAGGTATACCAATCCTTCTGACTGGTCATGTAGCGCGATGCACCACTATCAATAATCTAAGGTTCATCTGTAGGTACATGAAGTGCCTCCATGCAAATCTCCTTAATTGCTACGAACAGCTCTACTGGTACTGCCTGCGTGCTATTGCTGGACTCTTTCTTTACTCTGTTCTTCTCATCTGCAATCTTCTTCCATCACTCATTCTGCTTGTGCCCTACCTTGTTGCAATAGAAGCACTTGATCTTCTTCTTTCTCTTTTTATCATCAGAAGAAGATGGGTTACCAGAGTCCTTACCTTTACCTTTCTTTGATCCAACATAGAAAGCCGAATCTTCTCCAGTCCTCATCTTTTGATGCATCTCCTCCTCCAGAAGCATTGCACTGAAATCCTCAAAGTTGAGGGGCAGATTTTTGTTCTGCATATTCAGCACCATAACAAGACCATCGTACTTTGGTGGGAGAATCCGTATGCACCTTTGTGCTAGATTCTTGCTGGTGATGGTGATGCCAATCGCAGCCATTTGATCGCACAAATTCTTCACCCTAGTGATGAACTTCTCTACCGCTTTAGACTCAGACAATTTCTCGTTCGCGAGTTGAGTCTCCAGATTCTGAATCCACATCTGATTCGTGGTCTCATACTGATTTTTCAAGACCGTCCATGCCTCCTTTGCTGTGGTGACATGTTGAATTAACGCCATGGCAGAGTCACTTACACTACAGATAATAGAACACAGTGCATCTGCATTTCTTCTTGTCCACGTGAGAATCTCATCCGCATTTGATACTATCTGTTGTCCTGCATTGGCTGGAACTGCCGGTCAAGCTTCACATCCACCCCAGTAGCAGTATCCCAAAGCTCGTATGCACTTAGGATGGTCTTCATCTTGAACTTCCAGAGTGGATAGAGCCATCCAACTTTTCACTTTCGCCAAATGGTGGGATTCGCAGTCTTGCGGGCTGGGTTGGTGGGCCATCTCTCACAATCTACTCATAAATAGAAACACAATACCAAATCTTCTTGCTAGAGTCCAAGCTTTGATACCATGTAAGAAAATAATACAATGTCTATGCTCAACAGATAACAGGATCTTGTATGCAAGAGAGAAAAGCAGATAGTATGGAGAATCAAAATTTTGATTACTATAGAACTGATGCAATAGATGGCGCTGCCTCCCAACCGTGCGCTCGTGTGAAAGAAGCTTCAATGATGAGGTGGAAACAGTAGAAGACGGAGGCTGGATGTTAAGGAATCAGGGTTGCTGTAGCCAATGATGAAATGGGCTTCATGGGCTTGCTCTTATATAGCCACCGGTCATAGTCGATTAGGCTCAATTGGGCGACTGACCCAATCCGCCCAAAATGGCCGTCGGCCCAGAGCCATCTGGGATCATCTGGGGCTCCAAACGGGCCCCACAACCTGAGAGTGGGCTACCTTGAGAAATGCTCCATCTACTCTCAATGCAGTCAGTCATGGGATGCCTTCTCGCACTTGCATGTAGGCTAGTTGGCAGTGTGCCCCCATCTAGTGTCCAAACCAGGACCTACCGGATAATCGAGCTACTCAAATGCCTTCTCCTCATATGGGGGGCTTACAAGTAGAGTTAGTTAGTTCCTGCATAGTTACACGAGAGTGGAGCATTGATATCTAACACTAAGGACCGCTTTGAAAAATGGTTAGAGCTTCTTCGATGTGGTCCCTATGCAAGTTTGTTGTGGTAGATCACTATCACCTATTCTAGAAATGCCCTATTGTGAGATCGTTTTGGAGATCTTGAGTGCACTGGATAGGAAAGGCATAACTCCATTTTCCATTTAAATGGAAGCAATATTGATGGGAGACAAGGGCACTCAAAACAAAGCTCAGCATCATCTTTTCCAATTGTAGATGGCGATGGGGTTAAATACATATGGAAGATGCATAATTTGTTGAACTTTAGGAAATAGCAATACCCCGAGATGATTTTTTTTTTTGCAATATGAGGTTCTCAATGCTCTTAAGTATTCTATCAAGGGGATTCTAAATTTAGATTGGCTTCTAAGGCTTTAGAAGATGCTCTGTAGATAGAGTTGTAATGTTATACTTTTTTCTTTCTTAATCTAAAATTGTTTTTTTCATGCACAAAAAAATAAAAATAAACTAGGTAATGTAATGTTTTCACACTGTTCATATATATCAATAACTTTACCATGCCCAAATATGGATAAAAGCCATAGGATTCTTACTTTGTAGATGATCCCTAAAGGATGAGACATCTCCAAAAAAGGGATAAATGAAGATTCATATAGTGGTAAGCATAATATAGGTAGATCTTCAAGACCATATTTTTGGCACAAGATCATCACTCATCACTAGATTTTAACTTCTATGGAGTTCCTCCCAAATTTAGTACCCTTCTCCCACTTTTGGTAAATTATTCAAATATTATGATTGATTGGTGAATAATAAAAATTTTATAAAGAAAATAAAACTAATTAATTCAAATTTATTTTAAAAGATTAAAAATAATGATAGTAATGAGATAATCTCATTGGTATTATTTTAGGAAAATAAGGAATGTGTACCAAAATCATAATACAATTGCAAAATTAGTAAATGATATACAAATAATAAATACACCTCTCATATTTGGTAAATTATTTAAATTAATTTAGTGATAAAAATAAATAAGTGAATGAATACATGTTTCAAGATGAGTGAGTCTCCATCATATACTAGACATTTAATTGGTTTATGATTTGCAACATATTTCTTATTTGCTTTTTAATAACAATGGTGTTATTTTACATCATGTTGTTTCTAAAATAAATTTTAATTAATTTCATTTACTTTTATTTAATTTATTCTTATTTATTATTTAAATAATCGACCAAAATCGGAGGAGAGTATTAAGTATTTGCATAATTTACTAAGTTCTTAATTAGTTCATGATTTTGATACATATTTCATATTTTGGTTTTTTATAACAAGCATACTATTTTGTTGCTTGTGATGCTTTAACGGTCTTGTTCCAAATCCTTATTCCATAATTTTTTGCTCTCATGTTCAAGTTGGAATGTGTACTATAACTTGAAGATAAAGTTTGCTGAATTCCATTAAGCAATGCATAAGTTATGGGTCATGCAAGATACCTATATACAAAAAAGTCCCTAAACCTCACCAAAAATGGCTACACCCAAGCAAACAATGACCCTAAAATGCAAGTTGATATAAATTCAAAGAAGGGACATTCATTGGTTTTATAATTTTAAGATAAAATCATTTAAGGCAAGTGGAGGTTCGAGCTTGACATGTGTAGAAATGTAGAATGCATACATGTATGGGAGAGGGACTAGAGCAGGCTGCCATCATGCAATGACATTCCTTATAGAAGGTAAGCCCATGTGGAGTGTCCATCATCATTTATTACAAGAGGAAGGGTCGAGTGTGATATGTGGGCAGCTTCATGTAGCATTAGAGGAGGAAGAAACACGCTTGCACCACATGTATTGGGAGAAGGACCAATATAGGCCTACAATCATGCACTTACTTGGAGCCCTTAGATTAAATAGAGATCCAATGACTAAAATCACATGAGCTACATGGCTTTGTTTCAATGGTTGTGGTGTTTTAAATTACAACCCTTGATGTTCTAAGTCATCCAATGGTCACTATCCTTTTGTTGAGAGGGTACATTCCTTTTTACTTTGGTGAAGACATCAAAAGAGGGGCAAAATGCAATGGGGTCCTTTTTCCAACCAATAAGGAGGAGGATGGTTTCCTCCAAACTTTACATGCGTGAGCCTTCTCATTGGTGTAGAGCCTAATCAAAGATTAGAGTAAAATATAGGGCCCTTTTTGAGTCTAAAACTTCCCTAATGTCGACTTGGATTAGATTACTGCATGAGTAGGCTTGGATATTTCCATTTTTTATATTCTAAAATTATGCCTTGAATATTTTTTTAAATTATACTTTTCTAAATATGAATTTCTCTTTTTTTGTTGTAAAATGATATTCAATATATTTTATAATTTTAGTATTTTTAAGAGATTTTTTGAAAAATTTGTTATATTTTTATTTAATATTTTACATTAATAATATTATTTTTATAACTTTATAAGAGGTAAGATAAGCATAAAGAAAATAATTAGTTTCTTTAAATAGCTTATAGATGGAGAAGAAGCCCCAATGGTATTGCATATGCTTGAGGTTGGGCTCGGAGGTACATAATGTAATAAGTTTGATTTTGATTTTAAGTTTGTTTTTTTTATTTTGCATATGCAAGAGGTTGGGCTCAGAGGTACAAAATGTAATAAGTTTGTGTTTGAATTTTTTTTAAAATCTCTCTCTCTCTCTCTATCTCTCTCTCTCTCTCTCTCTCTCTGTTCGAAGCAAAATCAACTTAGAATTATGGCCTCAACTATGTTGTTCAACACATGCACTTAGATCATGAAGAGTCCTAAGAGCTGACCTTGAGCCTGAGGATAGTGCCTCAAATACCCTCTTGTCAATCTACACATGTAGCTCTATATCCTTAGGGTCAGCAAGCTCAAAAGTCGATTCTTATGCCTTACACAGACCATCACAAAGTGACCTGCCTAGCTCAAAAGAGTACATAAGCCTGGACGGAGACATGGGAGAACCCACCAATGTTAAAAGCTTGGACGGAGACATGGGGGAACCCACCGATGCTAAAAGCCTTAGTGCCTCTGACCACCAGCCTGAATGATCCCCTATCTTCTACCCCCTCTACAGCAGGTAGATTAAGGGAAACATTCTCTAGCATGATGGGGAGGCTTGGACTATTTGAACCAACATACATGCTGAGCCCATTTGCTAGGCAAAGTACAGTGTCGGTAGAACCTCAGGTGTCAGCCCAACCATCAGTGCTAGAAGCAATATTTCGGGAAGCAAGTCCCATTGCATCTACTAGCATGCTCAATGACGATCTTTGTGACAAAAATTTAGTCTCCATGTTGATATACAAAGAGGAGCATGAAGACATCATTCAGTACCTCTCGATTGACTTCCCCACAAAATCTAGGAAGAACAAAATCCATGTTAACGAAGCACAATACCAACACAAGGAAATTACCGCACAACAAGTGCAAGGACTCACAAGACAAGCAAGATGAACCACCAAGGGGGACAATAAAGGATCTGTGGGGCGAGGAAGGCAAAACCAAAAGACAGGCAAGGGACCCACCTCCAAAGAAGAAGATGAGTGACTAAAGATGAAGAGATCTCCAAAGATGAAGAGGAAGAGACAAAGGGCAAAGAGTAGATGAAGGGCCCAACTCACAACAAAAGGATGAAGAGCAAACAAGAGACATGGATCAAATACCCTCGAAAACTCGCTTTTTTTTTTTTTTTTTGGGGGGGGGGGGGGAGTGATTATAGTAATCTCATGAAAATTTGTACATGATCGAAGTCTATCTCCTTGGAGTTCAACTAGTCCATCATAAGCACACAACATAGCAAAATTTTCAAAAAGGGAACACAAAAAGATTTACATGTAGAAGTCCAGCAAGGTACTTCACGTCCTCCTATAAATGCAAGAGGGGACTTGAAAGGAAAAACTCTTTGCAGCATCTTTGCATGATGTGCGATGCATAATGCATTGTTTGGATACCTTCTACAAAACATCTGGATCAAGAATTAATCACACAAAAATAGGATATGATACTCTCAGTGGAAAGGAACATAATTTTTTGAAAGATCTGGGGTGTCTCAGGATCAATAAGGGAGCTATCTCTAGATTGTTGGGAATACCATGGGATAAGCAAAGGTGGGACTAGTTCATGCAAAGATTTTAGAAGAAGATTGACAATTGGACAGGATTTCAAGCCAATCTTATAGGAAGGAGGTTGGTGCTCGACCATTGTATTTATCATATTTCCATTTTTTTAAAATCTTGTTGGGCTCCATCCAAACTGGTTTGGAGAGATTCATTAGGGTCTATATATCCTTTATGTTGGGAGATAACTCCAAAATTTCTAAGGTACGGTAGTCTTTTTCCACTAAGCCTAAGAAAGAAGGAGGTTTAAGAGTTTTCTGGCTACTATAGCTAGAAAAATCTCTATAACTTGGGTTATTAAAGCTATACTAAGCGCAAAGTGTGATTGGGCTCAAATTTTGATGAGAAATATGAAGCAAATCACGCCAATTAGAGCCCCTAAATGGAAAACTATCCTTTTCTATCTACTATCTGCAATCTTAAACCTTTGTAAAGCTAAGTGTAGTTCCATTTGGAAATCTATTTCAAAGGCCTTTGAGGAGATAAAGGCTCTCTTACAATTCTCTAGAAAAGGAGCCTTCATGGCTAGTGACTCTATATGGGTGTCAGCTATCTTTAGAAATGATCAACTCATAGAGAAACAATTTTCCTTATCTAGTATTAATTTAAAAAAAGGGTTGCAAGCTTGGGGTCAACTATGGAAAGTTAGGAACATTTAAGGTGGAAGACTTAGAAGAGAGTTTGCTTTAACTAATCAAGCTCTGATACTAAGCAGGTTGGAGCTTTGGCAGGAGGATATCAGTTGGAAAGGTGGTACTGTCTTAATTTTTACAAAGAGTTTAGCTAGTTAGGAAGCTCTACTATTCTCCCTATACCCAAACCTACTCCTAGCATGGATGAACTTTAAATGCCAGATGGTCATTGTAGGATAACAAGGAAAAATGCTATGAAAGGTTTGGTAAACTTTGGAACTTTGGATCAAGAAGGTCCCTGAAAAGATGTCTTACCTAGCTTGGCTCATTCTTCACAAAGCTCTGTGGACCAATGCAAGAGGACTCAGAATAGGAAAGGGGGATGGTAAATGCAGAAGATGCCCTAGTGTTCTTGAAGATATTTTTCACTTGTTTGTTGCTTGCCCACATGCTAGAAAGGTGTGGAAGCTCATAAAGTTTGAATGTGGAGAGCCAGTTAGTTGGAAGGCCATTTTATTAGGAGATGCATTCATAACCAACCAAGAGCTTTGGTTTCACATAAGGGCTAATGCTTTATGGTACATTTGGTTATCTAGAAACAATTTTCAATTTCATGATTTGGAAACTATATTGATGCTATGTTTGCTACATGGCGGGACAACAAAAGAGGAATTTCAAATTGGATTTTCATATAAGTGCTTATAACCGTGAGCACACCAAGTTGAGTGCAGATCTAGATCAACATAAAAGCATGTGTATCTTGGAAGGAGAGCATGACAAAATACCACACTACCTCCATAGGAAGTCTCCATATCAAGTTGAAGCTGAGCATTTAGCTGCTCAAAACAATGCTACTCAGGGGCCTGCTGCTCAGTCCCCTTCTTTACATGTTGTGCTATAGACCCATGGTGACTTGTTTCAGGAACAAGAGACTCCTCTTGACCCTCTACAAGAATTACCTTCTTAGACTTGTCATTAGAAAAAATCAGATCTCATTTTGGGGCCTTTTAGCCTAGAAGGAAAATATCCATCCCTCTAGCAATTAAAGGAGGGCCAACATAATGTTGGAAAAATTTGCAAAAAGAAAAGAAAAAGAAATACCGTCGAGTTTGCATTCAATGAGGATACTTGAGTTGAAAACGGACCCCTGGAGTCCTGAAAAGGCCAAAAAGGCCCAAAAACCCAGCTGTACAAATGAAAGCAAGTGATAGATTGGCACGTTCCAAAAGTCACTCCAAGGATTTTGGCCCACTCCAAACACACCGGTGATGTTAGAAATACCAAATTCCACACTATACATCAGTGAGGTTATGTCATATTTTATTGTTTTAGAGGAAAGAAAAATGAAGAAATCGTGAATTTCTCTAGGGCCCCAAAATGAGCTCCCTTTTCTCCTAATGGTTGCTTCAAGTACTCAGCGAGACTTCACATTTTTGGCACCATTGTCAGGGAGTTCCAGGTTCATTTTTGCATTGCATTTGCTTCTCTCATTGCCCACCCTTTGCCCAACACTGCATAAGCTTAGTGAAAAGTTGTTGCTTTTTGGTGGTGTATAGGAAGGTGTGATAAAGAGAGGTGTTGGAAGTCATTTGGAGTGATTTTGAAGTAGTTTTAATGTTTTTTAGTGTTCAAAGTTTGTAGAAAGATAGTTTAGGTGATTGCTAAGGTGTGTGATAGAAAATCCCAACAAAACACTAAGAATTTATGCACATCATTTTTTCATCAAGAATTTTCAAAAATAAGGGGGTGTGTATTTATATGATGTCAAAAAAGTAACGATTACAACTTTTATATCTCTTATTTGGTACACCAAAAAGGGAGGAAGGACATATGATACGAACTAAAGTCAAAGTTATGAGCATAACTTCCAATTGTCAACTTAACAATAGACCAAATCAGAGGAACATTATTAGATACCATCTTCTTCCTTGGGAGCCACAGTGTCAAGATGGCAGAGTACTCCGATGATTATTGTGCCTAGGATAGCCAGAGGGAGTAGGCAATGTTGGCTAAGTGAACTCTTCATCAGTAGAAAGCATTTGGATGTGAGCTTGTTGTAGTGTCAGGGGCAGTAGGAGGATTAGGTGCTATCAAGGTGGCATCAGCAATGCTCTTCATAACAGGTGTATCAACAGCAGTTATCTTGGCAAGGGGGGTAGACATAGTACTAGAAGCCATAGGTTTGTCACCAATAGGAAGATACTAGAAATTCAAAGGGAAGGTCTCATGTCTGACCTTGTAGGTTACACTGGCAGGGTCATTCCTAGAGACAAGGCACTTGAAGAAAGTTCTCTCTATTAGAGGCTAGGGTGCTAGAGTCGAGTAGGGTACAGAGAGGTTGAGGTCTCTTTGAAGGTGGGGGGAGCCTATAGCCACATAGTAGTTGCCAATGGGGGTATTGATCGGGTCATCCTTTAGCGGCTCTCATGGTTCTGGGTCAGGGTGGGTCTTCTCCTTTCCTTCCATGGCTACCATAAGAATCTGAGCCTACTCCATGTTTGCAGCCTGTTTTCAAGCATAATCCATCTCTTTCTTCAGAGAGTCTTGCACATTTTTAGACAGTTGTTGCATGATCTAGAGATTATTGCCATGACCTTGGGGACACCATCAAAAGCAAGAAGAGAGAATTAGTAGAAATCATTTCATTAGAAAACACCTTGACACATATTTGAATCCATGCACCATAACACATTGCTTCGTGTAGAGTGTGAGTGGATTGGGGCCCTTGTGGATTGATCTTCTAGTAAAATGTAGAAAAAATTGAAGGGAAAAGATACTATTCGCCTTTGCGCTAGATCCCATATAGCTTTAGAAGAAGGGAATTTGAGGAAGAGGTGGGGAATGTCCTCCTGTGCTTTGTACCAGTGTTTGCACCAGCCATCTCCTTGGTCAATTCTCCTAGCTCAACTAGCCGTGCACACTACTTTGTGCAAAATTAACCACACGAGACAAGATTGTTTCTTTGGGATACTCACGTCTCACAATTTCTCGAATCTTTTTGCCCATCTCTTTTTTGAGTCTTGTCTAAGCCACTTTTGATTCAGTTGTTCTATCATGGTTTACATGTCTACAAAGACTGGGATTGTGAATATATTATTTTTCCCTGCCCATCTGAATTGTAGTAGAGAGGGTTAAAGTCTACCACCCACCATCCATGGTAGATTTTCTTTGTTCCAAAGGTTCTTTCTTGCTTGGAGAGTAAGTCGAGCCTGTTCAATTTGAACCTTTCTTGGAGTACCCCATCTTCTATCCTTGCCCATGATTCCATAAATCGTCCCACGTTCTGACTCCTTTTTTAGTGAGCCTTATTGCACCTTTGAGTGTAATGTTTGAGAGTGTTGTCACTCCAGATCCCAGGTTCTAACTCCTTTTTTATCGATCCTTATTGCACCTTTGAGTGCAATGTCTGAGAGCCCATCAATACACGATAATACTCAAACCGCTGACTAGGTAGACTCTTCGTTAGCATATCTGCAGGGTTATCATCTGTATGAACCTTGACAAGCTCTATGCGCTTGTCCTCAAGTACCTCCCTAATGAAGTGGTACCTGACCTCAATGTGTTTGGTCTTTGCATGAAAGACCGGATTCCGTGCTAGTTGAATAGCACTCATGGAATCACAACAATGTTGCACTCTCTCTCAGTTATGCAATGACATTATTATGGAGACTAAGGACAATATCCATAAAGAATTTTCATTCAATTTGAACAATAGGAAAGTAATTTGGTTTCCATCGTGTGTTTCTCCTAAATCGATTCTCTTTACATTTGCACAATACGTTTACATATTGCTAAAAAAATTATTTTTGCAGATACTTCAAAGGAGTGAAAGCAAAATTCAATACAAGGACATTGTAAATAGAACAATTTATATAATTCAAAGTTGTTGACTCTAGGTATTACTTGCAATCCAAAAAACAAAAGTTGACATTTGATGTATTAATACAAAATGATTACAAGTATCATATGTTTTTCTATTATTGCTCAAAATCTTTCTCTTGACTTTTTGCCAGTGGAGACTCCTTTTGAGAAGAGTTGTCTTTAGCTTCTTCCACATGTTGCTCAGGTTGTCTACTACTGTATATCTTGCTGATGTACATCCTCCGTGGGTACTGTCTCCTCGTGCTCCTTTGGTGTCCCTACCTCCTCATGCATGGCAGGCTACTTTGATGTCCCTGCCTCCTCTTGCATAGGCCCGTGCTTTTGTGGTAGCTCTGCCTAGAAAGGATCAGCTATGGCTTCTCCTTCAACATCCTTTGATAATTGTTCGAGCAGCTCATCAACACCAACACCTTCTAGAATTTCTTCTAGATTGCTAGTGACAGGGACATTTTTAGCCTCTTGTTCAACCTAGAGATCTTCAAGGCCTTTTGAGCCCTCTCCTGTATGGATTGTTTGGTCTAGTGCTGAATAAGGGGAAGAGACTTCTAGGAGCTTCAAAATCATATTTGCTCTAAAGCTATTTACATATTTAGAGCCAAAACTATCCTCTTTCATTTGCAATAAAAACAAAGAATGTTTTCAATTATTTTTGTATCAATACATTAAATTTTTGTACTTATTAGATTCCTCTAGACACAAGAGAAAGGATCCTCCTATTGTGGTGTCTCTTTTATCAAGATAGAAAGCTAAGATGTATATTGGACTATGAAGAGTGCAAAAATAAGAGAGAGATAAAGATAAGTGACTATGATTACTATACTTGCAAATTGCATTGGTTGAGTTGAATCTAACATCTTTAAATTTGGATCACGGAGATCTAGTGCATCCATTAGTCTTTTGAGACAGATGGAATGGGAATGAAGGGGAAAAAAATATAAAATTCATACTTTTGCATGTAAAAGCGATATGGCTGACTTTTTAAGAGAAAACCTAGAAATCGTGTTTTATAGCAAAAGTATGTGCAATGACTGACTTACAATTATAAATCCTAGTGGGTGCCTTTTAAGGAGTTGAAGGTATAGCATAACTTTTGTTATATGTCTATATGCACCAAACTCCAGTGATTGCTACAAGAAAAACAACAAACATGAGGGGATTAAACCAAGAGATTTGGACCAATTTTCTTGAAAAAACTAGAATATCGCATTTTTGAGCAAATGGGTGTGCAAGAGTCTATATAATGCATAGAGAAAGATTAGTTTACAAAAAAACTAACCTTATTAGTATGTAGATAACAAGATCTTGATGGGTGACAGCTTGGTGGGTGTCAACTTGATGGGTTGAGCTAGAGTTGTAGTGGGTCTGGTCATGGATCTTGAGTTGTAGTGGGTAAGTGTGATAGAGCTGGTGAGGTTATGGGTAATAGTTTAATGGGTGTCATCTTGATGGGTTAAGCTAGAGTTGTAGTGGGTCTGGGTGATGGAGCTTGAGCTATAGTGGGTTAGTGTGATAGAGCTGATGAGGCTTTGGGTGATAGTTTGATGGGTGTCAGCTTGATGGGTTGAGCTAGAGTTGTAGTGGGCCAAGGTGATGGAGCTGGAGCTGTATTTGGTTAGTGTGATAGAGTTGGTGAGGTTAGATAGCACAAACCTATAGGGAGGAAGATGAAAATCAAGATGGAGATGACAAGGGGGATGATTAAGTCTGGCGACTTGGTCTAAAAATAGGTGTAAGCAATCACTAGATACTTAACTCACTAATACCTTGAAGACCGTTTTTGGCATGTGTGGCTAACAAGTGTGACTTGCATAGATATCTATGCCATCTCCTCTTATCTTCACTTTTCTCCATCCATTCAACAGTTTTGATCTTCATCTTCTCCTATACCGTAGCCTCATCTTCATCTGGACAACACTTTAGACCTTGGCTTGTCTCCCACCATCATCCTGGCCTAGCTACACTTGTGCAAAAGCCATGGAGAGAAAGGATATATGTACTTAAATACACCATAGTCTTGATCTACCATTCCAAGTGTTTTCTTGATCTATCCAATTCCACAGCATCAGATATTAGGCATTTGCTTCATCTTTTGCATGATCTAAGACCATTTTCTTTAAGATTTACCTCGATTTGTCTGGACCTGATGTTTTATATGGAACATGGAGATTAATACTATGTGGCCAAGGGGTTTTCTTGAAAATGTGATTTGAGCCTTATATAGCTTAGGATTACCCCATATCGCGTTTATAAGCAAATCATGTTTCTATTGCTAGAAGTGTGTTTGCATATTTAGAATGTTTTGCTAGAAAACACACTTTCAATGTATTTAACTAGAAAGACACTTATATCGCATTTATCTGCAAACTTTCAAAGAGGAGGAGCTAACCATTCAGGTGATGCAGCAAGGTCAGTCAAGAAGACCTATGCTAAAAGGGAGGAGGAATCTCCTGGTGAGAATTTCTTTTTGAGTGCTTCTGTTTCTTTTTAGCTACATGTGCAAGACTCAAATTTAATTTTGTATTATCAATAGTAAACTTTTGTACATATGAAGGACATTGCCACAAATGACAGGATGAGGTATCAAATGCACAAGCTCTTTGATAGTTTTGAAGACTGCCACAAGGGAATCTGCACTGTACATAAGGGCAATTGCAGGATACTTGAAGAATCACTTACATTTGCCATGTATGTACACTATGCTGATGGATCAGTTGAGGACACAAAGGATAGCAATGAGGAACAGGAAACAAAAGATAAGCCGGACCTACCAAAGTCGAAATAGAAGATTGACCCGAAAGAGGAGGAGCTTGCAGTTGCAGCATTGGATCTAGTGGCCTTAAAAAATGAGACTCTACGAGATGATGTCCTAGTGGTGTTATAAAAAAATTTGACCAAAGTAAAAGGCATAAATATGTGTGTGTGCTTGTATGTGTGGCAATAGTATCATAAAATATGGTGTGCATAAGGCCCAGGGTTGAGGTGGCAGGGCATGACCATGTGCCACGCTTCCATGTAAGAGGACCCATAAGGTGTGTTGTACATAATCCATGGTAGTAATAATATAAAATGATAAGGTGGCATGGGTCCTCCATGGACCACCCCTCCACCTAGGCAGTCCCATGCCTGCATTTAGTGAGATATGGCCCAAGGACCATGGGAGAAGTAATATAAAATAGGTGGAGATCGATATTATATTGGATTATTCCCTCCATGTAGGATAGGCCCATGTGGGGGGGGTGTAGAAAGTCCAAAAATGCAAGTTAAATAATGGGAAAGTAGGATGAGGTGGCAAGATTCCTTGTGCCAACCCTCCACTTTCCTCCTAGATGTTTGAACGTATTATAAAATTGGGAAGAAGCCAAGGGAGTATCTTAGAGTTGGGATATGGGGGTTGAGTATGTGGAAAAATGAGGCAAAGGGTTGTCACACACAATTGAGAGTGCGTAACCACCTAGCCCACATGGGACACTCTTCCACACACACCATGCATGTGGGAGGATGCATTTATTGGGAGAGACCCCCTCTCTTGGCTATAAAAGGAGGGGGCTATTCCTTGATGGAACAGGCTCATTCTTGTAAAGCCACCTAGCTAGTACTTTGATTTCCCCCCCCATCTTTCCAATAAAGCATCACTCTCTTCCCTTGATGTCTCCATCTCTACATTCCACATCCCATCATGTACATGCTCCTCTTCCCCCTCTTCCTTCCCCCTTGTGCCATAGTCCCCCTCCTTATTCCCACCCCTCTTAATCTTTTTTTCCCCACCTATGTTAATGCTTCTTCCTTCACGTTCCCTTTTCCTCCATGGCCCTCGAGCATCGCAATGCCTAGCATCTAGCCTCATGCATTGAATTCTTTTTTAGTTAATAGAACTGGTGTGGCTGGTGGGATCAAAATCTCCATGGCTAGTGGTGTAAAATTCATTACTCCTACAGCTGGGTGTAGTTCTGTAGTACCTTCCGTGTGCGGTTCTTTGCTTCTATGCCTCAAATCTGCGTATCTTTTGCTCACAGTTCTCCCTCTCTATGGCTGCAGAACTTCTCAGTTTCTACACCTTTATCCTGTGGTTCATGCGCATCTTCTGGGTTCCTACGACTTCAGCCTGCAGTTCCTGTGCATCTTCTGGGTTCCTGCGCGTCTCTTGTGCAGCGCCATGCGTCTTTTGGTCGATCGCGCCTGTAAAATCGCTCCTGCGCATCTGCAACACCCGCATGCCCCCTGGTCACAGCTAGCGCATCTATGCATCACGGACAGATCGCCACTATTTTCCTAAGTTCCTACGTTTTCTAGTGCACCTGCACATCGTGGATAGACTTTTTGGGCTCCTGCAAAAGATCTCATGCCCTATCCTCTTCTTCTCCTTCTCTTCTCTTCTCCTCTCCTCTCTTCTCTTTTTATTAAGGAGTGGGAATTGAACTGGAAGAAGCTGAAGGTGATGTGCAAGCTCTCCAACTATTGACATTTGTCATGGCATTCTTGTTTGCCTTGATGAACAACCTCATGCAGCGCCGTGTCTCTAACCCTCACTTGTAAAGATGGATGCGATATCATGAGGGTTGGTCCTTTTAAGATTGTCTACGAGCTATTCTATGTTGAAGATTCTTCCCGTGTAGTATTTCACAATAACACCAGTCACACCCTACCCTGCCTATGTGTGCTTTGTGCATGTATCTTCACCTAGTTTTCAATTCAAGCTACCTCTTTCCATTGTTTGCCAATAGATAAGCCTCATTTCGACTCTCTCTTTTCCATTTTTCAAACATGGCTGACATTCCCATGTTCTGTGGACGGGTTGAAGAAAATCCAAATAAGTATCTTGTGGCCTTCAAGCACCGTTGTGTTTCTCTCAACTTTCTTTTTGAAGATAGATGGCTGTTGGTTCTTCCCACATTTCTAGAGGGTTTGGCTCAAGTGTGGTATGAGAAGTAGGCCGATGACATTCACCAAAGATGGCCAAGGTTAACAGCAGCGATGATTGAGTATTTCGGCAAAGAAGAGGAGCCGCAGAATGTGTACTTGAAAGTGGCAAACTTGAAGCAATCAGAAGGTGAGACGATGCATCAATATGTGGATCGAGCGGCCATGCTCTTGGACCGTTTAATTGCCACGCAGGACGACAATGCTAAATTTCGAGCTAAAATGACTCAGCATGTGCTGGCTACCTTGTAGCAGGAGCAAGTGATGAATTCCACCTCAAGCTTAAATGGGAGAATCCAGAAACTATGGTGCTAGTACATGAGATTGCTCAAAACTTTGATAAAGTTCAGTCTGACCTCGCTTCCAAGATTATGATTGTCCCTCCGCAACCCCCTCAATTCTTGCAACAACTTGGGGGGTCTAACTCATGGGCATACCCCCACCCCTCGTCAGGGATGTATCCACCGCCTCCACCTCAAATATATGGTCCTCCCTTAGATGCTTACCCTCAACAAGGAGTATATCCTCAACCTCTGCCTGGAAGATTTCCCCATCCTCGCCCAGGAGCCCTCCTCCTTCCTACTCCCCCAGCCCCTCCTGCTAAAGAACCTGGAGTCAATGACCTAGCCAAGGCCCTGAATGATCTTTGGCTTGAGATGGTGGGCATCAGAAATCAAGCGAATTGCCCTCCAAGAGAACGTGCCAATGTTGTGTGCTACGAGTGCCACCAGAA
Source organism: Dipteris shenzhenensis (assembly GCF_047967505.1). Lineage (NCBI taxonomy): Eukaryota > Viridiplantae > Streptophyta > Polypodiopsida > Gleicheniales > Dipteridaceae > Dipteris > Dipteris shenzhenensis. The sequence goes on along the minus strand of NC_141603.1, from coordinate 20,574,404 downwards.
GGGTCATTATCGCACGGAATGTCCCAATATTCCAAGGGTGAATCTTCTAAGTGAATCAAGCACCAAGGATTCTGACATAGATATCCTTGACCTCAGGAAAAGAAGTCATACCACCTTGGACCCCTCTCCAAACCGTGGACCAGGCCGCCCCAGGAAGAAGGTGTCCTTCTCAGAGCCCTTAGATGCTGAGATGGAAGACCCACCAACAAAGAAGACTAAAAGATCTCGTAGGAGTAAGTGGTCGCCCTCGGATTTTCCCATCGGCTCGGAGCAAGAGGACTATTCGATCGTTTAGGACCTTGCTCATCGGTCTTTGAGCATCACGCTCCCTCAACTTATAGCATTAAGTCCTAAGGTGAGACGTGAGTTGCAACAAGGGCTCTCAACAAGGAGGAGCAAGAAAAAGGGAAAGGTACGAGAGGTCTCTTCTATCTCTGAAGAAATTGATCGGCACCCACATACAATAGATGTCATCATAGATAATTGATGTGTCAAAAGTGTGTGTGTTGATGGGGGAGCTGCATGCGATTCATGAAGAAATTGAATTTGAAATGCACAAGGTGTTCCTCCACTCGAATCAAGGTAGCAGATGGTCGACAACTTGCCACCCTGGGAGTCATTGAGGATTTGCCCATCACTATCAATGGGTTGACCACCACCATCAATTTCTATGTAGTGGACATCGAAGATACATGCAGGAGTTACCCAGCCATACTTGGGAGACCATGGTTGAGAAAGAGTGATGCAGTCAGCTATTGGAAGACAGGACAGGTCTTTAGGTGCTTTTAAGGAGAAGATCCCGACGCAACCAGGTGCCACTGAACCAAAAGAAGAAGAGGAGCAAGACAGTGATACTCTCTCATCCTCGGTGTCTCAATCAATGGAAGAATCAGACCAGGGGGAGGAGTTCTCAGAGGAGGAAGTTTACATGATGGGGGTATCTCCGACCCCACCACCTGTAGAAAAGGTAACAACTAGTCCTCAATAGCTTGAATCTATGCTTTCCCCAAACCTCACTCCAAGTGAGAAAGACAAGTTCCTAGAAATGTTCAAAGATTTCCCTGACCTCTTCGCAACTAGCTACCGCCACCTTCGCCATGTGACTACCATAGAGCAGAAGATAGAGTTGAAGCTTGATGCGAAGCCTGTGGCTTAGAAGTATCAGAGATTAGGGCCCCTACAGACATCGCGATGCTTTGCGCTCATAGTTGCAGAAACTTGTAGAAGCTAGGTTTATTGTTCCTGTGCACAATAGTGAATGGGTTTCACCAGTGGTAGTCACCCCAAAGAAAAACAACAAGTGGCTGGTCTGCATCGACTATAAGAAAGTCAATGCAGCCAACAAGAGGAACCATCATGCTCTTCCCTTTCAAGACCTCATTCTTGAGAAGGTAAGTGGTCATGAGATGTATACTTTCTGTGATGGTTACTCCAGGTTTTATCAAATCAGAATTGTTGAGGAGGATGTGCTTAAAACCACATTTGCCACACCTTGGGGGACATTTGCATTCAAAGTAATGCCATTTGGCCTCACCAATGCTCCTGCTACCTTTCAAAGATTTATGCAGATGGTGTTTGCTCCTTATTTGAGGGTTTTCTTGGAGGTGTTTTTAGATGATTTCTGTATATTCTCGGAAGGTAAGGAGCACGTCATGAAGGTTAGGTTGGCCTTCCAAAGGGTCAATGATGCGAATGGCAGCCTCAACCCTAATAAATGCACCATTGGAGCCACTCAAGGGAGGTTACTAGGACATATTGTCTCATCTGAGGGCATCAAGCCTGACCCCAAGAAGGTAGAAGCTATCCTCAAGCTCTCCCCGCCAACAAATAAACGTCAGGTACACTCATTTGTCAATCTAGCAGGATACTATCGCCGCTTCATTGATCAATATGCTGCTTTGACGCGACCCATGACTATGCTATTAAAAGATGGAGTTGATTTCTCTTGGGATGAGGATTGTGATCATGGGTTTGTATAAATCAAGAGTGCTCTGGCTTCAGAACCCATTCTACGCAATCCTGATTAGTCAAAGACCTTCTATATCAATCCTGGGTTTGGTGAGCACACTCTAGCGGGTATTCTTCTCCAACAAGGGGAGGATCGGTTCATGTATCCCGTTCGATTTGCTTCTCGATAATTGCTCGAAACTGAACACCGCTACTCTGAGGCTGACAAGCATGCTTTGTCTTTGGTATTTTGTATTGAAAAATTTAAGCATTATGTGGCTGGAAAGTCCATCATAATCTGCAGCAATTGTCTTGCAAAGCAGGTTCTTCAATCACCAAATCTCATGGGCCGGTTGGCCAAATGGTTGGTAGTTTTACGAGAATATGATTTCTCTTTCAAAATTGTAAAAGGAGGTTGTTCCAACTTGAAGAATGCTTTGATTGATTTAGAGGAGTGCCTCGATGTAACCCTTGTAGCGGATATAGAAGTTGGGGATCCATGGTATGGTGGTATCTATAGGTTTCTGACCGCTTTCTCCTTTCCTCCAAAAAGTACTATCTATGAGAGAAAGAAAATCTGTAGAGATAGTAGGTGCTACACTCTCTTTGATGGGGTGTTATATCGTCAAGGCCTGGATGGGGTACTAAGACGGGCCATTAATGCAAATGAAGTACCTAAGGTATTAAAGCATTATCATACAGCTAAGAAGATTTTACATGGTGGGTACTATTAGCTGACCTTGTTCAAGGATGTTACTATGTATTGCAAAACTTGTAAACCATGCCAATTCTTTGGTAGGAAGGATTTGCGTCCTGGGCAACATCACCCAGTGATGTCCATCCATCCGTTTCAGAAGTGGCGAATAGATTTTGTTGGGCCCCTACCCATGACTGTCCGCAAAAAGAAGTATCTTTTGGTAGCCACTCAGTATGTTACTAAGTGGGCTAAAGCTATCACCCTCCCCACTGCAAATGGTAAGGCAGTTTCAAATTTCATATTTGAACGTATTTGCACAAGGTTTGGGACACCCATGGAAATAGTATCTGACCATGGTATTGATCACCTCACTTCTAGCATCTATCATCCAACGTCCATGGGACAAACGGAGTAGACCAATGGTCTCTTTTGTAAATCCATGGGAAAGCCACAGGGAACAGGAGCCAATGGGATCTGAATGTCACTGAAGCTATGTGGGCTTAAACATCACTCATAAAACATCTTCAGGTCACACTTCTTTTGAGTTGGTGTACGGTACTGAGGCAGTTTTACCACTAGATGCATTTTGTGCCATGGAGTGTGATTTCTCCATTCCCTGTGTGGACCAAATTGCAAGGCATTCGTATTTTTTTACAAAGAAAGGAAGGTGATTATAGATTATATGATGTTTTGATACATAGGCAAGTGAGCATTAGAATATATAAAACTAACATTGTTTGCTTTTTTAAAAAACATGCACAAAAACAGGATATTGTTCTTACCATGTAATGAGTGATGTTACATGTTGTCCAAGCCTCTTTCATTGCCTTTTAAAAACTCTTTACTACTTCTTTAGATGCTTGTTAATCATTTTTGCTAAATGTAGCTTGGTCACAAAAAACAAAGAGCTTATCTATGCATTTCCACACTTTTGCCTTGACATCTCTTGCCAATCCATCTGCTTGATGATCTTTGACAGCATTGTGTACTTTTCTCCACAAGTTATACTTTATCCTTATACATATGTTGTTTTACTGCCATTTATTTTTCTTTTCTTTGGATGAGACAAAAATCTTCTAGCCTTTACTTCACCAATAGATGACTTGATAGGGACAGCTTTTCCATTTGTAGATTTTTAAAGATCCTTTGTAGTATGTACATCTCCTCCATGGAGACCAATTTTCAATAGCATTTCTTCTAATGATTGTAGTGCCTCTTTTCTTCTGCTCTTGGGACGAAGTTTCCATGCAAGTCCAATATATAGGAAAACTAGTTTCTCAATGATCCTACATAATGCATGCAATGTACAAATGTGAACATTGCATAATGGGATCTCAAGAACTGCTTTGAAATTTTTACTTTATCTCTGTTGGGTGCTCTTTTCCACCATTTAGAATGTAAGATGTGTTGGTTCATTGTAGTACAAGCAAGGAGACTTTGAGTTACCCCCTTTGCTTATAACGAACATACACTTCAGTGTCATCAAGTCACCTGCCATATGCCATTCAATTTGAAAATTACCCTTCCCTGAAACATGAAGATGGTGTCCTTGGACTTGACTCTTTATAATTAATGGTATATCTGTTTAATGAAATACCTAATAAAGTATTGCATGGTCCTCAATATTCACCTGTAATTTTAAACCACAGGTTTACAAGATATACGATATAAAATTTATAACATTTCTAGCAAAGACTAATTTGGAAGACGATAGTTTACATACCTCAAATTAGTCCAACCACCATACGTGCTTTTCTGACTGGACACTGAAGTACTTTGAGCTAGACTTTGTGATCGATTAATCAAGTGCTTGATTCATCAAAGTGATAGAAACTCTCTTTATCTTTAATTTCACACTCATCGAGCTTCACAACAAACTTCAAAACTCCTTTACATTCTTCAAATGTGATACTATAAAACTCAACCATTAGTCTCTGCAATTGTTCAAGATCTACAAAAATATTATTCCAAGCATTATATGTAGTGTTTCCCTTTTCACTTTCATATACACTTTCGATATGAAAGTACTGTCCAATGAACTTATCAATTTCTTGATTGAGATGACCTCGTTCCTTCCACACTTGTGCTGGTGTTGGTAACAACACAAGTTTTATCTGTTGATCTTTTAATGTTGATGACACAACTCTAAATATTGAAGCATGTCTCTTTCTACTCACTCCTCACATTAAGAGCCTCGTGAATTTTTGTGACATCACCTTTACTTTCTGATACAAAGTGTTCAAGAACTTCACGTTTTACCTTCGTAAACTTTTTTTCCTCCATCATGTTCTTTGCAACAACAGTGGAGACTATAACCCTTACTTTTTTTTACGGGAATTAAATTAGGATCAATATTTTCTTTCTAAGGTCTCAAAATTTCCGTGCAACAAGTACACTTTGCAATATCACAGATTTTCTTGCAAGACACACACATATACAAATACAATGGCTAAACAAGATGTACTCTTACCTTGCTTTTTGTACTCTGTGCTTACATCCTCTAGTGCCAGCTTTCAACTACGCAATGTTTCGAATTCTCTTGCTTCGTTGTCTTCTCCAAAAACCGTTCTCTTCATTCTTGCTCTTCGTAGCTCATTCTTTGTCTTTGAATGCTCTTCGATTTTCCTTTGCAGCTGCTTTTTTAAGTTTGAATTTATCGACATTTCTTGCGCCTTCCCCATTCTTTCTCGACATATGATGTCTTGTACATTTTCGTAGTTGAATGTTGAGCCGAAATGTATCCATACATTCCATTGTTCCCATCACCCACAAACCTCAATAGCGTTGTCGGATTAGAAAATAGAGAGCTCAAATTTCTCAATGGACATTTTGGGTAAATCTGTCCATCGCACCATAAGTCGATATGCTGGGAGCCTTCTCTTCCCATGTTTTTCTTTCGCTCAGCATTTCAAGCAAAACCTTTCCTCTTTTCTGTAGTGGTGCCTATTGTTCTTCTAAATCAATGTGCAAATGGTGTAGTCGCCTCTTTTGAGGTTCTTCAGCAATATGGTTGCACGCAACCATTTCATGAGGGTTGGTTCTTCATCTTGTCTGCTTTTATAAAACTCAACTAATCTTTCGCAGTAACCATTCAAATATTTGAAAAAAAACAGATTAGTGATGGGTTCTTTATGAAAGGCCGCCAGAACGCCGTCGAAAGAGATGCTAAATCTATATGGAGAGTTAAATGCAACATCTTCTCAATTATTTGAAAGGACTTTATTCCTCCCTGGACTGACATCCTTAAACTGACAGATATTCGTATTTTATTGCTTTCTCCACATTTTAGAAGAGAGATAAAAGAGAAAATAGCGAATTTCTTACAGGGCCCCAAAATGAGCTCTCTTTTTTCCTAATATGGTTTAGAGACTCCAGCTCTAGGACAAGGCTAAAAAACTACACAAGTAGGTGCAGAGTCAGAGCATCACACAACTGCTCAAGAACTTTTTCTTGACCCCAAATTCTCGCCCCACAACGATCATTTGTTTTTCACAGTATGAAGTTTTTGACAAAAGGCACATAGAGTTCACTCCCACGTTAGTCCAACACTGCAGACCAATCACCCCTAGAGAGTATATTTTTTGTAAGACTACCTTTCGTTCCATTGCGGCTTGATTGGGCTATCATCCTACTCCATTACAGCAGCAGCTTTCTTGCTACATTTCAATCTTCTCAGCTTTCTTGCATCATTCCGATGAAGCTTGGATGGTATGCCGACGATGACGATGACGATGACGAGAAACTGGAGCAACAGCATAACCAGCACCAGGGGCAGGAGCAACAGCAGCAACTGATGCCCTCCAACATCACCATCCTGGGGCCTAACTTCGATGCAATAGAGTTGTTGGGATCAGAAGCCTTCGAGGTGCACCGTATCCCAACACAGACACATCAAGGACAAGTTTGCCTGCAAGTTCTTGCCCAACCACCCCGACCATCTTCCTTCCGTCATGGCAAAGCTCTACATCATGCACCACCTCTCTGCTCCTCCTTAGCACTACGCCCCCATCATCTGCCTACGCGTCCTCCTTACCCATCACCTCTCCCACCTCGACCTCGTCACAGTCACCTCGTCGTGCACAAAGACAGCAAGTCACAAAACATTCTTTTGCTCCACCCCTCTGACCTCTCTTCCATGCGCCTCGCAAACTTTGGTGTGTCTACCCCCCTCCATCACCCCTCCCAGAGGTTGTCCGACCGCGTAGGCACGATCGACTACGTTGCTCTCGAGGTGGTGGCTCGGGGTTATTCTTCACGGGTTGACATTTGGAGCCTCAGAGTGCTCTTATACGAGATGCTGAGCAGCACCTTGTCTTTCCCATGTGCCTTGACCTCCGACGACGACGAGCGACGGTCCTTGGGATGTGTTGGACATCGGTGATCGGGATGTGCCCTTGGATTGCCCACCTTGGCACCTCATCTCCACGACCACGAAGCAGCTTCTCCATGCCATGCTCTCCAAGTACCCATTACGCAGGCCATTGCTTCACTACCTTTCCTAGCATCCCTGGATGCTCAGGCACCACCGCTCCAATATCACAGCCTTAAAGCCTTGTAGTAGCATGGCTGCAATGCAGTTTGAAGGTAGGAGGGTGTGGAAAATAGGGTGTTTTTGAAAATAGGACTGTGTATTTTATGGCAAGAAAAAAAAAACAAACAAACAAAGAACCCCCCCCAAAGAAAAGGCCTGCAAAAAGTAAAATGCCAAAGTGTGATGATAAAAGCCCACTGGATGCAGTTTTGGGGGAAAGCTTAGTTTTTGGGCTTCTGGAAGAACCAGCATTGTAGTTTTTCTGCAGCCTTTGGGTAAAGAGGCCTCTCTTCATCTAGGGGTAACTAGGTTGTCATAATAATGATGACAAGGCAAAAGATACAGCACACATTATCTTCTTCCCAAGGGAATGACCACTGTGCAAATCTTCATATCAGAGACCTGGACACAGGTGCATGCTTAGATGGCTTAAATGATTCTACTGTAGATCTTCATATCAGAGACCTGGACACAGGTGCATGCTTAGATGGCTTGAATAATTCTACATACGTCTCCGAGTGTAGCCTACATATGTAGACCAAACCCACAGCTTCCCTCTGTAGTAAATTTGGACCAAGTTTATGAGATGAGCTAGAAAAACTCTTAGATGCCGGATTCATCTACAAGATAGAGCACACTAATTGGGTTTCACCCATCGTCATTGTGCCTAAACACAACAAGAAGCTCAGAATATGCGTAAACTTAGAGAATGTGAATGCCGCCACAATTAGGGATCACTATCCCCTAAAATGAGGCTTGGAAATACCTAGCAACTTTGCAGTGAACATTGATTCTTTGAATCATTGTAAAGTTAGAGCAGAAAATTCTTTTAAAGATTTCAATGTTGACTGTCCACACAACGAAGAGGAAACTTATGGAGTGAGAGAGCAAGATTATAAAACAGTGAAGAAAAGGAGAACAAACTTTCACAATACAGAAGACAATCTGCATCACAATCAAGGATAAGATGCGATTTCAAACATAGTACATGCCTCAGGTTCCAGCTGATTTCAAATGCAAAAGAGAATCTTAGCGGACACAACACACAAAGGAATATACAGATCAACTAATGGTACTACACAGAAGGGAAAGATTACCAGCATAAACAATACAGAAGCCTACGGTGAGTGCATTGGCCATGGGCCGGATGGCTGTGTTGATGGGCATCATACAGGCTTGTTTCTCAGAACTCCACCTACCAGGTTTGTCAGGGCGGTCCAAACATGTTAGATGCAAAGCACAGAAAGGGATGGTCATTACCTCTCCCCTAAACCTGCACATCCCCTGAAAAATGATATCAATCAACTAGGAGAATTGGATTATGGCTCAGTTCACTCCGTCTTTATCATAGTGGAGAATGAATGGCAGAAGAAGAAAAAGGAACCAATCAAGTAGTATGGGATTTGACACTTAAGTGGCAGAAATCAAGAATTGTGAACAATCATTAACCCAGTTAAAATGGAAGGACACTTCTGGATCACAATTGCCATGCCAGGAAAATCCAAAAGGCCAAGCAGATCTACCTCAATGGTCACACCATGTATCTTCCTCAGCCTGAAGGACCCACTCTTTCCTCACATTCAGCTAGACGTCTTCGTGCCTACCTACCTGCCTGCCTTCCCTCACGGCTTCAGTGATATTTCCTGCTCGGAGGAGGCCATCGTGATGGAGGGTATGGATCCCAGTTAAAGGGGCACGCGGGAGCAGCTTGCCTTACCCAGCATACGCAACCAACACTAAAAAGCTGCCAATCTCAATAATAAAATGCAACACCATCTGCTTGCTTAGCTTCTTTTGTTGGGGGCATATGCTGGGAGAGGGATGCATGCTCATAATGTGCTCCACTTCTCGTGATCCATTTCTACTGTCATTGTGTGGTTGGCTGCACCTTTGGCAGGAATGCTTGCTGAAGAAGGGGGGGAACAGCAGCGCAAGGCCGGCCAGATGAAAAGCACAAGAACCCCTCTCACTGTGGTTTAAGATGACTACTCCAATGAGAGACCATCTGGCTTCAAAATAGCTCTATCTGGAAAACCTAAGCTTGTGACATCTCAGAGACTAACAAGATCTAAAGCAAAAATGGTGGGATCTGCTCCAGGTTTGTTTGGGGATGGGATCAAAATATGTGATTTGAAAAGGCCAAAGAAGAAGAAGAAAGCTGCAGTTTTGGATCCATATATGGCCTACATATGCACACCGAAGGCACAGCTCCCCTCTACAGTAAATTTGGACAAACCTGGCTTAATAAGAGGAAGAATAACAGTTAGAGACACCAAGCATCTTCCAGTGTACATTGATTCTTTGAACCTTCCTTTAGACTTGTGAATGATACATTCATAATTTTGTTGAGCCATGTCATAGACCCCCTTCTCTTGAAAGAGCTGGAACTTTTCATGTACAGGTTAATGGGGAATTCAATGAAGGCAAATAGGTGCAAGATCAGATATAGTACATCCCTCAGATTCAGCTGAGGTAGACCACACATGAACAATGAAAGGAATTTTATTTTTTTCAAATGTAAAAGAGAAACCTCAGCAGCCACAACACAAAAGGAACATACAGGTCACTTCCTCCAACTAATACTAGTGCACAGAAGGGAAAGACTGACAACATAAACAAAACAGAAGCCTATGATGAGTGTGTTGGCCATGGGCAGGATGGCTATGTTCATGGGCGCCATACAGACTTGTTGCTCACAACTCCACCTAGCAGGTTGGGCGCTCCAAAAATGTCAGATGCAAGCAGAACAAGGATGGTCATAATTTCTCTCAGTCAACAAGGAGAACAGGATTTCCTTTGCATGGCTCGGGTCACTCCATCTATATCACAGGGCAGAGTGAAGAGCAGTAGAAGAAAAAGGAACCGATCAATATGCATTTGACACTTACAAAGGTAGAAATCAAGAATTGTGGACAATGGAAATACAATTGTGATCTCCCTCTTCTGGGTCAGGAAAACCCAAAAGGCCAGGCAGATCTACGTTAATGGTCAAAACAAGTATCTCCTCAACCTGCAGGATGGACATGATAAATCCACTCTCAGTTTTCACAAACCATGGATCAGCCTTCATAAGGGGAATGGCACAAGGCTATATGAAGAGTTGTATTGTGGTTTCAATGATGATTGTGTTTTAAAAATGAGTTTTGGAGATTTGACAAATCCTAGAAAGTTCCACACTGCAATTCTGAATTTCGTGTGGTGAAACAAGGATAGTTGTCTTAGTAATTTTGGTCTACATAGAAAGGAACGAGAACACACAAGCTCTAAACGATTTCATTCAAGAAGCTCTTGCGTCTAGAAGAAATTTAACTACAGAAACTATGTGCAAAGAACTCAGCAGGAAGCCTGTAAAAGAACACGACATCGAGCTGAGTTTCCCTTTTTTCCCTACAGATGGAAAGCTCGTCGAGAGTCTAGTGACCGAAATTTTTATGGCTGCAAAAGACGTCCATCCCGAACAAGGAAATGACCTTCAAGACTACTGCGAGGCTGTCCTGGCATTCGTTAGCTGCCAGGACAGCCTTGCATTAGGCTTGAAGGTCATTTCCTTGTTCAGCAAGGACTTCTTTGGCAGCCATAAAATTTTTGGTCACTAGACTCTTGGCGAGCTTTCCATCTGTAGGAAAAAAAGGAAAACTCTCCAGCTCGATGTCGTGTTCTTTTACAGGCTTCTTGCTAAGTTCTTTTCACACAGTTTCTGTAATGAAAACTCTTCTAGACGCAAGAGCTTCTTCAATGAAATCGTTGAGAGCTTGTGTGTTTCGTTCCTTTCCATGTAGAACCAACGTCTTATATGACTCTATGTGTTCTCATTCCTTTCCATGTAGCCACGCAAAAGTCAACATCCCCAAAAGGCTCAGGAGCTGTCAAGATCAACAAGAATCAAATCTCAATTTCCAAGATACGTCACAGAACATGGTAGTCGCAGGTCTCTGACATTGTAGCAAGAGGACACAATTGACCTTTAGCCTAACTCTGTGGGCGTACAATCTTAAGAAAATTCTCCTTACAGAAATCCTTACAGAAATTCAAACTCCTTTTGCACGGCTTCTTCAAGAGGTGATGGTTTTCAAACCTAACTCCTACAAAAGCTAAAAGGCTTCTTTCTATTATACATCCATATTCTCTTGCATATGGTCAAGAATCAACATTGTCTGCAAGTGGTAAATTTAAGGAACTGGCAGCAAGTTTCTTAACACAGGTGGAAAATTTTATGTAATCATGACTTGCCTTTATGGAAGTTCTTCTAAAGCGAGCAATACCGTCTTTTGTATCCCTTTATATAAGCTGTCAAATTTCCCCTCTCAAAAAAGGACCTAATCAACTAGCTAGAGATTAGCTGTATGTCCACCAATACCTCGCTAGCTAGCAGTTATATTTGAAATTCAAAATAGCAATGTAGTAACCTCCATGTAGTTGCCCAATAACTCAGCTATAGCTCCAACTATAGTTGTTGCCCATCATTCAATGCCAATTGTATCAATAGCAGATTATCTAAATCAAGGTTTTAACAAGCCCCTTAGAATCAACGAGTTGAATTGCTTAGTGAAAGGCATTTGATCTAGACATGGTTACGAGTGCTTTGCATGCAATAAAATGGTTGGCAAGGCCTAAGTACTGTAGATCTTGTAGATCTTAATTCCATCAATTAACCTGCCAATTCTGGCCACAAAAGCTTACTCCAGAAGGACTGTTGTAATCCCACAAACTTACAAGTGTGTATTTTTCCTACTACTAGTTTGAACTATTCATCTTGCTTGGCTTAGCAAATAAGATAAACTCTACACACAAAAAAGTAAATTAAGAATATATCAATCTATCCAAGATATTAAGTGTCCAACTCCATTTCATTAGTCGTTACCTATCACAAATGGCTAATCAAGATAAAGGCCTTCCTTTTATATTATCAATTCAATTAGAACTTGAATTTTCTAGCTTATAAGCTAAGAAAACCAATAAAAACAAAAAAGTAGATTGTTCATTAAAAATACTCCCATAGTAAGGGGAGTAGTGGGCATTGCATTGAATACCTCCTAGTTAAGCATATGCTCGAAAATAACTTGGTGAAGTAGAGGGCATCAAACGAGAACATTTGGTAGTGGTTCTAGAATCTTGTGGACACCAAAACATATCATCATGCATTCATTAAAATGGTATAGGTAGACTGAGTACCGTTGTCATCCTCTTCACAACATCTATATGATCTGTGAAAGCATATCCCACTAGTTGCAATATTTAGTCTAGAAAAGTATTCAATTAACAGATACATAAACACAAGTTTGTAATTCCAGGAACTACCCTTCACGATGAGACTTGTAATTCACTCTCATCTCATGCGAGGGTGCAAAGTCTTTGGTAGTTCCCACATCCATATCAATTATAATAACACAACAACTAGCTCCATGTAAAAAGGAAATTGATAAGAGACTGCTATTTTCGAGTTATAAGGTGATAGAATGTAAAGAGGTAAGTAAGTATGAAACAAGTAAAAGGCAGGAGAGGTATGAAGCATGGGAAGAATGCAAATCGATGGGGAGGGACAAGGCAATTTTGATTTCATCAAGGTAGACTTGAACAGTTTCCATAAAGGGACAACAACATGCTCACATTCCTTCTTCCTAGGACTGTGAGCATCATCCAAGTGAATGCTAGTAGAAGAGGACTTTTAACATACAACGGCAATTTATATCACTTGTCTTGCCAAAATAGCTTAGCTAGATGAGGCTTCTCCACTATATATGAGCTCAAATATTCACATGATGACTTTTGTAGAGAGAATTAGGAGGCTCTAATCATGCTGATCCATTATCTGCCACAAATGCCAAGTGTCCAATGGACAGGCACCACCTACATGATTTTAGACAAGGACCGCCGACTGCTGGCGCTCATCGATATTACCTTCCATGGACGAGACCGTACCATTTTGCACTTCCGAAATCCCCATGTTTCCACTGAGGAACTTCACAGGGAGGGCTTTAAGATCTGGAGACAGAGGGTGGCCACAGACTACGGAACCTTGGCTAGTCCTTCACATCAGCATACGCAGCAGCCGGAATCTTTCCTCGCCAGACCTATAAAGAGGTTGTGAAACACGTCTTTGCAAGAGGCTGCAAAGTGCCAGAAAACCTAACAGCAGTGATATCTATCCCACTATTTCCACAGCAACTCTATGGATCTGATGACAATCTAGGAGTGAAAACTTTTGAACCAAATCAAGTTCAAGGATACACATGTTTAGCAAGAAGCACATAACCAGCACAACCTCAAGCCACAAAAATTAATGAGCACCAGGGGCCTCGCATAAGATAGGAAAGAATGGAGCATGATGCTGAAATTGAACAAAACATAGAGCAAGAGGCTGCGTTTCGCATAGCACTCAAACAAATGCTTATGCTAGCAAACAATGGTGGGAAAAACAATTCTTGGGGGAAAACCGTCTCTCTATATGTTCTCTTGCAATTTTACACCTGTGTCTAGAGCAACAGCCACCCCCAAAGCTCCAAAAAACATAATCAGTGGTTCTTCCCAACCACAACAACAGGTTACGAAATGGTAGAACGGAAGACCAAGCTCAGGCAAAGAACAACAATCCCTACCCCTCCAAAAAAATCAAAGCTTCTAAAAACATCATCAGTGGCTCTTCTCAACCTTGACAACGGGTTGCAAAATGGAGGTTGTGAAACACACTGCAAACGGCCAGCAAAGATCTAAATTCAACAGGATCCCAGAGCAACTCCGAACAAGAGGTGAAAGCTACATAGTGTCAATTGCATTAAATCATGGTAGCAGAAGCTGAAGACAGAGAAACAAACAAGCAAAGCAGACCCTACCCAGGAATGGAAAGAATGGAGCATGACCCTGAAATCGAGGCAAACATACAGAAATTGGACTTTCCCACAGCACCTCAACAAAATTCCTACACTAGCGATAGCATGAAGAAGGCAAAGGAGACGCTGAGCCGCAGGCAGGGGTCCAGGGGGGGGCGGGTGAAGAGACGTGAATATGCCTACACGTACATCCAGATTCCACCCCACCCTGCACACAGCAGCATATGATGAACCAGCTATAATCGAAGTTGACCAAATCCACTGTGTCACTAGCAATAAGGATGAGCATGAAGAAGGCAAAGCAGGCGCTGAGCCACAGGCGGGGGTGCAAGGGGGGTGGGTGAAGAGACCTACACGTACATCCAGATTCCACCCCCACCCTACACATAGCAGCATATGACGAGCCAGCTGTAATCGAAGTTGACCAAATCCACTGGACACAGAATTGACAATTTGGATGTGTCATCTTAACAAAATTTGGATATGCCATCTTAAATGGCATGCTTGGTATGCTTGCAGCTATTGTAGAGTCCACAATCTTAAAAGAACCTTTACAAATTTAATATTTGACAAAGGTTATCCTCATATTCAACAATTTCATGTGCATAAAGAAATCAACCCGCCACAGATCTTATTCCATTATTTACAGTGAAAATACAGTCTATCAGAAATATGCCCAACAAAACAAGCACTGTTACACCAGGAAATTTGATAAAAACTCAACGCTCTTCCTAGCGTTGTGACCCATGAATCACCATCTTGTCACCCCTCCATTTTGGAAAATGAGATGCCTTCATCAGTCTCCAGTCATGTCTATAAATTGCCAGTTTTATTTATATACTAGCAAACAATCAATTCTATAAATATTCTTGGAAAGCATCCCTAGTTTAGGAATATATATAGCAAAGAAGTTCAGACTCCACCCCAGAGCATTAATAAATTTTCAGAAGAACAAGGGTTCTGTCACTCGCACCATTGCTCTTCAAACTTAGGAACTCCAGCAATTCACCATGCTGACAGAACATGTATGTCTCTTACCCATGAAAATCACAAAAGCTACATAGATTCTTCACTTCATCAACTGCAGCAGCCACCACTCGGAGAGCCCGAGGCATCCCCTTTCCCTGCTGTTCCCGGTCTTGTTCCACCTCCATAACCAACTTTGATACCATGTGACTGCAAAGATGTTCAACCATTGAATGAGGCTTTATGCTTTTCAAAAGCATCAAGTAAAAGTCTACTCTTTTCAAGTAAAGAAATAATTAAATCATCAACAAAAATAAAATCACAAATATATACCTTGCATTCTTGCTGTGCAGGAGTCGCTAAAATTAAGTGTAGCAGTCATTGACCATTATTATTACTTTTTGCCCCTTAATATTTCCATCCATCGTCATTAAATCATGAGGACCAAACGTGGGCTGCCACATTGCGGATGATAGGCAACACATAAGGGTGATATCCTCACGATAAACCTTAAACTCTGTACTTTTAAGCGGTGACACTTGGCAGTTGTTTTGGTGAAGCTTTATTTGGGGCTTTAGCTCCGGTCTTTTGATTTTTTGGGCAGTTCCAAGCAGCATGGTCTTTGCCTTGACATTTTAAGTAAAGGTTTTCTAATCCTCATGTTCAAAATCGAATACCTTCAAGTTTGGAGTCTCTTGGGCTCTATGTGAGAGATTATCTTTGTAAATTACCCTTCTTTTTAAACTATGAAATATTTTGAACGTGGGTACAAAGCTAGCCACAGTTCTAGATTTAGACCTTCGTAAACTTGCCATTTTTGTAAGAATGTATTAATAGCATCCTTATTTCTTCCCATTATAAATTGCTGGTTTTAAGTCTTTTAAGGCATTAGAGATTTCTCTAAGTTCAGAGATGAACAATTCAAACTAATGTGGAGGAGTTGGTGATAAACCTCTATGAGTTACAGACTAGGAGTCTCACAACTTTGAGACTAGGGCTTTAATGAATCATTAATTATTAATCTCTAGCTGAGTTTCTATATTAAGAGTACGACTTTCTATTCCTCAGCCCCTTCTTTGCTGTGCCCCCTTCCTCTAGTTTCGCCGCCTTCTTCTACCCCCCCCCCCCCCCCCCCCGATTCTATTTCGAACAGGCCATTGGTTTTTTTCCCCCCCTACAGAAAAGAGTGTCTATTCATGCTTGAGAAACAACCATACAAATCAGCAGTCCAATAGGCACTGACCATGGGGAAAGATGAACAAAACTGGCCATCAGAGAGAAACCAGTCTGTTAAAGCCAGCTCATTGCCTAGGGAATCTCTGAAGCAAGGGCTACCAACCAGGGTGGAGGTCTATACTACCTAAAAGATACCTGCAAGACAAGCCTTGCAAAAACGCACTCACCTTTCAGTGATCTCTCTAGAACCTGAAGGCCTGTGCAAGGACATATCTCATTGCTGCAAATTAATCATCTATATAATGTAATTGAGATGTTCCAGCATAGCAAACTCCATTGAGTAGGAAATTTTCTTTGGAGATGCAAAAATCATTAATTTAATAAACATTGTGGATTTACTAGTTTGAGGAGTATATTTATATATATATCGATGAATCCAGGAACATGCCCAAACTCATCCTCTAAAAACACAACATAGTGCAGTTTCAATCTCATATACCTAGATGAATCCAGGAACATTTCCAAACTCATCCTCTACTAAAAACACAACATAGTGCAGTTTCAATCTCACGATAGTCACTCATAAGATTGAAAACCATAAACTCCATCATGCATAGCAAGGACTAGCTACTCTGACATCCCCACTGACATCAATAGCGCCCAACAGTGGGTGTAGACTATAGTATAAAAATATGCTCTCACACATACAAATCCACACACCCACACATACTTGAGCATCCATTTATACAAAGTATTCGTACTGAGTTTCTGTTGGCACTCCGGAGGTGAAGAGCAGACTCAGCCATGACGAAGGCTAGCACTAAAGGAGAAGGCCAATCAAAAAGTAGTCCAAAATCTCTTCATTCAAGCTACAACTGCTTGTGAAGTCTAAACGATTTCATTTTAGTCTCTCCCAAACGAGCATCTGAATCTAGCTGATAGGGCAACACACCATTTAAGAAAG
Source organism: Dipteris shenzhenensis (assembly GCF_047967505.1). NCBI lineage: Eukaryota > Viridiplantae > Streptophyta > Polypodiopsida > Gleicheniales > Dipteridaceae > Dipteris > Dipteris shenzhenensis. The sequence goes on along the minus strand of NC_141603.1, from coordinate 20,557,296 downwards.
AAAAAATTATCACAATACCAGCAGGCCGCAACTTGGTAGTCACTCATAAGGTTGAAAATCATAAACTCCATCACGCATAGCAGGGACTAGCTACTATGACATCCCCACTGACGTCATCGGTGCCCAACAGTGGGAGTAGACCATAGTATAAACATGCTCACACATACAAATCCACACACTCACACATACTTCAACATCCGTTTATACAAAGTCTTCGTACTGAGTTTCTGTAGGCACTCTGGAGGTGAAGAGCAGACTCAGCCATGACGAAGGCTAGCACTAAAGGAGAAGGCTAATCAAAAGGTAGTCCAAAATTTCTTCATTCAAGCTACAATTGCTTGTGAAGACTAAATGATTTCATATCATTCCAGCTGCTTTGCAGTGCAGAGCATCTAATATTCATCAATTATAATTAGAGAAAAAGGCAAGGATTTCTAACCTCATTCGAAACATCAAATATGCCCTCCTCAATCTTCTGGTATATCTTCCCAGCAGTCTTTATAAATGCCTGCATCATACAGTATCAGATCTCTCTCTCTCTCTCTCTCTCTCTCTCTCTCAGGTGATATACAGACGATCTTCTTCAGATTACAAAGCATGAGTCCATTCAACAACTTGGATATCTTCATATCCACTTGTGACATGCATAGAAGATTGCATTGGGTTCATCACATAAATTGAGGATCACGATATAAAAGGGAAAGATATATCTAAGCGAGAATATATCCAATCTTACAAATCGAACTTTTTGATAGAACAGGTGAAAGAACAAAGGAAAGAAGGGAGTTTGTAAGTGACATTAGACCAAATTATGGGTAAATGAGAAATTAAAAAATAAAAATTAAAAAAGACACTAAGTAAGCAAAGCTACGCTTGTTCATCAGTGCCCAAGCATAAGCCATCTGGGTTTTGAAAGATTCCAAAATCTCTTGGGTAAACCCAGTGCTTATTTTTCAAATCCCGACCAAACAACAAAAACTTGACAACAAAAATTAGTTCATTTTTCCTTTGTTTATTTTAAATTTAAGATGATATTTAATTAAAAAAGTGAGTCATAGGAAAAGCAAAGTAAAACAACTTTTACATACATGCATACAGGTATATAGAGATATATATATAGCAAAACTAAAATAAACCAAACAAGTACTTAAGAGTAGATGAACTCCAAAAATATATACCTAGGAACTAAAAAGACTAAAGCTCCCCACTTTGATTCTGTGTTCAAGAATCCTAAACATACCCAAAGCCAAAATTCCGAAGATATAACAACTACGACGTAGGACAGAGCGAAGTATCTTCATTACTTTTGTTGCCATTTCTAAGAAGTAATAGGATTAAATTACTAAATTGGAAGATAAATGCACTCTTACTAGTGCAAAGACAAGAATATCAAAAGGTAACTTATGAAAGGCGAAAAAGCCCTTCTGACTAGACTATATGCTTGATATGCAACTCCTAGGATACCGAGACCACGGAACGTTGGATTTTTAGGCACAACCCCCTCTATGAGATTAGATATCCATTCCATTGCCTTTTTCGCAAGGTTTTAGTGACACGTCTCTTTTCGTCAAAAACCTAAATAAAAAATGCTTGGCTCTTCTCGTTCTAGAAATAAGACACAAACACCACCTATTAAGTGCCCCCAATATCACATAGATGAATACGATGGAGACACTCATCACTTTTTTCATCAAGAGTACCACAAGAGAGGAGAGGAAGTAAAAATGGAAAGCACAAGGCTTGACCATTTGTGGAGATTTCACTTGAGGAAGCACCAAGCTTGACCATTAAGGAAATTCCATGGACCAACAACTCAAACAGCACACATGCACAAGTCTCATCTAAAAGCACGATTACTACCTCAACTTTTACTCATATGGCTGAAATCTCTTCCATCCTCACAGGTCATCCAACTAAAGGGGTCTCCATCGATATATCTAAAAGACTAACAAGAGCTAGATATTGTTATGCTCTAGCCGAGATAGCATGACCTCGGAAAGATCGGTGGGCATTTTCCCTTAGATGACCGACTTTTGTAATATTTTATGTGCGTAAATAAAATGGTAAAGGGAAGTAACTGCCAGGGTCCTAGGTGAGGGTGTATTGGCATCGACTAGGTGGTTCTGAGTGCTCAGGCCTAGGTGCACCTAAATGTGTAAGAATGCCAAGGGGCAAATGTTTTAATTGTGCCCCAAGAGAAGGGTAAATGGTGTGCCAAGCTAAAGGTCTAAAATGATGACATGTGGCAGAGGAAACCATCTAGGGAATTGTGGGCTTGTGGATAGGCATGAAGGAATGAAAAAATTATGTATCTTTGGTGTGCATGGATAGAGGCTGGGTGGAAAAATACGATGCCTACGCCTGTGAATTTCGTCTATGAATCGACGGAAAGAGTGAGATCACGAAAGTGAATGTTTCAGATACAACACAGGGTCACAAGCCACCAACAGCAGATTATGACATGTTCCAAAGACATAGACATGCCACACCTTCTCCAACCAGTTTGACAGCTCTACACTCTAAGATCCTCTAGGTGCTTTTGGCAGCATATCCACACCCCCTTTTGACTAGAGTTTCTAGAGATTTTCAACTCGGGTTCTCTTCCGTGGTGGTACCAAACAAGAGAAACATTTAGACTCTACTTCTGCTCATAGATCTCATCCCCTGGCCCTAGGCATGGCTGTCTGCCTGAAACTGGCCTCTAATCATTCAGAGGCAGTGGAACTAAACCTTTAATTACTTCAGCACTAATTTACAACTCACAAAGCATATTTCACAACCATTAACTATTACATGATCACCATTTGGTATTTACCCATTTGTTCAAACCAGAAAAAGGGATGGAGGCTAGAATGCCCCTGCTCAACAAACATAGACAAGTGCACCCGATTGGCCCCAAACACCGTGGCGCCCCTTTCAATATTTCTTTATATTTCATAGTGAAATGATCACAAGTTGCATCTGGGAAACCTTCCCTGCAACTGAGCACACAGCCCCAATTCACTAAGCCTTCGCAAGGCTTTCAAGCATAGAACACCATCACATAAGTGCACTTAACCCATAGGCTTAATCCAAAGGCATTCTCTTTTCCAAGTGCAATTCCATTGGCTGTCCAGATGCAATCACACTGCACCCCAGCTGCACTCTCTTTGAGTGGTTTCCAGATGGCATTCACAAAGCTTTTCAAAGCTCCAAAATAAAATCAGCTAAGTACCCAACCAAAGAATGACTCCTGTAGCACTGCCTGGGCACCTATGAACCAAGAAAGAAGCGACACACGAGGCCAACCAATAGCTTATGGCAAAAAGAAATTACAGTAGCAAAATCACAACTCACCAAGCCCTGAAAACTCGAACCAAGTCCTCAATCGCCAAGAGGACATAGTAGCCAATGCCCAATTGCATTCTCAGCCAAAGAGGAGTGCAAAGGCATGAAGAAAGAGCTTTTACAAGAGCTGACCAACAAGAATTCCACTGAAAAATCAGTCAGCGTCTTGGTGCTCTGAGTCTCGTAATCTAGATTCTAGTGTAGAGTCTAAACACTATACATTACTAAGTTTGTAAGTACTATCCACTCTAAATTAAACTACAAATTTTATCTCTTGAGTCTAGATATCAGTAAATTTACTGATTCTGTCTACAGTTCTAAATACTTTCAAACTAATGATGATTGGGTATTATAGGCATTGTATGAAGTCTTTTTTATCTTTTAGCTTGTTTTGCAAAGTTTTAGCATACTAAATGTATGCAGGGCATAAAATTTGCATGTTTGAGACCCAAAAATACAAATTGAATTTCTGAAACTTGAAACGTTTCAAGACGTTTCACTTTAAGTATTGAAACTTTTCTTTGAACCATGGGGTACTACTACTAAAGTATGCATGCCAAACGTCCAAGAAAAAAGGAAAAAAGTCATTTTTCATGTGTCATGACACCTGTGCTATCAAAGATTTCTGTTAGCCTAAGATGTAGACTGATGTCGAACGTTAAGTTTAAAAACATCAGCAATGCCAAGTTAATAAGGTGGAATGCCTAAGACAAGGTGGCTTGCTACATCCCCAAAATAAAAAATGGGAGAATATTTCCATGTTTCCATGGATTTTATAGTTGGATTAATAAGAACCAACCGTGGACATGATGCCATATGAGTGGTTGTGGATAGACTGACCAAGATTGGCAGGTTTTATTCCAACAAAGACTACAAATCTTGCTCCACAACCGAGTCACATATTTGTAGAGATGTTATTGGGTCATCATTTGCAATCATCAATGACCGTGATCCTCACTTCATGAGTCAATTTTGGTGCGAGAAGTGTTCACTGTTCAAAAAGTTTGATGCTCAGCTGAGTATGAACATCCTGAGTCAAATGGTTGTTGGGATATAAGCCATTCAATGTACGTGACTGCATATCCTCAAGAAGCATATCCTAAGTCATGTGGTTGTTGGGACATAAGCCATTCAACATACGTGAACACATTTCTTAAATGATGCAATAGCAATGCAGCGAGAAGAATTTTACAAAACAAATATTATAAAGGAGGGAAGGAGGAGGAGGAGATAGATAGCAACTCGAGAAATTTAACACACACTCAAATATGAAACTCAGACAAAATAGAGAAAAACATCAAGAAGTAAACAAGAAAGGAGGGTAAGAGCACAATGGGAAGGCAAAAGACATGGAAGAAGATGTAAAACCAAAACAAACAAGAGAAAAGAAGACTTTGCAAACACGTCTAGAAGCACGCACCAAAACTCTCATACATAATTGATGAGGTAGTTGCTACAGACCCTCGAAAGATGAATCAGTGAACAGTTGGCACAGCAATTGGACAAAAATTATGTGACCTTAAAATTCTCAGAACTTGTATCAAATTGGAAAGTATAAAAAACCAGAGCTAGCAGGACAAAATTGCGAATAACCATTAGAATAAAGGGCCATCAGACCTAACCCAAAACACAAACACAAATGCAAATGTGTGTGCGTGCATGTAAGTGTATGTGTATGCCCACACCCCTTCACACACACATGCATACTTACCTACCATCTACCTACACCCACACATCCATGCATTCATGTGTGTGTGACATTAAGTGCATATGTATGTATTTCACATATGCTTTCCCTGAGGTGGGCATTGATCACATTGTCGATGTGCAATTGTGCACACGTTTGTCTGTTCGCAAATGTGGGGCCGTATACACATGTACTGCTTTTATAAAACTGTGCGAGTACCATCATGCACATTCCCAGTTCTGATACGTAGCACAATATCACGTGCATTTAGAAAGATCATGTAAAACTTGACATCGTCATGTGGTTGTTGGGATATAAGCCAATTCAACGTACATGAAAGAAGTCTTAAAAGATGCAATAGCAATGCAGAGAGAAGAATATTACAAAACGAACAACATACCTCTTCAACGTTTTGAGCAGTCTTTGCTGAAGTTTCCATAAAAATTAAGCCATTCTCCTTTGCAAATTGTTCACCTTCTTCTGTGCTGACTGCTCGTCTGTGAGCAAGATCACACTTATTTCCAATAAGCATGATTGTCATATTTGAATTAGCATGGTTGCGAGCATCCTCCAACCAACTTGCCAAATGGTTGAAAGTCTCTCTTCTGCAGGTGTAGAGATGTTAATGAAAGGGCTAGTCTATGAAAAAGGAATAACTTTTTGTTGCAGACAACAAGTTAAATAGACGCAATACCTTGTGATATCATATACCAATAAAGCACCAGCAGCGCCACGATAATAAGACCTTGTGATAGACCGAAATGATTCTTGGCCCGCCTGTGCAAACAAGAACTAATAAGCAAATCGTCACATAGCAAACAGATCACTCATTCTGAGCTTTGCTGTGACACTATACCTCCAATAATTGCCTGATAAGGAAGAACCAGATTTCAATCTTGCAACATAATAAATGCAGGAAAAGAAACTATCAATGATGAATATCTGTAAAGACCCATGTGATCACACCATTTGATGGGGGCAGACTTCACCTTATGGCATGATCCTTACATGGCATGGCTATCCGCCAAGGCACCCATTGATAATACGTATGCATATTAAAATAAATCGCATGCATGCAATCAAAGCAAACATCTTTACAGTAATGAACTAGAAATACAAAAGGGTCCACAAGAGACCAAAGCAAGGTGATACGCATATCTAAAGGATGAATCTAACCACTAGGGTTAGATGAACACATCTATCAAGAAAATGATGGCCACCTCTTGCAAGAAAGAAATGGTCTCTTGAAGGCCCACGAGGGATGCCTTGCAAAAATCTCACCATGAATATTAAAGGATCATCGAGTTGCGAAGAAATAACATCCTTGAGAGAAAAGAATACCCACGGAAGGCTGTTACTTGTATTTGCTTTTTTGAAGTATGCAAAAAAGGGTACAAGGGATAAACAATCACTAGAGTACATAGAAGAATGAGCTTTGATATTAATGATGATTAAGGCCTATATACTAAATTCATGAGGGGTTGAGGCCTATATACTGAATTTATACTCATACAAAACAAATGGCTAATGTGAAACCGTTAAAATTGAAACCAGGACCATACACAATGGCATCAAAATCAGGATGGGACAGCAAGTCACATGGCTGTGACACACGAGAGGTAAAAAACTTTGACTGACCCATTATATTTATGTCAGCTCTTAAAAACAACCATTGTTTGGTTTTCAAGTTGTACCCAAATGCAAAAAAGAAGCACACAACTAACACTCTCCCCTTATCCTTAGTTTTAGAACCTACAGCCCCAGCATTGTCTTTGCACCACTCAAATTTCCTCTCATGCAACGGTTTAGTGAGATAACTATATATATCTTGACAAGAACAGAATAAATCCAATCTTACGAATTAAACTTTTTAATAGAACAAGCCTTTCTTTTGTAAGAGACTTTAAACAAAATAATGAGTAAACGAGAAAAATAAAAAATAACAATAACTTAGTAAACAAAGCTATGCTTATGTTCTCATCAGGGCATAAGCTGCCATCTAGGTTTCGTACGATTTGGGTATCAGCAATTTGCTCATCTGTTGTGCAAAAAGTCTTTTATGCTGCCAACCTCTCCCCAATAAAATGAAACTACACCCTCCATGTGCTTATTCTTGACATGAATCACATGAATGTGCACACCACCTCAAAAAAAGAAAAATTCTATATTACGCTTTGAAAATCCATATAAAATGAAATAGTTGCAAAGGCCTTGACAAGGAAGAGAAACCAACCGACTATTCTGCAACCTCCTTTCAAGGTTGCAGTCACTGCATAAGGTAACCCCCAAGCAAGTGCTAACAGCCTCTTTCTCAAGGTTCCAACTCACTGCCAAAGGTAACCCCCAAGCATGTGCTGGCATATATCTAGATGAATCTTCCAAACTCATCCTCTTAAAACACAACATAGTGCAGTTTCAATCTCATGATGGTCACTCATAAGGTTGAAAACCATAAACTCCATCACACATAGCAGGGACTAGCTACTATAACATCCCCATTGACGTCATCAGCACCCAACAATGGGTGTAGACCAATAAACATATGCTCTCACACATACAAATCCACACACCCACACATACTTGAGCATCCATTTATACAAAGTCTTCGTACTGAGTTTCTGTCAGCACTCCGGAAGTGAAGGGCAGACTCAGCCATGACGAAGGCTAGCACTAAAGGAGAAGGCTATTCAAAAAGTAGTCCAAAATCTCTTCATTCAAGCTACATGCTTTTGAAGACTAAACGATTCCATTTTAGTCTCTCCTAAACGAGCATCTAAATCTAGCTGATAGGCCAACGCACCACTTAATATAAAGGAATTATCACAATACCAGCAGGCCGCAACATGGATGAAAACTTCACAAGGTAAAATTTGCATGTCCCCAAGCACGCTAGCAGCCAATGTGATGGACTATACAACCAATGGCTTCCTCGATCTATGTGAATATAAAAGGTGCTTGCAGGACAAGCCTTGTACAAACGCTCATGACGCTTGGAAGTCTTTGTATGGCCGTCTTTTCCTTGCTCCTGAATGGAGCACAAGGTATAGATAATGCCCAACCAAATGTTTTCTTTGATCTTCAAGATTCCTTATTTCCACCATGAAGGCTTTCACAAGATCGTCATTTGATCTTTCCAACATCATGTAACTGTGCTTGCTTGGAGAAGCCTCCTAATCACCTCCGCCGATCAGCAACTGGAAGTTGTTGAAGTCTTTGTCGCTAATGTCAAGGTCACTCTTGCAGTAGGCATCAAAAGCCTCTACAATAAGGGCTTCCCCTCTGTCTGTATGGATGGTTTCACCCTCCACTCTCTAACCAATTGAGAGCACCTCTACAAACACTAGTCCCAAAGCAATCTACTAAGATATCCAAACAAATATATACCTAGATGAATCCAAGAACATTCCCAAACTCATCCTCTAAAAACACAACATAGTGCAGTTTCAATCTCATGATAGTCACTCACAAGGTTAAAAACCATAAACTCCATCATGCATAGCAGGGACTAGCTACTATGACATCCAAACAAACATAATGAAGACACATACCCTGGAGTTTTCGTATAGGATGCTTGCCATCGGAGCAAGCACGTACCTCCAAGAAGTATCATTACCTTACGTGCCTGTGTGTAACCCAATAGTTATGCTCTCCATGGTGATCTCTTCCTCATCAAGTTCCATCTCTAGGTGTGCTCCTCCATTTCTAAAAATGGTATGGGGTTAGTCCTTAGATCCCATGACTGAGCAACATTCTCCATCCTCCACCACAAAGTGTGAATGTACGCAACACTATTCGATGTCTATACAAACTATCACCCCTAGGCCGACATAATCTGTCTCAATGGGACATGGCGTTGTCACCTAAGAAGAGTTTCATGATTTACCACATTGATAGGCATGTCTCATTGGTTTCCCTTCTTTGCATGGTCAACCTTCTTCTTTCTGCAATCTTTAGCAAAGTGTCTAGGCATGTCGCAATAGAAGCAATTCTTATGGTTCTTCCCTTTCTTCTTGTTTTCACTGCCAAGAGCCATCCCTGTCTTCAATCTTGGATCCTTCTTTTTTTATGGCTTCCATATGCCACCCTTGCTCTTGGCTATGAGAGCCTTCTTGTCACCATCATCTCGTACAACTTCACCTGAGCTTCCTCTTGAAGCAATTGCTGACCCAGCTCCTCAAACATGAGTGGCCTCGTCCATTCAGCAGCGGTCAGAGTCATCACCAACCCTCAATAGCTCCTTGGAAGCTTGCTAACCAAGAGCATGGCTAATAGCTTATTGTCCACCTTGTGTAGTTGCTCTGAGTTGATCCTTGAGAATCTTAACCTTTACCAGGAAACCATGGACTCACTCTCCTCCATCTATCTTCAAGGTAAACGGTTATTTTGAAGCATAATAATCCTCTCTATGTTCTTGGTCTGATGGCTTCGTCTCATGGAGACCCAGTAAGGTCTTCCATGCCTCCCTTGTTGTATCTGCTAGCTAGGTGTGAGGTATCACTGAATCCGCAGTTGCATGAAAAGAGCGGCTGCATTTCTCAAGTTCCACTACTTTACTTTATCTAAGTTTATCGGAATATGATGTTCTCCAAGGAGTCCATGTTTTGGCTCCGTGCCTAGCGATCCATCTCGAGAATGACAATCTTGGGTCACCGAGGAACCCATTTTGAAAGGGCTTCAACTTCCACAAGATGATACTTAGAGGAAATCTTGTTGCTGTCGTGGCTTTCCATCACCGAACCTAGTGACTAAAGCGAGTCTGCAAGGGATGGCTGAGAGTAGTAATGAAGAAAGACAAAAGAGGTGGCTACAAAGAAGCATGCAGGGAGAGAACTAAGAGCCAAGGGAGAGTGCGCACTGCGTTGGCTTGCATGTGATTTAAATACCAGAGGTGGCTAAAAAGCCAGTCAAAATAAGGACAATCTCCAAGCCATGCTAGTTTGTTCGTCTCAAAACACACATTTGTTGGTCTTTACAGTAAAATATATAAAATCTCAGCCGGTATTCTAAAGACACAGCAAAATTTTAGTTAATTTTTTCAAATTTAGTTGGTGCAAAAAACACTAGCACTACTTGCATGCGATTTAGTTACCACTTAATTACCAGTCACCCGCATTGCGGCTCCTTCATGATTATTTGGATGGCACCAACGGGCTTGCCATGTGATCTAAGGGTGCATTGGATGCATCTGCGATGTGGGAAATCTTGCCCCATCTATACAGTCCTGCATATCTCAACATGGTGTCTCCTTCATGATTATTTGGACATCTTAGTCTTACTACAGTTAATCACCAGTCACATCACCATGGTGGCATTTGATTGCATGCTGGGCTTGCATGCAATTATCCATGGCTTGATGTAGATGGCCTGAAGTATTTTGACCTATTCTGACTAACTGCTAGCCACACAATCACACTTGAATTTGAGAGCTTATTGCTCCTCGGCAAGGACCCCACCCTTCAATTCAAAGAAGGTTCCTCGTCTTTTATCTCCTAGGCTACGAATCACAAGCAAGGCAAGTTTGCCTATTTGCCTATTCTGTTTTGGTTGTACACCTGAGTTCTCTTTCAAATGCGAGTCACCCTCTTTACATTAATCTTGCATGTGAGATTACAAAAATGCTGTGAACCCTGCATATGGGGCCCTATTCATATATATATATATACCTTTGTAAGACTAGATTAAGTCCAATCATACAAATTTAGATTTTTTGTTGTTCTAAAGACCAAAAATCTACACAGAAAAATAAAAGAGAAAATCAAAGAGAAGAAAAAAGAGGTAAACAAAAACTTTTATGAAAAACAAAAGGAAGACATACTTAGCAAGCAAAGCAACACTTATGTCATCAGCAGTGCCCCAGCATATGGGACCCTATTCATAGGCTGAATGACCCTGGAGGCTGGAACCAGCCAACTGATTGGCTAGGTTGACTGACCACAACTGCAGCAGCCAACCACTTGCCCACAAACCAGCCGACAAGGTCCGTGGGTCTGCCGACCAGTCTGTAGCAGACTGCTGACCCAAACTTGCCCCTCCTCCCTGTATAAGACCCTGCCAAGAAAGCACCTGTGCTGCAGTCATCTGCCTGCAGTACCTGCTATACCTGCTGTGCATGCTGCTGCCTTCATATCTGAGCGTTGATTTTATCATACATGTTCAAGACTTGTGCAAATACGTGGAATAGAATCTACGACATTAGGCAATCTTCTGGGCTGGTTCTTTTTTATCTTCTGCTGTGTTTTGTGATTTGGGATTGTCCCAACAAGCAAGGCCTATTCACAGTTAATCTCTAACATGGTATCAGAGCCAGGAGCCAAAAAGGCCACGTGTGGTGTAAGAAACAAGGTGGTGATGCTTCAAAGCCCCTGAAGAGCTATTGGAGGTTCAATCCAGTGAGATTGTGACAAGATTTTTGTTTTATTGAGACTAAAGTAAGTTTTCCAAGGCATCAACAAACTGCCATGGCATCCAGCTCAGCCATATACCTAGATGAATCCAAGAACATTCCCAAACTCATCCTCTAAAAACACAACATAGTGCAGTTTCAATCTCACGAGAGTCACTCATAAGATTGAAAACCATAAACTCCATCACGCATAGCAGGGACTAGCTACTATGACATCCCCACTGACGTCATCAGCACCCAACAGTGGGTGTAGACCATAGTATAAAAGTATGCTCTCACACATACAAATCCACACACCCACACATACTTGAGCATCCATTTATACAAAGTCTTCATACTGAGTTTCTGTTGGCACTCCGGAGGTGAAGGGCAAACCCAGCTCAGCCATACCTAACTTTAGCGAGGGTAAAAAGCTAGATGGGACAATTATCCAGTATGGAAGGCAAAGATTCAGAGTCATCTCCTGATGAAGGAAATTGGGACCGAAGAAACAGAGCTCAAGCTGAGCTCCCACAGAGCTAGGGACTCCATGCTGAAGGTTACCGAACCAACAGATAGATAAGGTGGGGAAGTGGAAACTAAAGGATGCACTCACTCTCCAGGATCCCCATATTCAGCTGGCAGAAATGGCGCCACGCGGGATATTCTATATGAGATCAATAATACAATCTCTGATAAGCCCAAACACAGAGTATGAGACTGCAGATTGAAAGAGCAGGAGGAGGAGCAACCTCAGACATTCCCCATGTTACTGGCAGCTTGAGTGTTAGACTCCAAGACATGACTATCCTTTACTTGTACAAGTCTTGCTGCTTTTTGGCCTGCCCTCAGAGAGGCTTAAGTTGAGACGATGGCCCTTGAAAGCAAAATTGCTTATTTTTGTATTTAATTTATTTTTCGGGAGAGTACTTGGCAGTTCCACCATTTTCTCCCACTTCTTCTCATCTCTCTCTCTCTCTCTCTCTCTCTCTCCCCCATTCTCGATCTCCAAGCCCACATTATCGTGATGTAGCCTAGAAGCTGCACCCTTGCTCCAACTCCTTTTGGGCAGGCCTTATGAATGACAAAAGTCATTCAACTTGTTATTCTAGTGCAAGTTTTGATTGATTTTAAATGATAATTAGGGGTAAGATGTTAATTATGAGTATAAATCTGAAAAAAAACTGGGAATCAGGGAACCACCCTTATGTGGGCACTAGGAAGAGCAATTTTCTAAAGGAGAAGTTCATAGTCCCTCTCTTGTACCACCACTATGAACATTGGCAGACAAGGCCATTGATTGAGGTTAATTCTAATATACCTAGATGAATCCAGGAACATTCCCAAACTCATCCTCTAAAAACACAACATGGTGCAATTTCAATCTCATGGTAGTCACTCATAAGGTTGAAAACCATAAACTCCATCACGCATAGCAGGGACTGGCTACTATGACATCCCCACTGACGTCATCAGTACCCAACAGTGGGTGTAGACCATAGTATTAAAAAATCCTCTTACACATACGAATCCACACACCCACCCACACATACTTGAGCATCCATTTATACAAAGTCTTCATACTAAGTTTCTGTCGGCACTTCGAAGGTGAAGGGCAGACTCAGCCATGATGAAGGCTAGCACTAAAGGAGAAGGCTAATCAAAAAGTAGTCCAAAATCTCTTCATTCAAGCTACAACTACTTGTAAAGCCTCATTTTAGTCTCTCCCAAATGAGCATCTAAATCTAGCTGATAGGGCAATGCACCATTTAAGATAGAAAGAATTAACGCAATACCAGCAGGCCGCAACATGGATGAAAACTTCACAAGGTGAAATTTGAATGTCCGCTAATATAGCAGAAGGATATATCTAGATGAATCCAAGAACATTCCGAAACTCATCCTCTAAAAACACAACATATTGCAGTTTCAATCTCATGATCGTCACTCATAAGGTTGAAAATTCTAATATATTGATTGAGTAAATTCTTTAAGAAGCCTCTTTCTAAAACTCCTCCTTAAGGATTGTGAATACCTCTCCCTCATCACTCTTGCTAAACCATCGTATTGAACAGGCAGGATACCAACAAAAGGATCAAAAGACAAATTTCCCTCACCTTTTCCCACTCATTTTTGTAACCCTTGGGTTGCTGACACAAACAGCAAATCTTAAAGTTGCTTTTCAGTCAATCTTAATGTGCTGGTAGGCAAAGATTGGCAGCAGATGTGTAGCAGCCTTTTAGGGTCTGTAAACTCAAGAGACCAGGTTAACTCAACAGACCAGGTTGAGTCTGTGGACAAACTGATTCACTCTGTGGAATGGCAATTACAGGAGCCTTCACAGCTACAAAAGGAGACCACAGCCTCATTCTTCCAGCATCACCTAGTGCGGCACTTCAGCCAGAAGCCTCAGCAGCCAGTAGCCCCTCCCCAGCGGCCCCTTCAGCGACCATAGCCTCTCTATATCCTGTGCTTATGTGGGAGGAGTCCTCAGCCATCCATAGCCGGATTCAGCCTTGAGCAGCAAGCCCTAGCTCTACAGTGAGATCCAGCCTCTCTATTGACAATTCAGATGTTGTATCCAGTCCCCCTTCGTTGTGGGAAGCTGTCAGTTGTGTTCACTAGCTCATTGGTGATTGCCAAGGCCAAACAGAATAAATAGTATAAACTCTCAGTGCAACAGTTACGAAGATGATGTGATGTACAGTATGCACGTTCCAAGGACGATGACTCCAGATGGGACCCTTGTCTGGCACGCACAGAGCTCAGTTACTCATGCCTAACACATGGCACATGATATATGACACATGACAGGACAGGACAGGAACTTCTCTCAAAACATGGAATTCCTCTTCTGCATCTCCTGGTTTCATCAGTCCTTTACTTGGAGGTGTGATAGACACCTCTAGTTCCCCATGGATAGGCTTTTTTAGCTGTCTGCAGACGTTACTAAATCTCTTTCTTTCTTTCTCTGCTCAATTAGCATTCACGCTTCCACACCCAATAGTTAGTAGGGGCCTAACCAGTCCAAGTTCATGTCCGTTACAATCATCTATGATAGGTGTTAGTGCTGCTCACCTTGACTAGCTTTTGTAAAGATGCGTCTGCTGCCACTATCATCAAGCAGTAGATGACGTCCACTTTCTGGATTGTTCATGGATATTTGGATGGTCGTCTGAAACCAGTGTCCAAGGTGAGGCCCAAGCCTTGGTGTGATCCAAGTTCTACTCTGATGCCAAGGCTTGCAAAACACCACATATTAGGAAGACCAAATAGGGGGAGCTGGCAACCTCACCTCCCATCTAAAGAATCACCCTCCGAGCATGAGGTTAGCCAAGCACCGCGCCGCATCCATGATCACCACTCCTGTGTCCCATACCACAAGGATGCCCACAACCCATTAAATAGAATTACCAGGGGTGTCCTTTTCTTAAAGACACCCGTACACTAGGTATACTAACTGAACCCTTTTAAAAGGTCCGATTCTTGGATCTAACCCCATCATTAATGCTAGCTCATACTATCACCTTGAGGTCATAATTCACAAATGCAACTCTTCCAGGAGCTGTCATCTCTATATCTGTAAGAAGGTCAAGGACAACCCTATTTCTGAGAGGTCTTTCTGTAAGATAGTGAAATATACAAGACAAATTGGAAACACTTTCCCTTCAAAAGTTCTGTTACACCTTCCACATTTCCCAAAAATCTCTTAACACCCTTCCAGTGTTAAGATGCATTTTCAATGTTGCCTCCAAACAAAACCCAAAGCCCTATTTAAGCCGCCTACCCTCTGAATAAAGCATAACACCCACCGGCAGATTTGAAGTTTGTTCTCTTTGGCCAGAACGGCGCTTAGCCAATAAAAAGTTTACTCTACCAGCATTCATATGAGGAAGGTAAATGAGTGAAAGTTTTCTTTGCACGCTCCACAAAAGCGATTAGTTGTATCCTTTGACACAACAACCAACAATTGCACTGGAGAGCTGAAGGACACGCGAAAGTTAGCCGAGGAAGGTTCCTAGCCTGGCAAAGGGGGGAATAACGCTAACTAAAGCACCACATCGTTGCCCCTATGGATCTTTTAGTAGCGACATGCGCAAAAGGTTTTTCCTCAAACCTGGTGTTTGCGTTTTGCCTGGTTGCCCAACTGTTGCGTACACATCTACTCTGAGTCATTGAGCTTACACGTCTTCATGTTTGCAAACTTTATTTGCTGCAACCTAAAAAATCAATAGCCTGGTTGCCCAACAGTTGCGTACACATCTACTCTGAGTCATTGAGCTTACACGTCTTCATGTTTGCAAACGTACCGTGTCCCAAATTTGCAACTTGATTGGCTTGTTGTCAATTGTAACCATGCGGGCACCAAACTCGACGCCGATGGTCAGATCGTGAACAGGTTGAAACCGCTTATCCGTGAATTGCAACAAAAGGCATGACTTGCCCACCCCTGCCAAAAGACAACACCCGATCTAAGTAAGCATCCACCAAACCCACCTACAACAAAGAGCCCATGACTACGTTTTGCAAGATCCTGCAAATCTCACCTGTATCCCCGATGATTATGTACTTAAAGAGGTAAGCGTAAGACATGGTGCCGGGCAACAGGAGGAGGCGAGGGTTCGGCCCGGATCTGTGGTGAAAGAGCTGAGGGAAAGGCAAAGATCAACACCAACACCAATCAAGCTACTGCTTCAAAATGGGTGAGACCGCCAGAATCAAACAAGGGGAGCCCGAAATCAAATCGGGCGATTGCAGGAGCTAGTGCCCAATTTTGCAAATCTGCGCGTCAAACAAGCCTGCAAGTCCTCGTACTCCTCGCGCAAATCATCAACAATCTTACCCAGAGAGGAATTCAATCTGCAGAGAGTACTGTTTGCTATGATGGAACACAGTAAATGTACCACCTGTTTTCTTCCCTCGAGAGCTTTTCCACAAAAACGATATGCGAGAAAAGGATCACTTCCTTCCTTCCAAGGAAAAGCTCTATTTTAACTACCGGAAGCTCCTAGGTTGGCAACAAAGATCTCCAAGAAACAGACCATCAATGAAACGTGTGATGCATCACAAGCATTATGGTCCTTACTGTCCCTGTGGAAGCAATACTGAGGACAAAATTAACCTTTTCAAGCACTTTTTTCCATATCCAAAAACTTCCTTCTTAGCAATACCCAATTCCCCTACAAACAAGGTGAATGATATTAAATCATCCATAAGGCCTCCCGGAGATCCAAATAGCGAAAGAGGGCGGAGATGATAAATTGAAAGGGATGAGGGAGACAAAGAAAGAGAGAGAGAGAGAGAGAGAGAGAGAGAGAGAGAGGCCCTGAAAATGTGGAGGAGAATAATAGCAAGAAAAAATCGCCTTCGCCTTCACTTAAGCCTCCTGTGGTGGCAGAGGCCAAAAACTGGTAGAGAAATTCTTTGGTTTGGATGCAAAAGAGAAAGCAAACTAATTTTTAGAGGGAGTTGGGCTATTAACGAGCCATAAATAGCAATTTGAAACATACAACTTCATTAAGTTTTTTTAAAATTACGCATGAAAATTCACAAAAGCGTTTCAATCCTCCACTATAGCACTCACTCTAAGGAGCCACTCCTAATAAAAATTATGGTTTTTAACATGGGACATCAAACTACACGAAGAGATTCACCGGATTGTTATTGGATCACGAAGACATCAAACTTCGAGTGAAGTGGATAATTGTTATACTCCTCACACGTAGTATTGCATCGCTCGTCGTTCCTTGGTGTCACACAATAAGAAGCACTTTCCTTGACCAGTGGCCTTAGGTATCCACTAATACTTTCAGAAGACAATGAGCCCCTACCTTAGAAAACAAGATGATGAAGAGGAAAGGATGATTGCAATGGAGTCCGGGTTAGCATGGAAAGCGAGGACGAGTAGGTTCATTAGAATGATGACTTTGTTGCTTTCCATTTTCTTGTTTCTAGTTATTCCAATATCTTGTGAATATTGGTGTGGCTTGGAATGCAAGTATTATTTGTATTTACATTGTTTTTTAGAGCAAAAAACATATAATGATTTTCATTTTTATTGAATAGTATTGATACTATCTAAATATAGCACGTTTATCTAGCTTTTTCATTTTCTTGTCCTCTCTTTATTTTGGGGATAACAAGAAAAAGAGTATAAAATATTATTTTGGTGGATGTGTGATATCTTAGGGAAAAGCTTGATACTTTTTAAGTCTAAGTGAAGGTGTTTGGTGGGGGAGGGCTATAAATGCGGCTGGGGTTCCCTTTGCAAGACTAAATTTATATTGCGCTAGAAGTATGTTAAGGAAAGGACTTAGATATTGGGCCCAATTGTGGGATCAATCTAAGGGGGACTGGCTGCCTCTTGACTTAAATTGGTGCAGTTCCGTTTGAGTCAATAGGAAGCCGCTTTTATTCGACTGGTGCTGGATAGGATTCCGTTTTCTTGGCCAACTAATTGTGTAGAGTTTTTGGGGTGGAGGTTGAGAGATTGGTATCTGAATAGGACTTGTTTGAACAAGCTTTCTGCCAAAGTTATCTACAGATGTTTGATTAAGGATATAGTGGATGTACATGACCTCAATAAAGTGCAGGGGCTGCGCTGGTCTCCAGGTCACTAGAAGGGAGCCTTTAGAAGCCTATGGAAAGACTGTAGAGTTGGACAAAGCAGCTTCCTTTTGTGGAAGTTATTGCACAATTGGTTGCCCCTGCAAGCTCAACTCATGAAGAAATTTGTGGTGAACCCCATGTGCCCTCTGTGTGGCAAAGCGGTGGAACATGTTCTACATGTGATGTGGCATTGCCCGGCCACGAGATCATTGTGGTGTAAGGTAGAGTGGACCATAAGGAAAGCTCACCTGATGTCGGGCTTTAAGCTATGCCCCAACTGGAAAAGAGGGGTCTTGGGCGATACGTCGGGCCTACCGTCCACTCTTGTGGCGTGTTGGTAGTACATCAGAGCTGCGGTAATCAAGGCAGTGTGGTCAGTTCAAAATAGGATATGCTTTGGGAAGCTTTCCACAGACTCTTCTCTATTGGGCTATTGTAAAATTTCTCTGTTGGATTTTGCTGGTATCTTAGGTTAAAAAGATACGTTGGTGGGTCAGTCGTCGCTATAGGAGATTGCAGGGCACTTACTAGTGTAGCTAGTACTTTAGATGCTTCTTGTTATACTTAATGTAGGCCACGGGTGATGACCCATATAGTTAGCTAATTCTTTGTAAGGGGTTTTTGTTTGGGAGTTCCCCCTCCCTGATCTGCAATACAAGTCAGCTTTTTCTTTTTCTTTTTTTAAACATTGGACATCAAACAAGTGACCCAAAGAAAGGGAAAGAAAAACTCAAAAGGATATGATTTTCAGCATAATCTTAACTAGTATTGCGCAAGGCATGGTTTGAATATTTAAGTGGTAATGATGTGGACTAGTAATTGCGTGTTTTTGAATTCATTTGTTAGATCATCTATTATGTAGGCCTATATATCATACTGAGCATCAGAAGAAAATATTGAAATATTAATTTCATATGAAAGATCGAAAATGAACAAAAAGAGTTTTCAATTTTTATTTTTATTTTTTTTGGGAGGATAGAAAGAGGACCCATGTATGGAGGGCGCAAGGTAACCGGATGATTATAAAAGGAAATGTTCTTTGATATTCAGAGATAGGGATAGCTGAATACTGATGTGAGCCCTCAAGAGACATGTGATTTGTGCGATCGGTCCTCAAGAGAGATGCGATCCATGCTAACAAAAAAGAACAATATCCTTTCGTTTTAGTATCTTCATATTAAAGCAGTAGCAGTAATCGACATAAAATAGAACTGAAATTCGATATTCGAGTGCAATTTCTTAGTAGTGAGTATATTTAATTTTATATAACTTTATTTTTATATAATATTATATAGCCACATAGAGTGTGGTTGGGGAAGCTATGCACTTCCTCTCCGAGAGCTATTAAAACCAAGAACGGGCCCTTCCCTCATGGTGTATCGGTGTAATGATCCATCGGTTCAGGTCCATTGGTTTTGAATAGTGTAATAATTGAAGAAATAAGATTACCTTTTTGAATGCACTACAATAAGAATTTCTTATGCTTGTCTAGGGAACCCTTACCTCTCTCTGGAGATGGAGTTTTGCCAACTACATCCCTCTGAGTGCGATTCTTGTTTAGGCTTCCAATATCTCGCAAACACAATTGCAAGGAGAGGATCCAGCAATGGTCAAGAAGATCAGAATGGTTAGTCACGAAGTTGTATTCTCACGATTATGTTTTACATGAAGATAAAAAACGTTAGGCACAAAGAGGGCTCTCAATGAGAGGCGGTATTGTATTGTAGTCCATGGCATCTCTCTAGTCTTCTGCTCACCTCATGGATCATCCCAGCTCTTGGTTTCTTGCTTCTCTAAGAGAATTCCTTCCATACCCAACGCTCTCCCAATCTTTCTTAGGCCATCAAATAACTAAATTTTGTACTTTTGTAGCCTTCCCTATACACCTTTCTTGTTTTCTAGAGAATAAATCCCTGCCTCCATCCACAATATACTCTTTTATAGCACTCATCAAATGGATCGAAAGTACTTTTCATCAGTTCAACTTCCCAAGTTCCAACTCAAACCTCAAACCTCTCTCCCTCCAAAATACAAATCCGATGTGATCCATGGCTGGTCCTTAAAACCGCCCAATTTACCCAATCCAGGTGCTTGCTTTTACAACACACATCATCTAGAGATTTGAAAATTTTATCCACTTTCTCAACCTTTATGAAAAGATTTTTTACACACCAATCAATGCTTACCCTTTTGTTCTCTCTTCCAAAAACTTTTGAGCTCATGCCAACTTCTTTGCACAAAATCATAGATTTCGAATGAGTTTTAAGCTGAGTTTAAGCTACCTCAATTCTACAAAACATAATCGATTGGATATTTTTATGCTTCTCTTGGTAGCCCATGAGTACTACGCATACCTCGAAAAAGCCTTAGGAAACTGGATTTTGATGAAATTCAAGATTATTCGGATTTTGTGGTGCCAAGAAATTGAAGCTATCACGCAAATAATCAAGCTATCATGGGAAATTTCACTTACGTGCCCATAATTTTGCAACACTTATGATTGCTTCAGCCTAAAATATTGTTATAGAATTGCTCTGGGAGCTAGCCGATGCTCTTTGGCACAAGCTTGTACCCAATCACTAGCGCGATGAATTTCTTGTGGGAGTGCTTCTAGATTATGAGAGCATACAGACATACTGAGCAGCCATCCCAGTCTCAAGAAGGGGGAGAGGATGAGAAATGGAGAGATCAATGGTGTAGAAATCAAAGAGGATGGAGGGGACTTGCAAAGATGCGGCTATAGAAGGATGCGGAGATGAGGCTACAAAAGGAGGAGAAGATGGAATAGCTTTCAGAGGAGATGTTTGCTTGCATCCTTTCTTCTGACCTTACCGCTCTTGACCTATGTCTCTCGTTCATGGCAATCTTCTTCCTTACTCCTCCATCGCTTCTCTATTAGCTCTTCCTCTTCCCTCTTCTCCTTGGATAACTCCTTGTGCACCTTCGAGGCCAACTCGTCCTCACTTTCTTGCGAGGACAAGAATTTATAATGGGACGATTTATGCTTCAAGTTTAAGAAAAGCTTGAAAAGATCTATATGCTTTTACCATTAGATTTGTAGGAAATCAAAGCATATGATTGCGACAAGTCACTTCATGAGGATTTAAAAAAATGAAAGCCTTCTATAGGCTGCCTTGCATAAAGAAACTTCAAGAGGACATTTATATTTATCAAATAAGTGACCCAAATATCTAAACATAATCTTAGAGAAACTTCAATAGGACATTTATATTTATCATCAAATAAGTGACCCAAATATATTTAAAAAAAAGGAAAAATGGCTTATTACTAGGTTTGGAGGTGTCCTTTCTTTCTAGAGCCTTATAACTGTAAAATGCATAGCACAAGAACTTCATATACAAGCATGTACTAAAAGGCTTAATGTTCTACAAGAAGAGGAGACAGAGTATATATATGTGGTTCTCTTTTCAACTTGTAATTAAAAGACTTACCAATAGTTTGAGTCTAAAAAACAAAATTAAGAAGACTTTTGGAGTGATAAACGGGACTCTGGTGTATGGCATGTCAATTGGTTTTAGGACAAGATCAATCAAAGATATATAAACTAATGCCATATGCATGTGTGCATAAATATATGTGGGCATGCACACAATCATGCATCATCAAAGTGAAAATCATAGTTTAGGAACAAGGGTGCATGTATGCATGAAAGCACTGGCTCTCGCTTGTGAGTTGTACGGGTCTCTAGGTACTATTAATTGTTTAGTAAAAAACAATAAAAAAGGAATGCTTTGAGCACCCGCAAGATTCATTAGGCTTATTCTTTGAGCACTCGCAAGATTCATTAGGCTTTGCAGTTCCAAGGTTCTATACTTATTTGCATGCGTAAAAAAGAAAATTGACTAGAGGCTGGAAAAGTAAGTTTTTGTTTTAGGGCTAGTAAAATAATGGAAGGCAAGCGGGTGCTATTTTCCTCTGGACATTGGAAACCGTGCTAGGAATCGGTATGCACTATAGACAGGGTCGTGATTAGTCTAGTACGCTTGTGTTGTTCTAAAGAAACTACTCATCAAAGGTGCATTTGTCCCAATGTGGTCGATTTGAGACCTGTAAATTGTTGCAGAGGTTCTATTCCCTAATTGCAGATGATTTTCTTCCACGAAAATTTTTAGCTCTAGTTGCTTTTGAGAAGCTTGTAGCATATTAATATTGAAATCTCCCAGCACAAAAGTTGGACAAAGTGATGGTCTTTGTTGTAGCACACGTGGGGATTTGTTCCATGAAACTTTGGAGGTTGCATGCTTAGGTACAATATATTTCCAGTATAAACATTGCTTGCCTTGGATTCCAGTCAGAAGTGTGCCATGGCCATTTCAAGGTTGGTCATTATAAACATTTCGTGTGAAACCAAACAAATCCTCCGTTTGTATAAAAGTGATGTACCCATTCCTCCAAATGCTATAAAAGTAGCGAATGTTGCTGTGTTGATAGAGTTCAGGGTCCATAATTCTAGTTTCATTAAGGCAAAGCAAGTCGGAGGCTTGGATGTTATAGTCCTCATTAATATCTTCGTAATGCAAATGTAAAGAGTAAGTATTTAACATTTGCATAATGATATGTGTTGGGCTCCAGTTTTTGAGACAAGGGACATCGAATTGCCAAGCTGTAGTTGTATTTCTTTCCATTTCAATGGGGCCACAATTATATCCACATGGAAATGTTTGCTATTCAAGGGTTTGAGGAGATAAAGGTTTTCTTTAAAACGTACTCTTGAGATTGATGTATATGCGATATCGTGTTGTGGACGACCTGTAGGTCCAAAACACAATGTTTCTACTCTTGAGACCTATGCACATCTTGTTGAAGTCGATTGAATTGGAAACTATGTTTGTGAAACGACATAGTTGCTGTTGCTCCCTATTAGTGAGATTGGCAATATTGGAATCTAGGATTGTTCAATATGATTTTCGTACAAGTGATGAGTTTATTGACGTGCATGCTCCAATGGCAGGGCTAGAGAATTGCACCCACATAAGTGCATTTGAGTTAGATGTTGTTATAGTCTTGAAGTGGCTGTCAGCTCCATTCACAAGACCATCAGCTGTGTTGTAGTTCCATGCACAAAGCTCGACAATGATATTCAGTTTTTGCTTGATGTCTTTATGCAGGCCAATAGTCTTGCTGGGGTCATTTGGTAAGGAAAGAGTGCCATAGCAATTGCCATGTCTTTTATCCACCGTTTGGAGAGTGTAAATGTCACCGCTTGTATGATGGAACACCATTTCATTATGCACATGTACTAGCTTGTTTGTGTAGAACAGATGAGGTACCATTAAATCTAGTGGCGGCATAAGGTAACATATCAAATTGATTGTGTCAATGTCTTGCTTTGTGTGTTCATTTGGAATTTGTTTAAGATGTTCACTTTTTGGCACATGACAGTGGGGTGAGTTGGTAGCACTTGATCTGTTCTTTCCAAAAAATTTGCTTTAAATCGTTTCGTTGTTGGAATACCCATTTTTCATACACAAAGGGTAGCTGGTATAAGTCTCCTATCATTACGATGTCCAAGCCCCCAAACTAAATGTTGTGAACATGCTTGATGGCACAATAACTGCTTATCCCACAAGTTAAGTATGCATTTCCCAATGAGTGATACCTCCTCCAGGATAACGGTTCGGAGGTCCAAGTACTGTTTTGTGAGCTTGTCTAGTTTGCCAGCTACCAATTTAGGCAAATTTTTGCTATTCATCGGTATATTCAATGTGGCATGGAGAGATGCGCTGTTCATATGGCAAGTGGCTCTTCTTATGTGAACCATTTTTCATATTTTCGTAGTCAATGGGTCAGAGGTAGAAACTTCATTACATAGATGCAAATGCACGCCTTTGTTCAGCATTCACTCGTTGTACTTGGGAGAAATGTTCTTTTATGGGAGATTAATTCTATCAGAAGATGTAGGTATTGGTAAGTGTCAGCACCTTCTCTTTTTTTATTGTTTCTTACTTCTGGACAAGGAATGTCTATTGGTTGATCTTTGACAAAATCATAATACATCATGTCTACCATATCGGATGACTTAAGCAAAATAGCATTATTGAACGTTTCAGCCCATACATTCTCATTTGCATTCATAGCCATCTCATGCACTGGTTGCTCGAAGTTTCTCCCAAGCTTTGGTGTTTTGATCGTTTGGATCTATCTGAAAATTGATTTTTTAGTGCACCTCGTCAATCTGATGGGCGTGTTTGCTGTAAGAATCTTGCCATGTTTCCTGTGACCATTTTAAAGTTTCTTCTGATTCATGATAAGGAACGTAACGAATTAGTTGTTCCCTAAAATAGTTTTCTAAGTCTCGATGCTAATCAAAATGTGTGAACTTAATCACCTGTGGTTTCTTTTGCCTTTTGTGGGTTGTTCTCTTGTATTCCGATACAAATTTTACAAGCAAAATGTCTTGCTATAGTCATGCCACATAGCAATCTATAATTGAAGCACACATGATGTCGGTTCAGTCATCGGGTAATGTTTGCAAGACTTTATCAGGTTTTAGCATAGCTACACACTGTTGCAATGGTGTTGTATTTATGAATTGTATTGTACAAGAAGCATGGTGCATTGGTAGTGAGAGGATTATGTAGAATGCCTGCTACGCCGACATCTATTGCAAGTTAAAAAATGCTGCTCCCATTTTCTTAATTCAATCAATAATTAGGTTAACTTGTTTTAGGGTTAAGCATGTCATTGTTGTCTTGGTTTGATTTCTTTATAATATCGTTGAATTCTTTAGTTACTGTGTTGTCCACCTTTGTGAGGTAGGAAGTGCAATATACTACTGTTGCTACATATGGGTCTAATATGAATTGAGCATCAGTGTTGGCATCCCATAATGGTGCTAGCAACTTTACAAATGGGTTTGTCCAAGCATCTAATGGCTTCCTCTATAGAAAATTGCATTGGCCACTTAAACTTTTCTCACAAACATAGTGTATATTCTTCCTTGGTTAGTCTTAATTTACTTGAAAAATCTACTAAACTATGCAGTGAAGTAGAGGCTATGTCATTCAAGTCCCTATACATGTTCTCAAGAGTACATTTGATATGCAAGGAGTTGTCATGGAGAGGTTCCAAGATTGTTGTTTCATCCATTGGTGGTAGTGGGAAATGAAATCTGCATATTGCCTTAACCTTTTTTGGCATGGGTGTGTACGTCTATGGCATTGTGCTGCTTGCCACAACTCAAGGAGCAATGCTAGATCATAGGATATGTATTGTTTCTACTGGCTCACTTGATTTACCCATAAAAAATAGGGTCCCCCTCCACCCAAAGGAGGGCATGATCATGCTCGCTCCCACAGTTTTGAAATTTGTCCCACGAAGTAGAAATCTGTGATCTTCCTAAAGTACTATGAATTAGCCTTTAAAAGCTTTAACAAGGCTTTTATGCGGTGATCATAATACTGCAAACAAGTGATAGAGTCATTGTGGACCAATTGGTGCATTGGAAGCTCATTTTTGTCAATGTTGCACCTACTTGGCTGCAACTTTGTCAATCCATCCAACAACGCTTACCAATTCCTATCCCCACTTGCAAATGTCATGAAGAAAGTCAGTAGGCCTAGTTGGTAAATCATTGCAAATATCTTTTTTTGCTTTCTTCACTACAGCCAACCATGATGCATTTGCGTGACTTCGCATTTGATTTCCTGCGATGATCGTAATGTGTGTGGGCATATGCAACCAAATATGCGGAGATGCCCAATGCATGGCTTGTATCCAGTGAACCCAATACTGATTTGGAAGATGCTTCTCACTAAGCATTGCTCTAGCACTATCTGCCAAAGTACCATTCTTCCTTTCAACTCTTGCATTCTATTGAGGAGTATTTGCACAAGTAAATTATTTTCGAATGCCGTGACTTCTGCAAAAGTTCATGAATGCTTTCAAGTTCTCGATAACCAATATCTGATTTCAAGAGAACATCTAAGTTGGGTTTGTTTTTGAAATCCTTAGCTATTATGACCCTACTGTTTAGGTGTGCCTATTGCATATGAATCCACACCGAACTAGCAACAAAGTTTATTAAGATCTTTACTACTTTGAAGAAAAGATTTTAGATGTGTGTTGCCAACAAAGTGATGGTCCTTGTGCAACATCTCCGGTTTTACTGAGAGTCCAACCATACAAAATATTTATACTAGGAGGAGGAGCAGTTGAGTTGTTAGTGTTCTGTCAGATCTTTGTATTATTTAATAGCCACAATGAGCAGCTATATGAGCTCCCCTACCAATTCAAAAGCCATATTGAGGGGTTGAGAAATTACGATACTTTGTACAAGTTCTTGAACATTACAATGTGATGATCCAATGAAGGTAGGTACTCATATTGAACCCAATGATGACATATTCTATAGAGGGTTTTGTGCAATCTTTGGATCTAGATGGCGCAAAACCTAAACATTATATAGCTTCATTGGAAAAGTTGACACAGTTGGGTTTTCTATGTAGGCATGATTTGCTATATTATGCCTTTGTGCTTATGAGATTTAAAGATGTGCCTACATCAAAACACTAGATTGTTGCACATCAAGCAATCCTTTACCTCCAAAAAACAAGTAAGCTTGGATTAACATATGATGGGTCTACTACGCAAAAAAGGCTATTGGATGAGATGAAAAGCACACCCGTTTTCCCATGGACCTTCTTGTTGCTACCTACAACCTTTTTTTTTGGCTAGGTTCATCCACATGTTTGCATTTCTTGCTAGACATATGTCTTTGTGCCACTTGCTTTTGGTTGCACGTTTTTGCCGTGTTTCAGTCTACTATTATTGTTTCTAGGAGTTTGTACCGTTGCATAGTCAGATTGATTTGCACATGTCTATATCTGCCAATATGCATCAGTTGGCAACTGGCTGTGTTTATGTAGACATCCCTATATCATCTATCAAGTCTGTAAAGCTATTGCCACCTAGCTCTCTATTGCTAGCTTCCCTACACTTGTTGCCACTCCTTGCTATCTACACTCCCATCTTGTAGCACTGCTCTATGCCAATTTATTTGGCTAGACTTTTTATTTGTTGTGTTAGCCCAATTCTACCAATTCAATCTTTTGTGCTCTTGCTACTCCAACCTTTTCTACATATATCTGTTGGCGTGTCTACCCACATTTTTGTAATTTGGACTTGTTGTGTATCTTTGCACATGTTTGTATAGTTTGGCCTTTTTGTGGCTCTACTCATGACATGTGATGCCTTGACTTCCACACCACACATTTGTCACTAGCTCAATTGTTTGTGCTCATCTGTTGTGTATAGGACAGCTATGCCTTTTGCTACTTTGCATGTGCTAACTTACTGGTCCCATCTTGTTAGTTGTCTTCGTCTTGGATCTTGCACTTCCAATTGTGGGTGTAGTTGTTGCCTTGATACTTGCTTAAAGTGTGGATACCTAACACCTTGTACATTGTAAGAATTTGGAGCTTTGTGTCAGACTTCACCTTGCTACCACATGGTAATGCTCATCAACTTGTACCAAGCTCACGTACAGCTAAAACATAAGTTCTAATACCATGTCAAGATTTTGGACATGTGGGAGAATTCAACGGCGGAGCTATGAACAAAGGTACCACCTAGCTATTCCAAGGACCTCAACCCCTTAAAAAGGATCAGGGGTGTTGGAGGCCTTCTCCATCGAGGCTTCATATACCTTGATACCTATGGGATTAATCCCTTGCACACTTTTGCCACTTGTGACATCTATGAGAGGTTTTACTTAGCCCTCTCCTTCCTCCTTGCACCTTCATACACTCACGCATGATTTCATGCAATCTAATAGAAGCTTTCTACATTTGCACAAGAGGTTGAAAATTTATACGAGAGGTGGAAGATGTGCATGGCCTCAAGCTCTAGTACTTGGTGCATTTTGCAATATCAATCCTTTCTAATCTTTGAGGAAGGATGAAATCTTCTTTGCTTTATCATTCCGTAGCTTGATAGCTCTTTGTCAAAGCTGCTTAGTGTTAAGGGGTATGGAGAAGTAGATAGCTAAGAGTCCCATCATTTTCACTTTGCTTTGTCCTAACTGGTGCACAACAAGTAGTGTTTTTGCTCGTGAGTCCTTGATGCAATGGGCTTTGGTGGGTGCTCAATCTCCACCTTGATGCTTAGTCAGCCATAATGTAAAGAAAGAGTAACTTTGCCATTGTTAATGTTTTTAACACATTATAGTAACTTTTCTTGTATTGATGTTTTAGAGAGACTACTCATTACAAAAAAATTGGGCTAAAAAATGGGCACTTTAGGGAATTACTAAAATGTCAAAGGCCTAGATAGGGCCTAGATAAGGGAATATGCAATCCTATAAAGAGATCATTGCATGTGGACTTCTTCATAACAGAGGCTCCCCAATTCTAGAAAAAATCATGTTTTTTCCAAAATACCTAAAAAAAGTAGTTGGCTCTTCACAATAAAAAATTGCCTTTGGTAGGCCTAGCCTGACCATGTCAGGCCTCCTTGTCTTCCTCACATCCAAACAATCCCCTAACTAGAACTATGCTCAAATTTTCCTTTTCATTCAGCCATCTGGCCCAAAACTTTGACTTCCAAAGTAGCTCTCGTATTGTTCTCTCTCTTCCAAAACATTTAACCTCTTCCAAATCGATTCTCTCAGTGGTCTCTCTCTTCCATGCACTCAAAAAACACATTTCTGCCACCAACTAGTAGCTTGTTTTAAACTCCTTCATTCCACTCTTGATTAGTCATTTTCCCTCCTCTTTGCTCACATTTTTCTTCCACTTGCAAAAATATCTTAGAGAAACTCTTGTCCAAGATCCATTCATGTCTCTTCTCTCTTATTTTGGCATCACTTCTATTCTCTCTATGTGCGTGCGTGCATGGAGTGAGTGAGTGAGTGAGTGAGATGTTGCCCTTGGTATAGGTGGTGCCATAATCAAGTGTGCCTTTGATGTATTTCAGCACCCGCATCCCTGCCCTCTAATAGGTTGCCCTCTAGCTCCTCTTCTCTTTGCTATAGCTGCAGATGCACTAGGATGCCTTGTCAATGATGAACTAGAAAAGGGCAGAGTGAAAGGAATTCAAGTGGAAGGGGGCAGACAGATTATGAGCTAGCAATTCGTAGACGACACAAATCTAATGCCACACAATGACAAAGAGTCAGTGCAGGTCACTCTGGAATGCTTAAATACCTTTTGCACGACATCAGGATCCAGAATAAATCACGATAAAATAGGGATATATGGCACTTTGTGCCCTCCCCCCCTCTTACTTTATAATAAGGGGTGTAAAGAGATCAGAAAAGGAGAGGTCTTCAGATTACTAGGAATTCCTATGGGATTCTGATGCACTATGCAGGATAGATGGGACTGGGTCTTAGACAAGGTCAAAATCAAGGTGAACAGATGTGGCAAGGGCTACAACCGAGACTCTAGCAAGAAGAAAGAAAGTCTACGGCCAGATTCATGATGCAATGGATCATAAAGGCAGTGCAGAACCCGGATAAGGAGGGGGCTATTCCTTGATGTAACATGCTCATTCTTGTAAAGCCACCTAGCTAGTACTTTGATTTCCCCCCCCCATCCTTCCTTTCAAATAAAGCATGACTCTCTTCCCTTGATGTTACCATCTCTACATTCCATCTCCCATCATGTACGTGCTCCTCTTCCCCCTCTTCCTTCCCCCTTGTGCCATAGTCTCCCTCTTCATTCCCACCCCTCTTAATCCCTTTTCCCCACCTATGTTAATGCTTCTCCCCCACGTTCCCTTTTCCTCCATGGCCCTAGAGCATCGCCATGCCTAGCGTCTAGCCTCATGCCTTGATTTCTTTTCTAGTTAATAGAAGTGGTGTGGTTGCTGGGATCCAAATCTCCACGGCTTGTGGTGTAAAATTCATTACTCCTACAGCTGGGTGTAGTTCTACAACACCTTCCATGTGCGGTCCTTTGCTTCTACGCCTCCAGTTTGTGTGCCTTCTGCGAATCTTCTGGTCGTACCAGGCACATCTACAAAATTGTAACACCCGCATACCCCCTGGTTGCAGTTGGCACATGTGCGCATTGCGGACAGATCACGATTGTTTTTTTGAGTTCCTACATCTTCTGGTGCATCTGTGCATCGTTGATAGATCACGACTATTTTTCTGAGTTCTTGCATCTTCTGGCGCATCTACGCATCGCGGACAGACTTTTTGTGCTTCTGCAAAAGATTTCGTGCCCCTATCCTCCTCCTCCTCCTCTTCTCTTTCTCTTTCTCGCGTCGCGGACAGATCGTGACTGTTTTTCTGAATTCCTATGTCTTCTGGTGCATCTGCGCATTGCGGACAGATCGTGATTGCTTTTTTGAGTTTCTGTGTCTTTTGGCACGTCTACGCGTCGCGAACAGACTTTCCAAGCTTCTGTAAAATTTCTGGCGCCCCTATCCTCCTCTTCTTCTTCTTCTCTTTTTCTTCTCTTCTCTTCTCTTCTCCTCTCTTTTTATTAAGGAGTGGGAATTGAACCCAAGACCTCCTCCCCATTCACAAAAGAAAGACTTACCATTAGGCTAGCAAATAGGAAGTGATGAAAGTGTAATGATATTGCTTATATGGTGAAATCTCCTAACTTTCTAATCGTAGGGAGTTTCCTCTTGCTGTAAAAAGCAAAAGTACATTTCATGTGCTCTATTTATATCTCATACTAGATCGCAAATTCTAGACTTTTTCAAGTTCACTCTTTGGATGCACGCCACACAAGGAGGGTGGATATTTATGTCACTTCTCAATGAGTTCATGGATTTGGTGCTTCGTCCTCCGCTCATTACAACTACCAATTGGCAAGATCTCTTTCTTGATCTTCATGTCGATCTTCAACAACTGATTGTACAAGGCATTACGCGAGGAGACGATAGGTGGGATGATATACAGTGGATGGTTCAAGGTGAAGAATTAGTAATACACTGGAAGGGCTTTATTCCAATTCTACTCACTATACGGTGATCAAGCTACTTGCTGCATCGGAAGTAATTAAAAGGGTGAAATTCTTCCAAGGGTGGGATGATCCACAAGCTTGGGGGGAGATTTGGTGCTTCTTCTTATTAATTCCTGTGGATAAGCTCATCTTCAATGATTTCTTCTCGACCTCACTACAAAGGTTTCTAGGGCTCAGCTACGGTCGGTAATGTTTCGACCAAGGAATCCCTTTGTACCTAATCAACCCTTTGTGCCACATTTTGAGCTTCAAGTTGTAATTCTTTTTGGTCTAAAGGTTAACTATCAACAAAGGATTGCAAGTTTATTTGGTACTGAATGTCTTGCTCAAGTATTGAATTCTCCCCACCCTCTCCTTCTACCTATCTTGGACTACCAAGAAACCTGGGATGTTCGGATTTTAGTCTTGGTGTGATGACATCTTGGCTCCTTCAATTTGACGGTGCCTACAAACCTTCGACCAAGGCTGCTAGTGTGGGTGTGAAGCTCACTTCACCAGGGGGTGAGGTGTATTGTTATAGCAAGTCTGCACCAACATGTACTTACAACCAAGCTGAGTACTTAGCACTCATTTTTGGGCTACAAAAGGCACAAGAACATTGCATCAAGCAACTTGAGGTGCAAGGAGATTCTCAACTCGTGTGTGAACAAGTTAGTGGAAGGTGAAAGGTGCAGAGCGAAGGCTTGGTTCCACGACATAAACAAGCATTGGAACTTTGCCAACAATTTGAAGAGGTGAAAATTCAGCATATCCCTCGAGCTCAAAATTTAGTTCTCTTGGCACGTGAAGCTTGTACTTCAATCATGTGTGAAGCGAGTGGAAGCACTGCCCCAACAAAGCTGCAAGCCACGAAAGAGGGTGATCATTTGTAAGGAATGCAAAGGTTGTGGTCATCATGAAACTAAGTGTTGGGCATATTTGATACAAGTTTATCGACTTCGGAAGATCATCAGAAAGGTCATCAAGGACATTTCTCAAAAGGATGTTAGACTGCACACCCCTTGAAGAAATAACATGGCGACTATAAGAACTGGAAGAAGCTGAAGGTGATGTGCAAGCTCTCCAACTATTTACATTTGTCATGGCATTCTTGTTTGCCTTGATGAACAACCTCATGCAGTGCCGCGTCTCTAACCCTCGCTTGTAAAGATGGATGCAATATCTATTAGATATTAATGCTCCACTCTCGTGTAACTATGCAGGAACTAGCTAACTCTACTTGTAAGCCCCCCATATGAGGAGAAGGCATTTGAGTAGCTCGATTATCCGGTAGATCCTAGTTTGGATGGGGGCCATGTGTGGCCTGATGGTTGGACGGAGGTGGCACACTACCAACTAGGCTACATGCAAGTGCGGGAAGGCATCCCATGACTGACCGCACTGAGGGTAGACAAAGCATTTCCCGGGGCAGCCCACTCTCGGGTTGCGAGGCCCGTTTGGAGCCCCAGATGATCGCAGATGGTCTGGGCTGAATGAAAACCATAGGTAAGTTGCTCTGTTTTGTGCACCAGTTCTATCATGTGGTCGGTGGCCTATTTTGAGACCGACCCCCAGTCGGCCGTTTTGGTCAAAGTGGGTCGGTCACCCAATTGGGTCTAACCGACTACTAGTGGTGGCTATATAAGAGCAAGCTCATGAAGCCCATTTCATCACTAGCTATAGCAACCCTGATTCCTTAACATCTAGCCTCCGTCCTCTATTGTTTCTAGATCGCCATCAAAGCTTCTCTCACAGGAGCGCACGGCTGGGAGGCAGCGCCATCTATTGTATCAGTTCTACATTAATCAAAATTTTGATTCTCCATACTATCTACTTTCTCTCTTGTGTACGAGATCCTGTTATCTGTTGACCACAGACGTATTGTTTTCTTACAATAGCATGAGGGTTGGTCCTTTTAAGATTGTCTATGAGCTATTCTATGCTGAAGATTCTTCCCGTGTAGTATTTCACAATACACCAGTCACACCCTACCCTACCTATGTGTGTTTTGTGGATGTATCTTCACCTGATTTTCAGTTCAAGCTAACTCTTTCCATTGTTTGCCAATAGATAAGCCTTATTTCGTCTCTCTCTTTTCCATTTTCCAAGCATGGCTGACATTCTCATGTTCTGTGGATGGGTTGAAGAAAATCCAAATGAGTATCTTGTGGCCTTCAAGTGCCGTTGTGTTTCTCTCAACTTTCTTACTAAAGATAGATGGCCATTTGTTCTTCCCACATTTCTAGAGGGTTTGGCTCAAGTGTGGTATGAGAAGCAGGCCGAAGACGTTCGCCAAAGCTGGCCAAGGTTGACAGCATCGATGATTGAGTATTTCGACAAAGAAGAGGAGCCGGAGAATGTGTACCTGCAGGTGGCAAATAGGTGAGACGGCGCATCGATATGTGGATCGAGCGACCATGCTCCTGGACCGTTTAATTGCCATGCAAGAGGACAATGCCGAATTTTGAGTTGGAATGACTCAGCATGTGTTGGGCTACCTTGTAGTAGGAGCAAGTGATGAATTCCACCTCAAGCTTAAATGGGAGAATCTAGAAACCATGGTGCTAGCACATGAGATTGCTCAAAAGTTTGATAAAGTTCAATTTGACCCCGCTTCAAAGAAGATGGTTGCCCTTCCACAACCCCCTCAATTCTTGCAACAACAACCTGGGGGGTCCAACTCAGGGGCATACCCCCACCCCTCATCAAGGATGTATCCACCACCTCCACCTCAAATGTATCGTCCTCCCTTAGATGCTTACCCTCAACAAGGTGTATATCCTCACCCTCCACTTGGAAAATTTCCCCAACCTCGCCCATAAGCCCCCCTCCTTCCTACTCCCCCGGCCCCTCTTGCTAAAGGACCCAGAGTCAACGACCTAGCCAAGGCCCTGAATGAAGATCTTTGACTTGAGGTGGTAGGCATTAGAAATCAAGCCAATCACCCTCCAAGAGAACGTGCCAATGTTGTGTGCTATGAGTGCCACCAGAAGGGTCATTATCACACTGAATGTCCCAACATTCCAAGGGTGAATCTTCTAAGTGGATCAGGCACTGAGGATTTTGACATAGAGGTCCTTGATCTCAGGAAGAGAAGTCGAACCACCTTGGACCCCTCTCCAAATCGTGGAACGGGCTGCCCCAGGAAGAGGGTGTCCTTCTCAGAGCCCTCAAATGCTGAGATGGCAGACCCACCAACAGAGAAGACTAAAAGATTGTGCAGGAGAAAGTGGTCACCCTCGGATTTTACTATCGGCTCAGGGCAAGAAGACTATTCGATCGTTCAGGACCTACTCATCGGTCTTTGAGTGGAGGAGTTCTCAGAAGAAGAAGTTTACATGGTGAGGGTGTCTCCGACCCTGCCACCCACAGAAAAGGTAACAACTCATCCTCAACTGCTTGAATCTATGCTTTCCCTTGACCTCACTCTAAGTGAGAAAGATGAGTTCCTAGAAATGTTCAAAGATTTCCCTGACCTCTTCGCAACTAGTTACCACCACCTTAGCCATGTGATTGCCATAGAACACAAGATAGAGCTGAAATGCCATAGAACACAAGATAGAGCTGAAGCCTGATGCTAAGCCAGTTGCTTAGAAGTATCGGAGGTTAGGGCCCCTATAGACTGACGCTTTGCACTTAGAGTTGCGAAAGCTTGTAGAAGCTAGGTTTATTGTTCTGGTCAACAATACTAAATGGGTTTCACCAGTGGTAGTCACCCCAAAGAAAAACAACAAGTGGCGGGTCTGCATCGACTATAAGAAACTCAATGCGGCCACCAAGAGGGACCATCATCCTTTGCCCTTTCAAGACCTCATTCTTGAGAAGGTAAGTGGTCATGAGATGTATACTTTCTTTGATGGTTACTTTGGGTTTTATCAAATCATAATTGCCGAGGAGGATGTGCTTAAAGCCACATTTGCCACACCTTGGGGGACATTTGCATTCAAAGTAATGCCATTTGGCCTCACCAATGCTCCTGCTACCTTTCAAAGATTTATGCAAATGGTGTTTGCTCCTTATTTGGGGGTTTTCTTGGAGGTGTTTTTAGATGATTTCTGTATATTCTCGGCACGTAAGGAGCACGTCATGAAGGTTAGGTTGGCCTTCCAAAGGGTCAATGATGCAAATGGCAGTCTCAACCCTGATAAATACACCATTGGGGCCACTCAAGGGAGGTTACTGGGGCATATTGTCTCATTCGAGGGCATCAAGCCTGACCCCGAGAAGGTAGAAGCTATCCTCAAGCTCTCCCTGCCAACAACCAAATGTCCGCTCATTTGTCAATCTAGCAGGATACTATCACTGCTTCATTGATCAATATGCTGCTTTGACGTGACCCATGACTATGCTATTAAAAGATGGGGTTGATTTCTCTTGGGATGAGGATTGTGATCATGGGTTTGTACAAATCAAGAGTGTTCTGGCTTCAGAACCCATTCTACACAATCCTGATTGGTCAAAGACTTTCTATATCAATCTTGGGTTTGGTGAGCACACTCTGGTGGGTATTCTTCTCCAGCAAGGGGAGGATCGGTTCATGTATCCCGTCTGATTTGCTTCTTGACAATCTCCATTTTGCACCTTTTTGCCCAACCACTTGGAGGGCTGAATTATCCTCCTACAGGTCTAGAGTCCTTTTGGTTGGAGAGACCCTTCATATACCACATGCAAGGAAATAGAGAATGATCGTCGCTGCTGGTCGCCATTTCTCGAATTCTATCGAAGCTCTCTTTCATGTATTCTCCTTCTCTACTCCACCTCTTTCTAATTCCTTTTAGGGAAAGCTTTCCAATACTTTGGACTCTCTTGTGTTCAAGTTTGAGTAGAAGTGGTTGTATATTTGAGGAGAACAAAGCAAAGAACCAGTCAATGTTGATGAAAATCCAACTAGCAACTTGCACGACCATTCCATACACCGTCTACTTCAGAAGTGCGCCTATATTAGAGCTTTCGTTTGAGCCAAAAAGCCCTATTTTCTTTACTCTAAAGAAGGAGATCTAAGCCCTCAAAGATCAGGCCTCTGTTTTGGATAGTTTTGACAGTGT
This sequence comes from Dipteris shenzhenensis, assembly GCF_047967505.1. Taxonomy (NCBI): domain Eukaryota; kingdom Viridiplantae; phylum Streptophyta; class Polypodiopsida; order Gleicheniales; family Dipteridaceae; genus Dipteris; species Dipteris shenzhenensis. The sequence goes on along the minus strand of NC_141603.1, from coordinate 20,521,326 downwards.
TGTGAATTTGGTGCTACATTAGATGCTACTTTGGCATTTTTGATATTTTAAAGTGTTAAATAGCATCAGTACAATTGTGGCTACAACTTTATTTCAGGTTTCTATACCTGGATTTGCTTGGAATACTTTCATTTAGCCACTTGTATGAAGCATGCAAGTTGAAGTATCATTTCCACTATGATTTTTATTATGGAATTTGGTTACAAGACTTTGCTACACCAAATGCTTGTACTTTGAAGCTTTTCAATTTTTTCTAGCCTTGTAAGAGAGTAGACACTGCCCAATTCTTGGGTTAGATCCTCTCATGGTTTGCTTATGCAAAATATGTGGAAAGACAGATCATGAAGCAATGTTTTGTTATGCTACAATGGAAGAGAATGCCAACATGGCTTCCTTGTTGCAGATTGCCAAGATAATGGTTGCCAAGAAGGAAGTAATTACAAAACCAAAAACTGCTAATTTACTTTCGGTTGATGTGCCTCCACAAAATGAGGCCTCCTATGATGATTATGCTTTTTGAACCAGCTCCACATATGCTCCATATCTCTCTTTTATGTTGAGTCAAGGTAGTCTGCCTAGATAGTCCTCCAAAATGAATGGAATAAACTATTGTGTTCTTTGTAAACACCTATGGTCACCATATGATGTAGGCCATGTGTATGTGTTTAGCTCCATGGTACCTCCTACAAACATTGTGTGCAGGGGAGATAACCATTGGGGGATCTTATGTATCCCTTTGTTTGACTTCACACCCTTGGGAACCCTTGCTAGCATGAGATCCTAGCCATAGATTTATCCTTGACCACCATGAGATGGCTTGAGACACTATGTGACTAGATGTATCCTTGACATAGCCTGAGGCATTCCCTTGAGGGGGGGTTTGTTGGGATATCTCAAGGTGTATGCCCCAGGCACACCTTCGGTTCTATGTGTGTGCACTAGAGGCACAGTGAGGTGCCCATAAGCACTATTAGGTGGTGGTAGATGCCACATAGGCTGATTGAGAGATTCTAGGAGCTGATTGAAGAGATGATTATGGAGCTTGGTGGCTCATGTAGAGGTGCCAACATATGGACCATACCCTTCTTCATTCTATAAGCATTCTCTTGTTTTGTGTTCAGCTCCATGCTTTCCTTTCACTTCTCCAACATATATTGGATTATTCCCTCCATGTAGGATAGGCCCATGTGGGGGGGGGGTATAGATAGTCCATGGATGCAAGTTAAATAATGGGGAAAGTAGGATGAGGTGGCAAGATTCCTTGTGCCTTGTCCTCCAAGATGTTTGAATGTATTGTAAAATTGGGAAGAGACCAAGGGAGTATCATAGACTTAAGATATGGAAGTTGATATATGTGGAATAACCCAGTGTTTCATGCATGTACCAAGCATATTGAAGCAAGCATTATCGCACACAATTGTGAGTGCGTAACCACCTAGCTCACATGGGAGACTCTTCCACACACACTATGCATGTGGGAAGATGTATTTATTGGGAGAGGCCCCCTCACTTGGCTATAAAAGGAGGGGGTTATTCCTTGATGGGACACGCTCATTCTTGTAAAGCCACCTAGCTAGTGCTTTGATTTCCCCCCCATCTTTCCTTTCAAATAAAGCATGACTCTCTTCCCGTGATGTCTCCATCTCTACATTCCTCCACCCATGTACGTATTCCTCTTTCCTCTCTCCCTCTCCCCTTGTGCCATAGTCCCCTTGTTCTTTCCCTCCCCTCTTAATCCCTTTTCCCCACCCATGTTAATGCTCCTCCCCTCATGTTCCCTATTCCTCTATGGCCCTTGAGCGTCACCATACCTATCCGCTAGCCTCTTGTCTTGATTTCTTTTCCGACTAATAGTGGTTATGTGAAGATAGTGGGAGAGAGGGAAGGAGTCTCACTTGCGGCTTTCTCACATACACAATGGGGGAATACACACATCACCCGTATGTTGAAAAACCCAAGTGTCATTTATGACATTCAAAATTGTTCTTGCAACCATCCTGTAGTTCCAAGAGATTTTGCCCATACTTCCAACCCCTTCCCTTCAACCACTAAGAGGTATCTAATAGTTTTATAGAACACTTGAGATATCATCACCTCCTAATACAAAACCATTATTACTATTTGTAGAACACTTGAGATATCATCACCTCTTAATACAAGACCATTCTTACTATTTGTAGAACACTTGAGATATCATCACTCCTTCCCTTCAGCCACTAAGAGGTACCTAATACCTTTGTAGAACACTTGAACCATTCTTACTATTTGTAGAACACTTGAGATATCATCACCTTTTAATACAAAACCATTCTTACGGTTTGTATAACACTTGAGATATCATTACCTCTTAATATAAGACCATTCTTAGTATTTGTAGATCCCTTTAGATATCATCGTCTCTTAATACAAGACCATTCTTACTATTTGAGAGATTAATGGATTAAAGGTTTGAAGCTCATAGGAGACGAAGGAAGAGAAAGTCAGTTTTGACATGAGGACAATAAAACTAATTGGAATATTTTGACTTATGTATTATACCTTTTTGAAGACTATGAATTTAAGTCAGTTTCAACATTAGGATGATAAAACTAATTAGAATATTTTGACTTATGTATTATATATTTTTGAAGACTATGAATTTTAATGAGGAGAGGCATGCACACTACTTAGTAAATACACTAGTACTACTACTAGCCTACGACTATTAAGCCTAGTAGCACCAGTGTGATTTTGAGCCTTGTATCAGCCTTTTGATAATTTTCTTTCATCTTTAGTGCAATAGAAATTATTCCTTCTATCAGAAGAATCTTGCCAAATTTATTCAAAGTGATGATTTTGTAGTCTATAGCCACTATCCTCTGACTCTCAAAAATATATTAAATGTGAGCACCCATTTATCTTGTTTGATCAACCCTAGACTATGCTACGATAGGACATTACTAGAACAAAAAAAAAAAAGAATTGATATGGCGATGTTCGGTGTGAAATAACCAAATTAAGGATTTAATAAGAAAGAAAACAATCAGAATCAATAGGCTATTCAATGGCTCAAATCTGCACAGAAATTGTAATGTGCCTCCCAACTCTTATGCATTCCAGCTCCTCATGTTTGACAAGAATGCAAACAATACTGAAATCACATTATCTTTAGTTTCAAAGTAAGCAAAGCACCAAAAATAAATGCAAACGTATTGGATGATGAATAAATAGGTATAGATATAGATAGACCTATATATATGCATTCATAGATATAATGATGATTAAAGTTGGACGATCGTAATAATATTATGTGTACTATCATTGGGATTAGGACTACTATTGGTAATATTGTATGTAGTAGTAGGAGAACTACCATTAAGGAACACTCAAATAAAATTACTAATGGTGGTGATAAAACTACCACTAGTAGTTTGGTAATTCCCCCTAACATCTACAACAAATATTTGATGGGTAGCTAGTATTAGGTCAAAAGGTCCCAATTGTGCTATAATAATGGACCAAAAAAGGGAGTGCTATAGCATCACCTAAGGGTCACTTTTTATCCATGAAAGAAACAAGTCGGTGCAACCTAGGTCATACAGATCTAGGTCATGTGGAGTGGTTCGCGTCTCTTTCCTTGACAAAAAAGTTACACTACCTTTGATAGTAACTACAAAGATTGCTGCCATAGTGCCGTAGAGTAGCCCCTAGGTTGCACCATCATCCCTTCTTGCTTTTGAGCCATTAAGTTTGATCCACTGATTTTATGTAGAATTATTCTACTATATGTTCACATGTCCTTAATAGGATCTTGATATAATCCCTTCCATTGTAAGTACTTTTACTTCAAGTTTCACATATCCTTAACAAACCACTAGGCTTCAACACAAATTCATTCTTATGTTTCAAGCCTTAAACTTAAACACCCTTGTAAAAGGGATAATGTATTAAAGCTACATTCAATCCATCAAATTTTTTGAATAATAGTTCTATTGAAAATTCATGTATCATCAATAGGATTTCATCCATTATATGTTCATTTGTCTTTAATAGTATGTCTAAAAATTCATGTATCTTCAATATTATTTCTCTCATGTGTTCCAATATCTTCAAAAGGATACCTTTATTTAATAATGTCCAAACTTGAGCATTGATTTGTATTTATCAAACACAATTTCACTCCACCTATTCTTTAGAATGAAATTTTTTTGCCAAAAGTGGGCCAAATGTAAGGTCTTTCCACATATTCTTAAGAATGAAAATTTTGGCCTTACATTGGCAAGTCTATGGAATAAGGGTAAGGCCAAAGTCTCTGGTACGGTGCATTAGGTCTTGATTAATTCTTCTTTAGGCTTGAATATTTAATGCATTAACTTCACAACTATTATTTATGCTTGAACTTGTAATGTATTAATTTCATGACTTAGGATTTTATGAAGTTATATCTAACATGTCCCAAATTTAATGGAAATTAATATCCTACATAACACAACAAAGTATCATCATATCCCTTCCCAAAATCAATGCTACCTAGCAACTCTCCTGGCATTTTCACTGCCTTGCATTTGAGTTAGCTATGATGAAGAATGTTGCCTGACTTTGGAACCTCTTAGAGTTACCGTTAGCATGATCTAATTTCATGTACCCCAAAACTTGAGACTTGGAGATTCCCATATCACACCAGCGGTAGCTATCTTGTCCACTCTCAATGCTAGTAAGAGCTAGGCCTGATAGACCGGTAAAAGAAGTCTTCTTGGAGGTTCAATTTTTTCCCTCCGTCTTCTGCAGGCCCCCTGATGAAATAGGATATATTCATCACCCTATATTTAATGCAAGAATTGACACAACTTTTTTGGACCTGACTATGTAGTTTACATCCCAAAATTGGTGCTAAAATTGCAGATTGTGAGATTTCCATATCACACCAACGGTAGCTGTCTTGTCCACTCTCAACACTAGTAAGAGCCACGGTCCCCATAGATTGGTAAAAGAAGTCTTTTTGGAGGTTCAATTTTTTGCCTCCGTCTTCTCGAGCCCCATGACAAAATAGGATATATTCACCACCCTACATTTAATGCAAGAATTGACAACTTTTTTTGGACATGACTGTGCAGCTTACATCCCAAAATTGGTGCTAAAATTGCATACCGGGCATCTCCATTTGCCGGGGGTGTCCCCAGCGACCCCTTGGACTTGCTCTATTTGTCTAGTTGTGTCTCTCCACAAAAATCAGAGTAGGGCCTATTTTCCCCATCTAGTAAAACTATATGCATCAATATGTATGTATGTATGTATGTATGTATGCATGCATGCATGCATCCATGTATGTATGTACACACACACACACATATGTATGTATGTATGTATGTATGTGTACTAAAACTACTAAAACTATATGCATCAAATAATGTTGTTGATCAATTTTTGGCATACCCCACCAAAATCAAGACCCCCATTGCAAAGAAAGGTAAGGAACACAAGTGCTTGTTCTTATGCTCATGAGACAACAAAATGCATGACATAGGCAACCAATGGGGTCTTACTTTTGATGTTTATATATATGTATAAATGTATGTATGTATGTATGTATGTGTGTGTGTGTGTGTGTGTGTATGTATGTATGTATGTATGTATGTATATATATATGTATATGTATATGTTGATGCATATATGTATATATTGATGTATATATTGATGCATACAATTTTGATATATAGAGAAAATGGACATGAAAACCATCTAAATTGGTTCTTGTCGTTTGATTTGATATATGACATGATCCTATTTGGATTTGTAAGTCCAAAGATGTGGGGTCCTACTTTTAGGGCCTGAATGCCTAAAATAGGTAGCGCGTTAACGCGCTACCTATTTCATGCATTTAGGCCTCAAAAGTAGGACCCCATTGGCAACACAATGGGGTCCTAGTTTTGAGGCCTAAATGCATGAAATAGACAGTGCGTTAACGCGCTGCCTATTTTAGGCATTCAGGCCCTAAAAGTAGTACCCCGTATCTTTGGACTTGCATATCCAAATGGGGTCATGTCATATATCAAATCGAATGGCAAGATCCACTTTAGATGGTTTTCATGTCCATTTTCTCCATCAACTAGAACTATATTCATCAAATAATGTTGTTGATCAATTTTTGGCATACCCCCCCAAAATCAAGACCCCCATTGCAAAGAAAGGTAAAGAACACAAGTGCTTGTTCTTATGCTCATGAGACAACAAAATGCATGACATGGGAAACCAATGGGGTCTTACTTTTGATGTTGTGTGTGTATGTATGTATGTATGTATATATATGCATGTACATACATACATACATACATATATATATATATATATGTATGTATGTATATGTTGATGCATATATGTATATATTGATGTATATGTTGATGCATACAATTTTGATATATGGAGAAAATGGACATGAAAATCATCTAAATTGGCTCTTGCCGTTTGATTTGATATATGACATGACCCCATTTGGATTTGTAAGTCCAAAGATACGGGGTCCTACTTTTAGGGCCTGAATGCCTAAAATAGGGAGCGCGTTAACGCGTTGCCTATTTCATGCATTTAGGCCTCAAAAGTAGGACCCCATTGGCAACACAATGGTGTCCTACTTTTGAGGCCTAAATGCATGAAATAGGCAGCGCGTTAATGCGCTGCCTATTTTAGGCATTCATACCCTAAAAGTAGCACCCCGTATCTTTGGACTTGCATATCCGAATGGGGTCATGTCATATATCAAATCGAATGGCAAGATCCAATTTAGATGGTTATCATGTCCATTTTCTCCATCAACTAAAACTATATTCATCAAATAATGTTGTTTATCAATTTTTGGCATACCCCCCCCAAAATCAAGACCCCCATTGCAAAGAAAGGTAAGGAACACAAGTGCTTGTTCTTATGCTCATGAGACAACAAAATGCATGAAATAGGTAACCAACGGGGTCCTAATTTTGCTGTATGTATGTAAGTATGTATATATGTATGTATATACATACATATATATCTATATGTGTATATGTGTGTGTGTGTGTGTGTGTGTGTGTGTGTGTGTATGTATGTATATGTATATGTTGATGCATATATGTATATATTGATGCATACAATTTTGATATATGGAGAAAATGGACATGAAAACCATCTAAATTGGTTCTTGTCGTTCGATTTGATATATGACATGATCCCATTTGGTTTGCAAGTCCAAAGATATGGGGTCCTACTTTTAGGGCCTGAATGCCTAAAATAGGGAGCGCGTTAACGCGCTCCCTATTTCATGCATTTAGGCCTCAAAAGTAGGACCCCATTGTGTTGCCAATGGGGTCCTACTTTTGAGGCCTAAATGCATGAAATAGACAGCGCGTTAACGCGCTGCCTATTTTAGGCATTCAGGCCCTAAAAGTAGGACCCCGTATCTTTGGACTTGCATATCCAAATGGGGTCATGTCATATATCAAATCAAATGGCAAGATCCAATTTAGATGGTTTTCATGTCCATTTTCTCCATCAACTAAAACTATATTCATCAAATAATGTTGTTGATCAATTTTTGGCATACCCCCCCAAAATCAAGACCCCCATTGCAAAGAAAGGTAAAGAACACAAGTGCTTGTTGTTATGCTCAAGAGACAACAAAATGCATGACATGGGAAACCAATGGGGTCTTACTTTTGATGTTTGTATGTATGTATGTATGTATATATATGCATGTACATACATACATACATACATACATACATATATATATATATATATGTATGTATGTATGTATATGTTGATGCATATTTGTATATATTGATGTATATATTGATGCATACAATTTTGATATATGGAGAAAATGGACATGAAAATCATCTAAATTGGCTCTTGCCGTTTGATTTGATATATGACATGACCCCATTTGGATTTGTAAGTCCAAAGATATGGGGTCCTACTTTTAAGGCCTAAATGCCTGAAATAAATAGCGCATTAACGCGCTACCTATTTCATGCATTTAGGCCTCAAAAGTAGGACCCCATTGTGTTGCCAATGGGGTCCTACTTTTGATGCCTAAATGCATGAAATAGGCAACGCGTTAACGCGTTGCCTATTTTAGGCATTCAGAACCTAAAAGTAGCACCCCGTATCTTTGGACTTGCATATCCGAATGGGGTCATGTCATATATCAAATTGAATGGCAAGATCCAATTTAGATGGTTTTCATGTCCATTTTCTCCATCAACTAAAACTATATTCATCAAATAATGTTGTTTATCAATTTTTGGCATACCCCCCCCAAAATCAAGATCCCCATTTTGCTGTATGTATATAAGTATGTATATATGTATGTATATACATACATATATATCTATATGTGTATATATGTGTGTGTGTGTGTGTGTGTGTGTGTGTGTGTATACACACACACATGTATGTATGTATGTATGTATGTATCTATATATATATATATATATATACATACATACATATGTATATATTGATTCATATATTGATGCATATCTTGATGTATATATTTATGCATACAGTTTTGATTGATGGAGAAATCAGGCATGAAAACCATCTAAATTGGCTCTTGCCATTCGATTTGATATAGGACATGATCCCATTGGGATTTGTAAGTCCAAAGATACGGGGTCCTACTTTTAGGACCTGAATTCTTGAAATAGGTAGCTTGTCAATGTGCTGCCTATTTCATGCATTTAGGCCTCAAAAGTAGGACCTCATTTGGTCCTACATGGAGTCCTATTTTTGAGGCCTAAATGTATGAAATAGGTAGCGCATTGACGCACTACCTGTTTTAGGCATTCAAGCTCTAAAAGTAAGACCCCATATCTTTGGAATTACAAATCCAAATGGGGTCATGTCATACATCAAATCAAATGGCAAGAGCCAATTTAGATGTTTTCATGCTTATTTTATCGATTTAATAAAACTATATGCATCAAATAATGTTGTTTATCAATTTTTGGCATACACCCCCAAAATCAAGACCCCCATTGGAAAGAAAGGTAAGGAACATAAGTGCTTGTTCTTATGTTCAGGAAACATTAAAAAAGAGGCCTAGTAGCCCAAAAATGGCAGCGCATCAATGCACTATCATTTTTGGGTTGCCAGGTCTCTTTTTTGTTGTCTCACGAGCATACATATGGAGGTTATTATACAATATAACTAAGAAGTAGTATTGAAGTAGTTCTACAATTTGGATGCATTAAGAGCATTCATATAGCAAGGAAGAATATAATAATTGAATACATTTTTTTTTCAATACATATTGCTAGTGAGACTACCAAAAAGAGGCTCTACCCCTCATGATGTCTCTGGATACAGAATATGAGATTGCTTGATGCTTGGATTGTAGCTGGAAACATTGCGTGGGCAAAGCCACTATATGCCTCAAGTGTTGGAAATTGATATATGGCTCAAGTGCTAGAATGTGCAAATCATGGCCAAAATCAAGACCCCTTAGAGATTCCATGAGGGCTATCCTTTTGCTACTACACTCGTCACCTTTAATCGAGGGCAGAATCATTCGTCATCATAGGCAGCAGGTTCATGGGACCCCATCCCATGATCCAAGGCATTATTCAAAGACAAAGTATTTCTGACCATTCCCAAATTGAGTTTGCCAATTCCTAATCTGATTGATTTCATTTACTGGACTTGCAATGCTTGCAAAGCCCTTGCTTAAGCTTGAATGAGCCTCTTGATTTTGGGGGTATAATGGTAAAAAATGGCTTAACACGCCCAAAATCAAAAGGCTCATTCAAGCTTAAGCAAGGGCTTTGCAGGTCTTGTTTTTGGGTGGCAAAAGCACGAAAAATGACAGCGCATTAAGGTGTTGCCATTCTTATGCTTCCCCCCTCCAAAAACAAGACCCCCAAGCTATTCATTGGAGACACCAAAATGAGGAGAAGGATGACGTGAGGAGTAGAGGAGCTGGCCAATGAGGGGAGGGATAGCCTTGGAATTGCCAGCAACAAGCATGATGCAAGGAGGTGAGAAGGCAAAGAAGCAAGGAGGTGAGGAGGTGAGGAAGCAAGGAGGCATGGAGGCAAGAGGCAGTCTTGAAGGGCAACAAGAGGGTGGAGGTGGCCGAAAGAGTAAGCAGGAAAGGGAGGGATGGAGATTGCTTGTAGGAAATGCTTGGATTAATGCTACAAATGCCATTTTTTTGTGTGTGTTTTGCAGCATGAATTGTTTATGGCATTTTTCTTCAAAAAAATACAAAATTGTTGTGATTAATTGTGCTACAAACAACTCAAGCTGTAAAGCACCATGGATTAGTACAACAATATACATCACAAATGGATGCATACACTCATATACATCACCGATGGATGCATACACTTATACTCACATCAATTTCCAATATTGTATTAGATGGACCCTTAGCATATATGTGTGCATAGAAGACCATTTCCTACATTGATCCCTGATTTCATAGTTAAATTATTCCCTTTCTCACATTCTAACATGTGAAGATTTAATGTACATGCATTATGGGCACATTATATTGCAGTTTATGACTAACTTTTTTTATGAATGCATGATACTTGTATATGGTCAAGGAAGGTATATTATCATTTTTTAATGACAACATTACTCTATGCTCCATTTTATCCTATATTAGAAACTATGATCACTAGATATTACATAAATGTATTGCTCCATTATATCCTATACTAAAAACTATTTTGACCCAAATACATAATGCCAATTGAGGTTAGTACTGATGACAAGTGATGAAAACAATCTAATGGTATGAATGAGATCTTGTAAATTTTGGATATATAATATGGGTACTATATTGATTGAGCTATTTTTCTAAGGGAATATTTTCAACTTAATTACTAAATACATACTTACAATGGTGACCTGATTCCCATCTATATGTATAATCAAGTTTTACTTTGTGTTTAAAAAAAAGCTTTTGCATAAGGTTAAAATTTGAATAGTATTTATATTTGTTTAAGACTACCCATTGAGCTAGCTCCTATCCTTATATTGAACATGATAATGTTCATAAAGATTTTATGAATACAAATAGATAGCATTGGCTCTCTTTTTAGTGGTTGGGAATGAACCCTTAAAGTACCCTAAAATGACTATGTATTCCCTTATTTGTAGCATGGAAGTGATAATGGTAGAGTGGCATAATTCCTATTTTGCTTTTTTCATAGGTTCTTTTGCTACTCATGGTTGGCGGATACACCACGGCATAGATCCGAATAGATATTTGGTTTTTTGCTTCAACTTGCTTGACTAGACTTTCCTTGATGATTGTTTGATTGTGCATGATGAGTAGTCACTGGCTTAACTGATGCATTAAGTGCAATGTTTTCCTTAAAGTTTTTCATACTACAAGATATGAGTTTGCTTATACGGGTGGAAATAAAAGCTTGTTAACGCCTGGTGCATATTTTCTGTTAGATGCAGTAGGATACTAGTTACCGAGTGTCTTTGCCAATTATTTCACTTGAATCATGCTCCTCTTATGCTTGAGTTTGTGGTCACGTATTGAGTTTAACATAATAGTCTACAAGATACTGGATGAGCACTCAACATAGTGGTTAGATGCATTCATTTCTAGTTCCGATAGAACTATCATTCAGACATTGGTCATAATAGAAATATGGAGGGCTAAAATCCTTTTTTGGCTCCCTAAGTTTTTTACAGCATGGTATTGTCCAGATTACATAGGTATTTTCACTAAGCAAAATTAATCCTTATGATGAAAATGTGTTTTTTTTCTTTTGACATAGTTAGTTCTGTTTCCATGTTTTTGGATCGAATGTATGGATGATCTTCTGCAAGCATAAAAGACATTACATGTATATGTAGCACATGATCATGTTTACATATTTTCAGTCATATATTCTACATTGTGATCTATCATTATCTTGCTGTGTGGATGTTCAATCTGAGTAGTGTTTGCTTTTTTTATCGCAAATTTTATGTATTGTTGTGTCTCTACCTCTCCACAATGACTCAAATTGATAGTATGGGATGAAAGAGAAGTTAATTGTGAGTTTCAGGCATGCCTTCATTGTTGGAATATGTTTAATTTGCTTATGATCACATCAATTGTTCCAATGATATTGAGAGGAATAAGATGCTGGATGAGGTTCTCGCTCGCTTGAAACCTATTTAATCTTGCTCGCTTATTTAGGGCTGCTCGCTTTTCTTCGCTCGCTTTCTGGTAATCCTCCTTGCCCCTTGGGTGACATCTAGTGCATAATTTAACTCTCATTTGACATAGGATGTAATGACTCAGTACAGTTGCACCTACCAGTCTAATATATGATTATAATTGTCAATTGGCTTCTTGCCTAGTACCCAAATAAAATCCTTCAATGGACTTCAATACAAAGCTTTAATCATGAACATTCTTCATTTGTGCTATCTCCTTCTACTTCCTCCATGGCGAGCATCCTTAAAAATTCGTGTATATGCAAAATACTTTGCTGTGGTATTTTTATTTTTCCTTCTACCTCATATCCCATGTGCTGCTTTGATTTCTTTGCCCTTCAATGCCAAGACACTATGATTGTCTCCATCAAAGCTTGTGAGACCGGTTCATCATTTGGGACCCAATCCTTTGTTATACAATTAGTATACAATGTGTTGTTATCCATATTCTCCTTCCTACCATTTGGCTCATACCATACCGCTGTAAATGTTGTAGCTCTCCTTTGATCATCTCTTTGCACATCAACTACTTTTGCAACCCAAAACTTCACATTTTCATATTCATCATCTGATGGCCGAACCACAACAAAACAATCAACCTCTATATCTACTTGTGGCATAAACTCTGTCTTCTTCAGTCCACAATATGGATGTGGGAGTAATGATACAAATTCATTTTCAAAGACTAGAGCTGGGTGCAAATTGTTAAGAACATTTGGCCAAAATATATTGCATTCTTCGTTGACATTCTTTGAGCCTCTCATTCTCTCAAGGTCCTTTATTAATTTTCGTGTCTTGTTAATTACAGTGGTAGTGTGTCCTCTCCAAGTAGGCTTTGAATCAAGATATCTCCGAAGCATTTCCTCTTTGTATGTAATAAATGCTTTTAATTCTTCTATTTCACAGTTAGATCTCTCATTGAATTCTTGTATAGGAGCCCATGTTGGATACCTTTCCTTGCTGGGAATTGAAGTTAAGAGACTGTAAGGTTCTTCAGGTTCCCATTTTGTATCATGAGAATACTGTTGCCATTGCATTTTTGGTTTTTCATCTTAAAAAAAAAAACAAAAGTAGTGTGGATTGGTATGACCTGTCAATGCATCACCATCCGTTTGTATGAAAGGTAGAATGAAGCTCTTCCAATCATATATTCTTTCGAGCCCCTCACATAATGTACTTTCCTTATGACCACCAACTTGCCTCCCACATCGTCTTACCAAGTCATCTATTGTCTCCACATCCTTGCATTTAAGCTCCCTCGAGACTGTGTTAAAAACCTGATCGATATCCTCATATGTATGCCCAACATACAAAAATCCACATTCGACCTCATTGAAGATTTGATGAGCAACTAGCATTGAGCAGAATGCAAATAGGAGTACATTCTTATTTTCTCGCCAGTGATTATTAGCTTGTATTCTCAAAGTCAATGGTAGGCAACCTTTTTCTGCATATACATTGCGAATTGCCTTCATAGTCGATGTTACAACTTGATTTCTATCATGTAGATGTAAGGAATCAATCCATATATCTAAAAAAAACTTAATTCCATGCACCAACACTCCACATAAATGTGTCTTTAGAAAGTGATTTCCTTGTAATTTAGGTGGAGTGGCAACAAAATGAGGCAATGTCACCTCATTCTGAGGGGGTTTTTTATTTATCCTCATGATTTCATGATGTATTCCGCTTTGAGCTTGCTCTCGTGGGTTTTTTCTCTTACTTAATAGAAGTCTCTTTCTTGGGGAAAAAAAAAAAGAGGCAATGTTATTGTATTCTGATCCATGCCATCTACAATAAGGCACATGTAGTCATCAGGATGCAAAATAGCTTGCTCCTTCCAAAATGCATATTTTTTTCTGGAATATCGAATAAGGTCATGATGAGATTTTTGGCTTTTTTTGTATAATTCCCTTTGATTTGGACATGTTGCACTCTCAATCGCTTGCTTTAAATCATCATAGACATTGCACTTTGACATTTTTTGCCTCTTTGGGATTTTAACATATCCAAAGTTATTCTTCCAAAGAGTATACAAAGTATGAGAAGAAGACATGGCATCCCCTCTTTGCCTTTGCTTTTTTGCAATAGAGTCAAATAATTCAAGCTTTGTCAAGCCCATTGGAAGGTGCATTTCAGTGATCGCATCACCGTTAAGGAGTTTGGTAGATATATGGAGCTAAGGTAAAGCATTTTCCTGTATGAAGTCTCGTAAAATTGTTGCTGCCCTGACAGTTGAGATTCTTGATTTGGACCTTCCTCTATTACTGTGAATGCTAAATTTTTTGCCACCCTTTGCCTTGGTGACTAAATCCCAATATGTAACATGGGATAATCCAGTAATATTGTGATATGCCTTATTGCAAATCTTTTTTCCATTTAAAGAGGTTTTACCTTTTGTCTTGAACTTAACCTTTTATTGCCATTCTGAAGAAAGCAAGAGAGACTTGTGAGAAGGTATTCATTTCTTTCACTTCCTCTTCTTTACCACATGTGTCCTCTACATTCCCTTATGTCTCCAAGATCAATGAAGCGCATACATCTTCGCTTGCAACATAGATATCCCAATGCATTTAACATGTTCTCCTCTTTCATTACTCTCTTCCTCTTTGGTTGCTTTTGTGGATCTGCCTGGATTCGCTTTCTCTTCATGCATTTGTATGACTCTTTTTGTTCCTCGTGCATGTTGTTATCTATATTCATGCACTTCTTCTCCTCACGTTTATTTGTTACCAAGCATCCATGATTGGTCATTGCATCCTTGTCCATATCACAATCAAAGTTAAATACTGAATAATCCTCTGTTGATCTCATCCTCATTTTTAACATACTCTTAGGGCCATTCAATGAATTCAACATTCTACGAGAGTATCGAGAACCTTGAAACTCTTCCACTCCTGAGAGAACATCGCTCATTGGGACATCTTGCATGGCTTTCACAAATCCACCAGCTTGATTGACACCAGGTTTGTTAATATGCATGAACTCATCCACACCTGACAAGACATTGCTATTGAAACCTTTGCCCTTCTCATTGTGCAAGAATTCATCCACCCTAGATAAGGTAAAATCTTTTTGTTTCTTGGAACCAATGAACTCATCCACTCCAGATAAGATGTCACTTTATACTTGAGTACATTGAAATCATCCACGTTTGAAGTGATAGAGCTTGGCACATGGGCATGGCTTTTAGGTCCTTTCATATTGTAGTATACCTTGTCTTTATCATTGAAAACCCCATGCCTCTTTCTCATGTTTAAGATTTGCATGCTCCATCTGATATTCTTGCCTACCTCATACTAGGGATCACATAAGGATGTTATGTTATCAACCATACCATCATCAGTGACTCTTAGAATCCTCATCTGTGCAAATGATCATTGCTCACTTGTCAAATCCCAATACTTCACCTTCTGCTACGTTATTATTTGCAAATGATCTCATTTGTAAAATGTCCCCTATAGTAAAATCCAAGGTGGTGCACTTTGTATTCTTGATAATGTCTATTGTATAAGTCTCGTCTCTGTCCCATGCTATAAATGATTTGTTGGATGTATTGTAGGGCATACCATGTCCAAGTGTTTCCATATCTCCACATTTATACTTTAGCTCAACATGTGCACTAAGAATCTTTGATACAGTAACTACGACCTTATCTTCGCCAAGTCTTTGAAGGTGGCAAATTGAATTGGGATCACTATCATGGATTGTAGCAAATGCAACTACTTTTTTGTTACACAAAATCACATCCATCCTTGGAATAAAATCTATAGCCATCTCCTTTGTGAGAGTCCTTTGCAAGCAAGCTGCAGCAGCAACAATTACATAAATATTAGTCTCTTTTCAATAATCTACTCATTTATTATAATTTTTAAATAGTACTTAATTTATTGGTTGGAGAAGTTATCCGATCAAGTACTTTTTATCAGATAGACATGCCACTTTGCATGCAACTCAATAACACCTAGGTTGAGGTGTGTGCAAAGTATTGTGCCCATCAATTATGCTTTGCATGGTATATCACGCATTAAACACCATTTATGCCTCAGTGTCATGCATAACCATTAAAAAACACGCTTTTAGGTGTGTTATCCGACCAAGTGCTTAATAGATGGGTGTGCCACTTTGCATGCAACTCAATACCACCGCTTTTGAGGTGCATGCAAAGTATTGTTCCCGTCATGGTCAAGGCAGCATTAAATACCATTTTTGCCTTAGTGTCATGCACAACCGTCAAAAAACACAGTCCTACGTGTGTTATTCGAACATGTGCTTACCGGATGGGGGCACCTCTTTGCACACAAGTCAATACCACCTAGGTTGAGGTGCACGCAAAGTATTTTTTCCATCGGATATGATTTGCATTGTTAATCACGCATTATACACCATTTTTGTCCTTGTGATATGCACTACCATCAAAAAACGTGCTCCTAGGTGTATTATCTGAACAAGTACTTATGGTATGGGTGCATCACTTTGCATGAAGCTCAAAACCACATAGGTTGAGGCATATGCAAAGTATTGTGCCCATCAGATATGCTTTGCCTAGGCAATCATGCATTATAGACCATTTTTCCCTTAGTGTCATGTACAACCATAAAAAACCACGGTCCTAGATGTGTTATTTGAACAAGTACTTATGGGATGGGCACGATACTTTTCATATAAGTCGATTCCACCTAGTTGAAGTTGTGTGAAAAGTATTATGCCAATCAGATATGCTTTGCATTGTCGATCAAGCATAAAACACCGTTTTTACCTTAGTGTGATGCACAACCATAAAAAAACATGGTCCTAGGGGTGTTATTCAAACAAGTACTTATCGGATGGGGGCTCCACTTTGCATGCAAGTAAAGTTCAACTAGGTTGAGGTGCATGCAAATTATTGTTCCCATCAGATATGCTTTCCATGCTCAATCATGCATTATACATGGTTTTTCCCCTAGTTTTATGCACATCCGTAAAAAACAGGGTCTTAGGTGTATTATCCGACCAAGTACTTATAGGATGGGTGTGCCTCTTTGCAAACAAGTCAATACCACCTAGGTTGTGGTGCAAGTAAAGTATTTTTCCCATCGAATATGCATTGCATGGTTGATTGAGCATTAAATACCATTTTTGCCTTAGTGTCAAGCACATCCCTAAAAAAACACGCTCCTAGGTGTGTTATCTGATCAAGTACTTATCAGATAGACATGCCACTTTGCATGCAACTCAATAACACCCAGGTTGAGGCACTTGCAAAGTATTGTGCCCATCGGATATGCTTTGCATGGTATATCATCCATTAAACGCCGTTTGTGCCTGAGTGTCATGCACAACCATTAAAAAACATTCTTTTAGATGTG
Source organism: Dipteris shenzhenensis (assembly GCF_047967505.1). Classification (NCBI taxonomy): domain Eukaryota; kingdom Viridiplantae; phylum Streptophyta; class Polypodiopsida; order Gleicheniales; family Dipteridaceae; genus Dipteris; species Dipteris shenzhenensis. The sequence continues at coordinate 20,503,795 of NC_141603.1, read as the reverse complement.
TTTTTTGACCAAGTGCTTATCCGATGGGTGTACTAGTTTGCATGAAACTCAATACCACCGCTTTTGAGGTGCATGCAAAGTATTGTGCCCATTGGATATGCTTTTCATGGTCAAGGGAGCATCCATGAAACTCAATACCACCGCTTTTGAGGTGCATGCAAAGTATTGTGCCCATTGGATATGCTTTTCATGGTCAAGGGAGCATCAAATACCATTTTTGCCTTAGTGTCATGCACAACCGTCAAAAGACACGGTCCTAGGTGTGTTATTCAAACAAGTGCTTATCGGATGGGGGCACCTCTTTGCACACAAGTCAATAACACCTAGTTTGAGGTGCACACAAAGTATTGTGCCCATATAATATGATTTGCATTGTGAATCATGCATTATACACTATTTTCATCCTTGTGATATGCACTACAATAAAAAACCATGCTCCTAAGTGTGTTATCCGAACAAGTGCTTGTGGTATGGGCACGTCACTTTGCATGAAACTCAAAACTACATATTTTGAGGCATATGAAAAGTATTGTGCCCATTGGATATGCTTTGCATAGGCAATCATGCATTATACACTATTTTTACCTTAGTGTCATGCACGATCGTAAAAAAACATGGTCCTAGATGTGTTATTTGAACAAGTACCTATGGGATGGGTGCGCCACTTTGCATGTAAGTCAATTCCACCTATTTTAAGTTGTGTGCAAAGTATTGTGCCCATCAAATATGCTTTGCATTGTCGATCAAGCATAAAACACCGTTTTTGCCTTAGTGTGATGCACAACCATAAAAAAACATGGTCCTAGGGGTGTTATTCAGACAAGTACTTATCGAATGGGGACTTCACTTTGCATGCAAGTCAAGCTTAACTAGGTTGAGGTGCATGCAAAGTATTGTTCCCATTGGATATGCCTTCCATGGTCGATCGCTCATTATGCACCATTTTTCCTTTAGTGTTATGCACATCCGTAAAAAAACATGCCCTTAGGACTGTTATCCGACTAAGTACTTATCAAATGCATGTGCCTCTTTGCAAACAAGTCAATACCACCTAGGTTGAGGTGCAAGTAAAGTATCGTGCCCATCCGATATGCATTGCATGGTTGATTAAGCATTAAATACCATTTTTACCTTAGTGTCAAGCACATCCATAAAAAAACCCAATCCTAGGTGTGTTATTCAAATAAGTACTTATCGGATGGTGATGCCACTTTGCACACAAGTCAATACTACCTAGGTTGAGGAATGTACAAAGTCTTGTGCCCATTGGATATGCTTTGCATAGTCGATCATGCATTATACACCATTTTGTTCCTAGTGTTATGCACAATCGTCTCATAAAATACATTTGCAGGTGTGTCATCCAAACAAGTACTTATGGGATGGGTGCACCACTTTGTATGCAAGTCAATACCATCTAGGTTGAGGCGTGTACAAGGTTTTGTGCCCATCAAAGAAATGTAGATGAGATATTATTAGCAAATTCTCGGTATGTGTATATGTGTGTGTGTGTGTGTCTCAAACGAAAATGCAAACAATTTTCGTGCACAAATCATGCACTTTATACCTTGAGTATTATGTCGAAATAAATGCTAAAATAAGCTTGTTGATGAGGATAAATACACCCTTGTAATAAATATGACCTTGAATAAAAGCATAGTTGTTGTATGACCACGATAGGATCGCTTTGACACCTGTGATTTTGCCCACATGTAAGTTTGCAAATAGTATAAAAAATCGTATAATAATATATCAATATTTTGCAAATGTGTATGGCGAGTGAGTAATGGGAAGTGCAAGTGAGAGTGAGGATGGAGGAGTGGAATGGGAGAGGGGGAGGTAATAGGAGTGTATGATAATAAGTATAAAAAATAGTATAATAATATATTAATAGTTTGCAAATGGCAAGTGAGTAATGGGAAGTGGAAGTGAGAGTGGGGAGGGAGGCATGGAATGGGAGAGGGGGAGGTAATGGGGGAGTAGGATAATAAGGGAGTGAAATGAGTGAGGGGAGTTAATAGGGGATGAAAAAGAGGAGAGTGGCTGGGGAAATATGGGATTTTGGGAAATGGAAGGGTGGGATGGGGAAATGGGAGGAGTATGGGACATGGTGGAAATGTGGGATGGGAGTGGTGGCAATGGGGAAGGAAGAAGAAATGGATGGGGGGGAGGGCCAATGGAAGATTGGGATGAGGGATAGGGGTCTAATGGGAGAGGGGGAGTAATGGGAGCCAATGGGAGAGGGGAGGAATGGAAAGCTAATAGGAGAGGAGGAGGAAAACCTAGTTTTTCTTATATATAGTCTTCCTTGCCTTCATTCATTCTCCCCTCATTTCATTGAAGCAAGAAAGCAAGGACCGAGCAAGAAAGCAAGGAAGGAAGAGCAAGAAAGCAAGAAAGAGCAAAGTTATGAACTTTTTCCAAGTACTTGTAAAATTTTTTATCTAAGTTTTGTAGATTTGTTTTTTTTTAATTTGAAGAGAGAGAAAGAAAGAAAGAGAGAGAGGAACTAGAGAGAGAGAGAAAGTTTAGAGAGAAGGAGAGGAGCCCTGGGGGCTGCGGCCTCTAGGAGGAAGAGGGAAGTGGAGGGGGGAGAGAAAGGCAAGAAAGGAGGGAGGTAGGAGAGAGAGAGAGGCGTATGAGAGAGAGAGGTTCAAGAGGGAGGTGGGGGGATGGAGGGGAGGAAGCCACTAGGGCAAGAGGGAGGAGGCAGCGGCAAAGGGGGGGGAGAGCAGAGAAGGAGGTAGGGGAGTTGGAGGAGGCGAGGAGGTAGTGAGAGCGGCAGTGGGAGGTAGGAGGAGGTGGCGAGGAGGGGCAGGGGGAAGGTAGAGGGGAAGTGGAGGAGGTGAGGAGGGGAGGAGGTAGTGAAAGTGGCGGTGGGGAGGGCAAAGGGGGGCAAAAGAGGGCGGGTAGGGGAGGTGCTGCGTGAGTTAGGGAGGTGTGAGGGAGCGAGGTGCAGGGGGAGGGTAGGGGAGGGATAGAGAGGGCAGGGCAGAGGCGTGGGGGTAGGGGAGGCATAGAGAGGGCGGGGGGGACGATAGGGGAGGGGAGGAGAGGCACTGCGGGGGTAGGAGAGGGTGGCACGGGGAGGGTAGAGGGGGCAGGTAGGGGAGGCACTGTAGGGGTAGGGGAGGCATTACACGAGTACGGGAGGGAAGAGGGCGGCGCGAGGTGGTGAGAGAGGACTGAGGGGAGTGAGTGGAGTGGAGTGAGTGGAGTGAGGCGGGTAGGGGAGTGAGTGGAGTGAGTGAGGGGAGTGAGTGGAGGAGAGAGAGAGAGAGAGAGAGAATTCCTAGTGGCCGCGCCTCCTAGGGTGAGAGGAGTGAGGGGAGGGAGAGGAGAGAGAGAGAGAGAAAGAGGAGTGAGAGTAGAAAGAGAAAGATGAGAGAGAGAGAGAGTAGAGAGAGAAAGTAAGGGAAGAGAGAGGAGTGAGGAGAGAGAGGAGAGAGAGAGGAGTGAGGGGAGTGAGGGGAGGAAGGGGAGGGAGAAAGAGAGAGAGAGAGGAGCTAGAGGAGAGAGAAAGAGAGGTCCTAGCGACCGCGGCCCCTAGGGTGAGAGGAGTGGGGGGAGGGAGAGGAGAGAGAGAGAATGAGGGGAGGGAGAGAGAAAGAAGAGTGAGGGAAGGGAGAGTAGAGAGAGAAAGTGAAGGAAGAGAGGGAAGTGAGGAGATAGAGGAGAGAGAAGGAGGAGCCCTGGCAGCCACGGCCCCCAAGGGTGAGAGGAATGAGTGGAGGGAGGAGAGGATAGAGAGAGAGAAAGTGAGTGGAGGGAGGGGAGTGAGGGAAAGGGGAGGGGAGGAGAGAGAGATAAGAGAGGCGAGAGAGACAGGGGAGTGAGAGGAGGGAGAGCAGAGAGAGAAAGTGAAGGAAGAGAGAGGATAGAGAGGAGAAAGGAGGAGCATTGGCAGCTGCGACCTCCACAGGTGAGAGAAGTGAAAGGAATGAGGGGAGGAGAGAGAGAGAGAAAGCGAGGGGAGGGTAGGAGATGGGGAGGAGAGGAGAGAGAGATAGAGGAGAGAGAAGGAGGAGCCCTGGCAGTCATGACCCCCAGGGGTGAGAGGAATGAGTGGAGGGAGGAGAGGATAGAGACAGAGAAAGTGAGTGGAGGGAGGGGAGTGAGGGAAAGGGGAGGGGAGGAGAGAGAGATAGGAGAGGAGAGAGAGATGGAGGAGTGAGCGGAGGGAGAGGAGAGAGAGAAAGTGAGGGAAAAGAGAGAATAGAGAGGAGAGAGATGGAGGAGCCTTGGCGGCTGCGGCCTCCATAGGTGAGAGAAGTGAGAGGAATGAGGGGAGGAGAGAGAGAGAGAGAGAGAGAGAGAGAGAGAGAGAGAGAGAGAGAAAGTGAGGGGAGGGTAGGAGAAGGGGAGGAGAGGAGAGAGATAGAAGCCCTGGCGGCGCCCCCAGGGAGGGAGAGGAGTAAGGGAGGGAGAGGAGTGAGAGAGAGGAGGGAAGGGGAGGGGAGGAGAGAGAGAGAAGGAAGAGAGAGAGAGAGAGAGAGAGAGAGAGAGGACTCCTAGGGGCCACGGCCACGAGGTGAGAGAAGAGAGAAGGGAGTGAAGAGGACATAGAAAGAAAGAAGAGTGAGAGTGAGAGAGAGGTGAGAAAATATGCTAAGTAGAGAGAGAGAGAGAGAGGAGAGGTGAGTTAGAGTGGAAGATATACGAATAGAGAGAGAAG